>NW_006400129.1:1040569-1046806 GCF_000299155.1 Elephantulus edwardii
TTGCAACCTAGAAGACACAACTTTGACACCCAGCAAACTTTTGTGTGGTGGAACAAATTGTCACCTGGTGCTGTTATTACCAAAACCCACTGCCACTCAAGTCTCATTCATAGTGAGCCTCCAGTGGTTTCCCAGGTTAACTCTTTATAGCAGGAAAGTTGAACATTTTTAGGGCCCCTAATAGTAGAAATAAAATTTAATTTTCATTGCTGTCAAGTTCAAACTACATTGTGACTGATCCTCCTTTGGGTCTTGAGGCTGTAAATCATACAGGAGGAGACTGCCTATTTTCTCTCAGGGCTGCTAGTGGATTTGAGCCATCAGAGAGACCTGCTTTTGGGGTTGGCAGAACAACTCTCTATGGACTAGACCATCAATCTCATAACATAGTCATGTGAAAATGGACCTCTTTTGCATTAGCAAAAATATCAAGAAGTATAAAATATTTCAGGTACCTTGATAGGCCATTGAAGGGGAAGCTTTAGGCAAGGGGCTCAAGTACACTGTCACAGCCTTTAGCTGCCTTCTCCTTCAGATGTATTTGTATGCCTGAGCAATTGAGATGTCTTTCGAGCTCATGGGGTGGTGTCACGGCTCCTTTGAGAGCCCTGAGGAACTGCAGCTGCCCCATCTTGACCCTTCTGTGTTGGTGAGAGGGCAGACTCCCCAGACTCCCACATATCATTCTGTGGGACCTCGCTTTTCAGGGTAGTGAAGATTGATGTCTTTTCTTTCAACCTGGGAGGACAGAGGTTTGCCCTGCCAGGTTTCTGATGTGTTTCCCAGTGACCAGAGTGGGCAGAGCTGGGAATTGGCAGCTATGAAAGTGAGCAGCTTGGCAGTGCACACACATAAATCTTGATAAGGAGGACCTTCTTGTGCCAGCTGATTGCTGTGAGAAGTGAGTGAGTGACCACTGTGGAGGCTTGCAGTCTAGGCTCAGAGAGGTTAGGCTCCCGGGCACCCTTTGACACCTTCAACCTGAGATGACAGATAAACCCGATCATTTCCCAGAGTTTGCATTTAGATTCCAGTCATGTACCTAAACTCCCATTAAAAAAAAATTTACAAAATCTTCCCAGATGGTAACTGTAGGCGCATAGGGGCATATGTTTTGATAGATCAAAGGAGTGAGAGTTATCAAGGTAAGCCTCTGCTCTTCCTTCCTGGGCTCTTTCGGGGGGGGGGGCAGAGAGAAACCAGAAATACCTTATTAAGACAACTGAGTATTCTAATTTGGTTAAGAAGCAAATGCATTACTTTTTGGGGGGGGTATTTGGATTTCCATTCATTCACTGTTGCACATTTCTCCCTGGCCCCCCACCCCCCGCCCAGTACACTCATTTTTCTTTAAAAGAAAAATTCTTTCATTGTTTTACAATCCCTCCCCCCAGGTCCACTGCACTATGCAGCCTTCGTTCTGGACTCCTGTCATGACAATAATACCTAATCACATAATCCTTTTAAACAGTTTTCTCCCTCATCTGTTTCAATGCAGTATACATTATTTATCCCATCTTTCTCAGTCTCCCCTCAACCCTAATGTCAATCCTGTTTTATAACAGTGGCACTATGTGGTATTTGTCCTTTTGTGACTGAGATATTTCACTCAGCATATTGTCCTCCAGGTCACCCGTTTTGAATAACATTGCATGAGTTCCTTGTTTTTCAATGTAGCGTAGTATTCCATTGTGTGAATATACCACAGCTTCTCTATCCATTCATTTGTTAATGGGCACTTAGGTTGTTTGCAATCCCTTGCTATTGTGAATAAAGCCACAATAAACATGGGTGTCAAGTATATTACTTTTATACAATTTAGCAATATTCAGGCAAGTTTTTATTTATCCAAAGAGAAGACAGCTTATGCATCTTTGTCATACTTACTGCCCTGGAGTCAGAACCTATTCATAGCTGATCCTCCAGTGGCTTTTCAAGCTGGTAGATCAGTAACATCACTGTTATGCAAAGCTTCGGTCTAGTTACTATTTATTAATATTTTTATCATTTACATACATTGTGTTTCATGCATGCACACTGTGTTTTATATAATCTTTCATTTACATTATTTCACTTATGTATTGTATTTTCCCCTTGCAATTATCTCACTATAATAACTACATGCAGGAATGCATGCAAACCAGCTGCTTCATGCCTTAATATGCTCATTGTAGATGCTCATTTGAATCTAGCCACAAATGCCTGGAAATAAGTCGACCAACACTTGCTCCAGAGGAAAATTTACTCATTCCATCAGTCTCTTAGGAAAATATTTAATGTCTTTCCCATTTCTAATTAGTCTGCCTGTAGCTGGGGTACATCAAAGACCCATTCTTGGCCCGGTCGCCAAGACGTCGTTCCCCAAGTACAAGCCATAGTGCCTGGCCACTCTACCTACTACCCTCGACCCAGCCGAATACGACATTTCTCCAGAGACCCAGCGGGCTCAAGCCAAGCGGCTGGCCATTAGATCCCGGCTTAAACGGGAGTATCTGCTTCAGCTCAATGACCCCAACCGGAAGACGATCATTGAAGATCCTGCCTTGACTCGTTGGACATATGCAAGATCAGCAAATGTATATCCCAATTTCAGGCCCACTCCCAAGCTCTCTCTCATAGGAGCTGTGTTTGGCCTTGGGCCCCTCTTCTTCTGGTACTACGTTTTCAAAACCGAGAGAGATAGAAAAGAAAAACTTATCCAGGAAGGAAAATGGGAATGACCATTAACATCTTATATTAAGTGTGACAGAGATGACTGTGTATTATTGTTTAAATAAATCTATTAATCATTAAAAAAAAAAAAGACCCATTCTTATCAGCATAATAGCAATGATTGCTGAACTGGGTCATTTCTTAGCTCAATGATATTTTTGGGTAGGTACTTACTTGCTCTTACTAAAGCCCTGTTAGCTCAATGGGAAAAAAGGTCCACTGCATGTGGCAGGAAGCCTATAAGGTGTGAGACATGATGTGAGGGGCTTTCCATACACAATTCCATTTCTTTCACACGGAGCAATGCGTCATCTGTATATCTTGAGCTCACAGCACAGTATGTACTCATGCTTTGTACTACATGTATAGCATACACAGGACTAAGAATGTTTCTAAAGAAACATTTAAAAAATTATATTCTAGTCTAGTTATAAACCATATAAATTAAATTCAACTAATAAAACAGTTCCAAATAAAACAAAATATTTATTTTTAGTACTTAATACAAAAGCATTATACAACTCTTTATATTAATCAAATAATTGTGAAAAAATCAAGGCACTGATGTTTTGTGTCAAATGGTATGTTACATTAGCATTAATAAAGTTAAAACTATTATTTTAACATACAAGTAGGTTAAAAATAACAATTCACCTCTTATAAAAAATAATACTACTATTGAACCATTAGATGGCTAAGGAAATAGTGATTTTCCAAATGCTGGGAAGAAAAAAAAAGTGGAATTAACAAAACAACAACAAAAATCCCAAGAAAATAAATAAAAAGAAACATCAATGTGCACTTGTTTAGCAGTAGACATGATTTTTCCTACAATTTAATGGAATATGGGAAAGCGAATAAAAACTTTTTCAAAGTAGGACATTCATGATGATATTGGGCAAACCTTCATCTTTCATATTACACAGAAAAGGCACACAGAGAATAAGTGACTAACCTAAAGTTACATAATAATACAGCTAGAGTGATGCCCAGCTCTTCTGATAGTTTACATTTCATGACAAAGGTTTATACTATGATACAATCAAAGAAAACAAACACCACATGGTAATGTTGTAGACTTAAAATATCCTAAAGGAAAAATTTAACTAAAAATAGATATTGACAATATATGTTCACAGTAGTATCACTTGTAGAGAGTACATTGTTGTAAACATCTATGACAGAAGTTCACTTACTCAGTAATTAATAATTCATGTTTATGCATCACTCTACATACTGGCTGTGTTTCAATCTGGATTATCTGAGTTAGTTTTTTTCCACAAAAAATTCTCATTTGCTTTCCAAAGAGAAGTTTCTAGCTCTTCTTCCCTTTTGGAAGATGCAGCAAGGGGCATTTTTTCACATAAAGTCTCTATTCTTGCCAAGTCGGTGAGTTTACTAAGACTGTCATCATTCTGTTCATTCAACACGTCCCAGAAATCTTTTGGTCTCTGTTTTGCTTTTTCTATGGGTTCTAAAAGAACTTTCTTTGGCAGTTGTGTGAGGCTATTCTCATGACTTTTAAAGAGGTCATTAAGAATAGAGGTGTCACCAAGTAACTCTCCCACAGAAGTGTTTTCTAATACTGGATTGTCTATCTTTTTGGTTTCTGATTTGCAAAGGGGTCCATTTATTGAAACACACATTTTTGTTAAATCCCGTTGGTCCTTCATATTTTCTAACTTTCTATCATATGCTTCAGAGTCACAGTTTAGGTAACAAGATGCCACACTATTTTTGGACAGCTGGCTTTTTATCCCACTGCCAATCTCTTGAGTAAAATTAACAAGTAACATCTTAGTTTCTGAATCATTAGAAAATGTCTTTTCTCTACAGACTTCATAATTTTGAAACCTGACTGATTTTTCTTTATATATTTCTGGGCTGCAATCTTGAGAACATTTGCTAGTAGACTCTTCAAATGACAAAGTTTCAGAAGACAATAGCCCTTCCTTTACGAGAGATTCTTTTTCTCCTAATTTATTCCTAACTTTCTCTCCTTTTGTATGGGTAGATTTGGCTAATTCTGAAGCAGATACAACAAAAAAATATTTTCCTTCTGGATATTGAGAAGCATAAAAGTCACTGAGAATTTTCTGCCGTTCTTCTGATGTTGCATTAGTTACATGTTCTGCAAATTCCAGTATAGAAGACACATTAAAGAAAGAAGCCACTTCTTCAAATTGTTTCCTAAAGATTTAATGAATAAAATCAGTGGTTAATTTTATTTTCTTTTTAAATAACTCATCATCTATAATATGAAATATAGAAGGAAAGCAATGTTATTGTATTCACTTAGCATAAATTCTACAATGAAAATGTATTTCATATTAGTAGAATGTAACCTCTTATGTTCCTAAAAAATGGTATCTTAGTTCATGAAAGTTATTCTGATTAATATAATTAAGTATTTCCTGGAATAAATGTTCCCCAGCAGTTCCTCCAGTTCCTCCAATTTATAACAGGCATGAAAATCATAATTCATATAATATGCGTTTTGAAGATCTCTGTTGCATCAAGTCCCATGAAAGAAAACAGTAAACAAAGGGTCTTAATGAGCGGAAAACCCTTAAGGTTAAAAAACTAATTTGTTTTTCTTCGTTCTCTTTTTCTGGCGAAGATAAAAGAAATTTTATGTCACTTTTTATATAAAATGTAAGAAAAACTCTCAACAAGATATTGATACAGTGACAGCCAACAATGAGCCTAGCAGACTGTAAGGATGACAGTAGGACAGTGCAAGGTTGATATTTACTGTTAAGAGTGTTGTTATTAATTGTAACTGACGAGATAGCACCCAACAACAACTAGAAAACAAAGTTCTTAACAGATAAACCGATATTAGTTTTCACCCAATGGGTCCAATCAGAGTAGACTGCTAAACTAATGAGTGAGATGTTATAAGAAGACAGGAATTACATTCCTCTCTGTGCTTAACTGACTATGCAAAGGCTTTTGACTGTGTGGATCACAAGCTATGGCTGACTCTGAGAAGAATGGGAATACCAGAACATTTGATTATGCTAATGCAAAACCTATGTTGGACAGTCTTCAGAACTGAGCACGGAGACACTAAATGGTTCAAAATCAAGGGGGTCCGTCAGGGATGTATTTTGTCTCCACACCTTCTGAATTTGTATGCAGAATAGATCATCCAACACACTGGGCTGTATAGGGAGGAATGTGGCATCAAGATTGGTGGAAGAATCATAAACAACCTGCGTTATGTGGATGGCACCAACCCTGCTTGCTGAAACTGAGAAGGACCTGAAGCGCTTGCTACAGAAGGTCAAGTACTGCAGTCTTCAATAAGGATTGAAGCTCAATATCAAAAAAACAAAGATTCTCACCACTGGGCCAATAGGCAGCACTGGCATGGATAGTGAAGAGATTGAGAATAGTTAACAGTTTTAGTTTACTTGGTTCCACAGTCAACACTCTTGGTAACAGCAGCCAGGAAATGAGGAGACAAATTGCATTGGGAAAGGCAGCTGTGAGGGACCTCTCAAGAGTACTGAAGAGCAG
>NW_006400129.1:1046906-1052162 GCF_000299155.1 Elephantulus edwardii
ATTTTCCTTCCTTTTTGAGTCTGCATTTTGTTCTAGCAGATCAGTGGTGAAAATTCTGTCATCAATTTCACTGATTCTGTGTTCCATCTCTTCAGCTCTGTTCATATGTGCCTTTATGATGTTGACAGCATCTGAAACATTGGGCCTCATATTTTAGATCACAGTTTCTTGTTTTCCCAGAGCTTCTAATATCTCATTTGTTTTATCTGTGGTGATTTGGATTTTTTTTTCTTTCAAAAGTTTATTTAGTATCAAGCAAGAAGAGACTTTATTCAGAACATTTTAAGAATTGAGTTACAAAAGAAGACCACATTATTTGCACTTGAAATTGGTTTCCCTTTTTATTCATGTTGGCAAGAGAGAAAAAAAAGAAAATAAACTAGCATATGGCTGAAAGATAAAATAGCTAAGCTCTATGGAAACCTTTAAAATGAATGGTGAGGCTTATGTTAGAAGGATGGATTAACACATTTAGTAAACCTAGTTGTTTTGTTTAACACTAGTTGATCAAAGTTGTGTTTTTCTTTTGATTGACCTATTTTTCATAAACAGATTAGAAATAACAAAATTTTACACATCTTTTTTTTCTGCCCAGGTGATGTTTAAACAACGAAGTTTAAATTCCATCCATTCAATTGTTTTAAGTATTCTGATTTATTAAAAAGAGATTGTTCATAGAAAAAAATTACTTTGAACAGTACACAGGACTGGTGGAGATTGGCTATTTCACAACAGACCCTACATTCAGTATCTGCTGTCGGGCTGGCTGGTCCTTGAGGAAGGGGCCTTGTTTCTTGAGTTAGTCCACTCTTCCTGCCCATAGGAATCGTGTGTCCCCTCACTGAGTCCATTTCTATAATCATAGTAATCAGTACTACTCTGGGCTGAGGCGCTGTAGCTGTTCTCATAGGAATCCTAGCTCTGGTCATCGTAAACGGCACCATATCTATCATCGTAGTTGTATTCTCTGTAGGTCTCCTGTGCAGGGGCTGGTGGTGGAGGCTGGTATCCGGTCCAGGGCACTCCTCTAGCTCGGGGTGGGGTTGGGGGGGTGAGCAGTCCTCTTACTCAGCTCACTGGCCCTCGGGAGAAGAGGATCCCTCTGGGGGTCGGTGTCCCTGGGGGCACACCAACTGCAACTGGCCAGGCTGTAATTGCTCCCCTTCCCCTGGAGACCGTGGGGGTAGGTACACCTTGTGTCCACAAGGGGAGCTTCCCTTGCACCACTGGGACGTTGGCGTTTTCTGAACCTCCATTCAAGTATGTCAACTCCTGGAGCTGGGTTTTGCCTGATTTCATCATTGTAGTCGGGGATGAGGAACTTCTTGATTTCTTCCAAAGTGTGTCCCATGCAGGCATAGGCCTCTGCTGGTGGTGCGAATTCTTCAATGAGCACATGGAGATCATCGTTGAGATGGAAGTAGTTGGCTTCTCCATTTTTCCTCAGCTCTTTTTCTTTTGTCTTGCCCCACATGGAGCCTTTTCCAAGAACGGACATTTTGATCAATGTTTCTTCCTGCAAACACTTCAGGGAATTGCCACATGGCCCCAGTAGTTTCCCCACAAAGTTGAACTTAGGGAACTGCTTCACAGGAATGAACACTTTCTGTCCCAGCTTCATGTTCTTTTCTTCTTCCTTGCTATCTCCTTTCTGAAACTTTTTTATTTCTTGGTTCACCAGCTGCAGAGCATGCATGAACGAGGGGTCCAGCGAGTCCTTCTCTGCCATCAGCTCTGGCAGGTACTTGTCTTCCATGCTCACTGCTGCCTGGGGCCCGGGGTGCCCCCAACCCAGCCCACGCCCCGAGGACCCGGAGGACCCAGCAGACCCCTCGGCCAGCTGTGCGCAGTGCTGCACTGGGGGCGCGAAGAACTGGGGACAGTGCAACCCGCAAGGGCAGCCAAGCAGCAGCATCGGTGACCCGGAGGCAGTGCACGACCAGCTCTGCCAGCTGCAGCACCCGCCAAATTGGTTTTTTTTTTTTAGCTCTTCCTGATTTTTGCTTGCAGTGTCTTGTAATTCTTCTAGTTTGTCTTTCATTCATTGAAAATATTCAATCATTTTAAATTCTGTGTTAGTTCAATCAGACTTTCTGGGTTCAGGAAATCCATTAGTATTGTGTCACTTTTTTTGGGGTGACATCTTGCTTTTCGCTTGCGTAGCTTGTGAGGTGGTCTGTTTCCTCCTTGATGATGCTGTGGTAGTGTTTTTCATGCCTAAGGTGATGACAGGTTCTTGATCTGAAATCACTGCTACAGATGAGGGTCTCGCAATTATGTTTCCTGTGTTCCTCTCTGAATTTCTGAACCAAGGCAAGTGTCCATTCACAGCCTGTGAAAGTGGCCTTTTCTGTTGGATAATTGTTAGAGCTAAGTCAGACCAAGATGGTCTGGATTAAAGGCAGTTAGTTGATGGGCCCTGAGGAGATGTGAAGGTAAGGGGCAGGGGGAACAGGCAGGGTAGGCACAAGCACAGGTGTATGCTGTATGGCTTGTGCCTGGTGGGGCTACCTGTCCAGGTGGGCATGTGGGAAGACCTTACTCAGGTTTGCAGCTGTCCCACTCATGCCTGGTGGTGGTGGTGGTGGTGGTGGTGGGGTGTTTCCTGCCTGGGTGTGGACGTGCATGGAGGGACCTCACTCAGGTTACAGATGTCCTGCTGGAGCCCAGCAAGACTAACTTCCAGATGGACACTCGCCAGAACCTCACTCAGTTTGCAAGTGTCCCACTCATGCCCAGCTGGGCTACCTGTGTGGGTAGGGTACCTGTGTAAATACCTCACTGTTTGTAGATGTCCTGTTTGCAATCAGTTGGGGCTACCTGCCCCTGTGGGGACTCACAGGGACCTCACTCAAGTTGCAGCTTTACAGCTCACACCCTGCAAGGTTGGGTTCTGGGTAGTCATGTGTGAGTTCCTCAGTGAGGTTGCAGATGTTTGGTGGGGTCGCGGCGGCGGTTGGCTGTGGCAAGGGCCACGGTGGGGTCGCCGCAGTGGTGGGGCCATGGTGGGGTCGCCGCAGTGGTGGGGGTAGTGGCTCTGGCATCATGGCCGATAATTGATTCGTTTGACCCAACTTCTCAAACAACTTAAAAAAGAACAGCAAGAATACCCAACACCTTAAAATATGAAATTATAAATATTAGGGCAGAAATAAAAAGAAAACAGAAAAATAATTGAAACTATCAGTAAAACCAGGATTTGTTTCTTCAAAAAGATCAATAAAATTAGCAAACCACAAGCAAAACTAACAAAGAAAAAGAAAGAAAAGACACAATTAATCTGAAAAAGAAATGAAAGGGGAAATATTACAACAGAAACAACTAAAATAAAAAGGTTAAGAATGGAATATTATAAAAAACTATACTCAAATGTGCAAACCTAGAGGGATGAACAAATATTTAGAGACTCACAACCTACTTAAACTGACACAGACTGAAGTAGAACCCTGAACAGACCAATTATAAAAGACAAAATTGAACAAGTAGTAAAAGAACCTGCAACCAAACAAAAGCCCTGGACCAGATGGTTTTACTAGTGAATTTGATCAAATATTTAGAGAACTGTCACCAATTCTATATAAAATATTTCCGAGAAAAGGAAAAAATGGAATTCTCCCAGACTCATTCTAAGAAGCAAACATACCCTTCAGACCAAAGTCAAGTAAACATACCACCAAAATAGAAAACTACAGGCCAATATCTCTTTTGAACATAGATGCAAAAATCTTCAATAAAATCCTGGCCAATAGAAGAGGGACATCATGCTTAAGAGGGTGGAGGGACGGTGCAGAAGGGGAAGACCCTCTATGAGGTGGATTGATTCAGTGACTAGGGTAATCAGGATGGGTGTGTCAGAGGCAGTGAGATTGGCACAGTATAGAGCAGGGTTTAGGGTTGTTGTACATAGGGTCACTATGAGTCACAAGAGACTCGATGGCACATAACAACAACAACAATAGAACCCAACAGTACAGGAAAAAAATAATTCAGTATGACCACGTGGGATTTATAACAGATGTGCAAGGATGGTTCAATAGAAGAAAAACAGTCAGTGTAATTCATCACATTAGCATAGCAAAGAACAAGAACCTCTAGATCCTATCAATTGATGCAGAAAAGGCCTTTGACAAAATCCAACATCCTTTCCTGATTAAAACACTCAACAAAATAGGAATAGAAGGGGATTTCATTAGCCTAGTAAAAAGGATACATGCAAAACCATGCTGTCAGAAGGGGCCATTCCTTGGAAAAGGACATCATGCTTGGAAAAGTGGAGGGTCAGTAAAGGGGAGGAAGACCCTCCATGAGATGGGTTGACAATGACTACATATGGCTTACACATACCAGAGATTTTAAGAATGGTACAAAATTAGGCAGTTTCTATTTGTTTTACATAGGATCTCTATGAGCTGGAGTCAATTTGACAGCACCCAACAACTTCATTGGGTTGTACTATTTATTACTACATATAGATGTGTATGCACCTTGAAAGTAGTAAGAAACTTTTAAAGTGCCCTGTACTGAATCGAAACCAATTATTTCTTTAATCATAATTTAAAAGGAAAAGTGTCTTTTAGTCTAAAAGGTCAAGTGGAAGAGATCTCTTTGTCAGACTGGAACCCTTAATTCTTCTAGCCTATAAGAACAATTCTGAGGAAGACCTGGTTCATAATGATGTTGCTGTTATGTACCATCAAGTTGGAAATTATTCCAAGCTGATCCTCCAGTGAGTTTTCAAAGGCATTAAATCACATGGGAGGAGACTGCTTACCTTTCTCCTGAAGAAAGCTGCTGGATTTGAACTTCATGCCTTTGGGTTGGCAGCATATCTGCTTTTCCCTCCATTTCAATCTGTCTCCAAGTACCATTTTTCAGTGGCATGCTGCAGAATGGTCGTTTTCTGATCCATGTATTGGTAAGAGCTAAAGAAATATGAACTCTTGTTCATTTGTACCCCTTGTTGTTGTTGTTATGTGCCATCGAGTAGCTTGCGACTCATAGCGACCCTATGTACAAGAGCTCTATACGTTCTTCTGTCCTGTGGCAACCTAGCCATCTCAAACGCACTTATTCCCACCTCTCTAGTCACAGAATCGATCCATCTCATCAAAGGTCTTCCTCTCCTTTGCCGCCCTTCCAGTCTGCCAAACATGATGTCCCTCTCCAAGGACATGCCTTGTAACATGCCCAAAATATGTCAGACGAAACTTCAGAATCCTTGACTCCAAGGAGCATTCCAGCTTCACTTTCTCCAGG
>NW_006400129.1:1052262-1060113 GCF_000299155.1 Elephantulus edwardii
GTAAATGTTTATGAAAATTAATAAAATATAATTAAAGAAAAAAAAAGAAATTAGGAAAGATGTGCCTCTTAGTTATATCCTTTTGCAATACCTATTTAATCAGAATGCTGAGCAAATAATTCAAGAAGCTGGACTAGATGAAGAAGAATGTGGCATCAGGATTGGAGAAAGATTCATCAACAACCTGCATTATGCAGATGACACAAGCTTGCTTGCCAAAAATAAAGAGGACATGAAACATTTACTGCCAAAAACGAAGAGGACTTAAAACATTTATTGCCGAAAAATAAAGACTACAGTCTGTGATAAGGGTTATATGTCAACATCAACAAGATAAAAATTCTCATCACTGGGCCAATAAGTTACATCATTTGAAAGATGGAGAAAAGACCAAAGTTGTCAACAATTTAATTTTATTTGGATCCACAATCAACACTTATGATAGCAGAAGTTAAGAAATCAAAAGATGTAATGTAGTGAGAAAATCTGCTTTCAGGAACCTCTCCAAAGTGCTAAAAAAACAACATCATTTTAAAGATTAAGGTGCACCTGATCCAAGCCATGCTCAATTACTTACTATGCCTCTGAAAGCTGGACAATGAATAAGGATGACAGAAGAATCCATGTCACTGAATGTGGTGCTGGAGCAGAGTAGTGAATATCCCCTGGATTGCCAAAAAAACAAACAAACAAACAAAACCCCAACAAACAAACAAACAAAAAAAAACAAAAAACACACCACCAAAACCATACTCTGTCTTGGAGAAGTGCAGCCAGGGCATTCCTTAGATGCAAGAATCGTGATACTAGCTTGGTCTCATACACTTTTGGGCAGGTTGGTAGGAGGGTCCAGTCCTTGGGAAAAGATATTATTTTGTTTCGAGAACGGTAAAGAGTCAGAAAAAGAAAGGAAAAATCTCTACAAGGTGGATTGACACAGCAACTATAACAATGGATTCAAGCATATCAAAGATAGTGAGGATGGTACAGGACAGGGCAAGGTTCTGTTCATGGGGTCGCTATGGTGCTATGACTTTATAGCACCTAATCACAACAATAATCTGCATTTTATTCATTTCCTCAAAACATTAATTTATTCATTCAACAAACATTATGTTTTAAGGAGTACTCAGTAACACAACGAAGTTTTTGGCTGCTAACCATAAAATAGTTTGAACTCCCCAGGGATTCCAAAGAGACAAGACCTGGTAATCTGTACTCCTAAAGCTTACTCAATACCATCAAATCTTTTGGCTCATAGTAACCCTCCAGTGACTTTTCAGACTATAATCTTTACATAAAGAAACTGCCATCTTTCTCCAAAGAATACAAATGGGTTTGAATCATGTACCTTTTGATTTGAAGAAGTACAACATGCAATGCACTATGCCACCAGCCTAGGAAACCTTTTAATGCAGTTCTACTCTGTCCTGTAGTGTCTCCAAAAGTCAGAAATGACTCCACAATACAGAATAACACAATTTACGATAGGCATTATAATAGGTATGATATATCAAATAATTAAGACCCAGTGTGCTATATTCACAAAATTTACTATCCAGCTGGATTAGACAAAAATGTAAAAATCATTCTAGGGTAGAGTGACAGATATCAGGATGGAGGTAAATACAAGAGCGTATGGTAAAGCAAGTGAAGTCAACTAGTGGTTGCTGAGAGACAGTGAGGTTTAGGCAGGTTTCTTGGAGTAGTATCTGCTCTGCTGTTCTCAAGGGTAAGTCAGTCAGGGAAATACGAGAGATGAGGTGGTGCTCAGAGATGCCAGGAGGTTGGCTGCCAAAGGAAGATACTAGAAATGATGAGGAGTCCTTTGTGCCATGTTTTAATATTATCTTGCACAAAGAGGACCTTTCGGTTAAATAATGATTTTTTTAAAAAAAACAAAATATATGAAGTAAGAGATTTAATGTTCCTGTTCATTTTGCCTCCTCGACCAGGAATGTGAGAGGAAGCCCTCAACCAAATGGACTGATATAGTGGCAATGGGCTACAGTATATGAGGAATGATGAGGATAGCACAGGATAGAAATGGTTCAGGTCAGTTTTTCATAGGGCTGCAATAAGACTCAACTCACCTAACTTAAGTTAGGTGGTAACTACCTAACAACAGTAGCAATAAAAGACCAAGTTATGTCAAGTTTGTGCCTCTGCTCATTTTAATGGCAGTCATGCCGACAGAGCTCTTGTGGCTTCAGGAGAGGGAGGACTCACAGCACACAGTGCTAGAGCCTTAGTCCTGGTGAGTATTTAAAATTCAGACACTAGATTCATCTGATAAACAACTATGTTAATTTCCAGTAGAATACTTAAACAAGAAAATGCTTGCAAATTTCTGTCCTGGAAATTGCCAATGTTCCTGTTAAAAAACAATAAGCATGTTTTCTACTTCTTATGAGTGAATCTATATGAGCAATGGGATGTTATTATTTTGGTTTTTAGTCATCTTCAGATCTGTTTTCACAACTTTTCTAACAAATATCTGTGCTTGCAAAATTAAATGATTGACAAAATTATACGCTATATTTATCAATGTGGTGTCTCAGCAGCTGACAAACTAACTTGGCCTTTGCTATGCTACCACCATGACCCCAACTATAATCCTGCAGTTTGTCATCTTCAAGATAAGAACTGCTTTTCATGCTATCTTCTCTGAGGCACATGAGAGAGTTATGCCATTGTGTTGCCCTTTAAATGGTGAGTTATATGATTGTAACTAATTTTACTCTTGCCTCAAAATTTGTTTTCCAATTTGTTGGAATCAAGATATGAGCTCTTCTGGTCTAGTAGTAAGAAGCTGCACTGCAATCTCAAAAGACATACAGTTTGAATCCACCAGATGCTCTATAAGAGAAGGATGGGCAATCTCTTGCAGTACGATTTACTGCCTCTGAAAATCTGCTGAAGGGTCAGCTATAGTTGGTTCCAGCTTGACGACACAAAACAACTCTGAGAGAAATGTAGAAACTCAGATTAGACAGTCACAGTCACTTATGAGAAAGGAAGATTATTATTATTATTATTATTATTATTATTAGTAACATTTATACCTCTTCCCCTTTTCTTAGGGAGCACTGGTTGCACTACCAATTCAAAGGAACTTGGCTCAAATTCACCAGCTTCTCTGTGGGAGAAAGACACCAATCTCCTCCCATGTGATTTATTACCTTTGAAAACTCACTGGAGAATCAGCGATAGGTCAGTGCCAACTTGACAGTACATAACAACTATAACCTCTTTTCTGGAGAACTGAGAAAAAGCAAGTAAAAGTGCAGCCACAATCTGAGGTGAAAGGAAGGCAGGACTGAAATCATCATTCAAGTAGTTCATGTAGCTGCAGTATGATACAAATGCAAGGTTCTGATAAACTAGTACGGAAAGCAAGAAGGAGGAGGTGTTTGCCATTCTGAGTATTGTTCTCTCAATTTTTGGTATTTTAATTCTGAAGGGATCCTTTCACCTTTTCTATTTAATATGCCCTAAGCTGGATAAAGAAAAAGGCAGGGAGGAAAAAAAAAATAAGCATTGTTAGTATTTGTATTTTGTTATGTAGTGTTAAAGTGGAAGAAGATACATGTACCCCTCAGATAAGAAAACTATACTAAAGGTCTCCTAGTAAAAGAACTGCTCCAGAAATCATGGCTGCAGAGTTCTTGGGACATACCTACTGCATCAGTGTCAGCAAAGGTTTGTGTTTTCTGTGCAAAAAAGATCACATTCCTCTTGCCATAACACCACCATGTGCAGCTAAGCAATTAATCCTTTCTCTGGATTGGAATTCCTGAGGGGCCAGAGTTGCTTGGGAGCTGCCACAAGTGAGGGAAGCATTTTGAACCCACAAGCCAGAATCCTGTTTTCAGTGTCCCCAGAGACCATCAGGGCCTTATCTGGAATCCCTATTTACCTGAGACACAAAGCTTTTGATCCTCTCCTACTCTCTAGCCACTTGGATCAGATCAAATGATTCTTCAGTGTCCCTGGATACAGGTATGATCTACTAACTGTGTCTTTAGAGTCTATGTAAAGCAGTTTCTTCACCTTGTGTTCTAAGTTGTCCCTTGAAGACAGTGTCTCCCGCCTGGTAGCCCTCTCGCAAGATGCTCTTGTGTCCTAAACCTCAGGGTCTAGGCTTCACATTAATATTTCTAGGCCACCATTTTCTCATATTCCTCTCTTAAGGTTTATGCAAATCAGATAACTATAATCTCTCTCATCTGGTCATCTGATTCTTTAGCTGCGTCCTGTTATTCAATGAACACTCAGGATCCTGGATTAATTTTTGCTTTCCATCCTAATCTAGATAACATCAACCATGCAGATGCATTCCCTAAGCTTCTTACCTAACTTCGCCTGCAAGCCAGAAACCGTTGCTCAATGTCATGTACTAGTCTTATCATTAACACAAGCACACAGTTTCCAAAAACCTTGAATTCAGTCACTGAATTCTACATCTTACCTGTTCAACATCCCCCAGCCCCAGTCCTTAACAATAATGCAATATGATTTTGTCATCATTACGTCTTCCAATTCACTAACTTGTCTATTTTTTCACTATCCACATCTGCCTCTCCCTGTCCAACTTTACAAATATTCTTTTGCAAATATTCTCTCTCCCTGCACTCTAATCCCTGGATGAGACCACCCTCTCTCTTTCTGTGCTGGAGTAAAGGAACTGAAGTTTGCTAAATAAAACCCATACAATAAGAAAGATGGGTTTATTACAACTTATCTCAAACAAGGACATAATATTCTCCAGGAATTCTATTCCTACTAAGCTTACTTATCTAACTTTATAAATAATTTCCTTCATAATTTTTCTCCCTCTGATGAATAACCTCTATTCTCCATTCACTGAGAAAACAGAACTTATCATCTTCTCAGCATCTTTACCTGCATTTGCCTCTCACAGGCCAGATACGTCTACTGGCCTTCATCACACTTTCTCCTCCCCCCACCCCTCAATTCCTGCCTGTGTGGTTGGGAGGTATGACAACACTTTCAGGCTCACTCCTGGGGCTTCTCCCTCTTCTATCTATGATGCATCCCAAATCTCACTGCCTATTTTTACATTTCCATGAAATCAGAAACGTTGTAATGAACAAAAGAAAACTTCTGAATTATTTTCTTCACCTTAAATATATTTCTATCCTTATTTTCCCTAGTCAGTGGATTTTAGTTGCTCTAGACAAAAATTTTTGAGTAATCCTGGAATTTCCTCCTTCTTTCTCTTTCACTCCCAATCAGTAAATAAACAAATTCTGAAACACTACCTTACCATGGACTGCTAGGAAAACAAACAGATTCATCCTGGAGAGTGTTAAACCAGATGGCTCCGTGGAGGCAAGGATTCTGAGGCTTCATCTAACATACTTTGGACATGTTGTAAGGAGGGGCTGGTCCTTGGAGAGGGATATCATGCTTGGTAGGGTGGAGGGACAGCGCAGGAGGTGAAGGCCCTCTATGAGGCGGATTGATTCAGTGACTGGGGTAATCGGGATGGGTTTATCAGAGACAATGCGACTGGCACAGGACAGAACACAGTTTAGGGCTGTTGTACAATAGAGTCGCTATGAGTTGCAAGCGACTGACAGCACATAACAATAACAACAACAACCCTAATTCATTTAATTACTCTATTCTGTTTTATCTCTAATCAAAATTGTGTCCAAAACATTGTTATGCCCTCCCCTTGTTCACTCGGTCCTCTACCACACTGAAAAAACAATCATCTTTTAGAAAGAGAATGTAGATGTTAGGCTTTGATAGATTTTTATAACATTTAGGGTAAAGTTAAAAAATCTTTTCCATGGTGGTGTCAAAGGTTTCTCCTTCAAAATGGCTTTCTAACTACTGATTAACTGTTTATTTTGTGATGAAGTATTTATTATATTAAGGAAATAAGGTTAGGGCAGCATACCCCACCTGTCTAGAGACCTATAAGGAAGCTCAGTGCTCATACTCTTTTACTGGGATGCTCACTATTCCGGGACATAGTATCTAGCTGCACCTAAAATGGCAGTCTACAGGAGTCTAGTCTCACTAGTCTAACACCAGCCTGCATCACCTACATCATGTGAGTCATTTCCCTGTGAAACCTTCCATCAAACCACAGAACTCAAAGGACATAGAAGAATGGGGGAACTGAACAAAAGAGGAACAGTTGATGTTGGAAATCACAGGAGATCAGACATTTGGGACACTGCTGACCAGCTCATTTTTGTAGCTAGTCGGCTACTAATTTTAGCAAAATAAATGATAAATGCCCCAAGGATTTGCACACTTGAGTCCAATTAAGGTCTACTATTTTCTTTTGGTAAAAGCGGGGGACCACCAAGGCTGTGCGAAACTCGGTTGGGAACTCGGTCGTGGGACGCTTAGAAAGGGCAGAAGGCAGGTGAAAAGACAAGACACCTCAGCAGAGCCACCCCCCCCCCCGCGCGCAGAGGAGCCCCAAGGCTGTGCGAAACTCAGTTGGGCCCTTGGGCCGAAACTATCTACACACCAGTTCCAGAGGACACATCATCTCCATTCGGGACACATTACCTCTAAACTTAGGAGACTCTGGTCACAGCATAAGAAACTGTTACCAGCTGATGAATCTGGAATCACAGAACCCAAGGAAGCTCTAGATATTAGCTATCAGATCAAGGGCTAGAAAGTGGGAGATAGATGTTGAAGGGAGTGGGTAGAAGTGGAGGGGTATCTTGATGGATGGTGGAGCAAAGAAATAAGTGGGGCAGGACACTTGTGTCAAGGGTAGGGACAACACCAAAACTAATAGTCAATTCCAAAATAAGGGATATATTTTCACTTTTTCTGTTAAATGCTTATCTGTTGGATACTTCTCTAAATCTGAACATTCAGATTGACACACACTAGGAAAAAGAATTGGCCATCCACTTCCAAAATAGTAGGCCTTTGAAAACCCTATGTACAACAGAACACACACAGAATGACAGGAAGGGCAATTGAGTATAGAAATACAAAGGAAGAGGAACAGTTGTAAGCAGACACTAGTGATTGGAACATGGAATGTGAGAACAATGAATACAGGAAAATTAGATATTGTTAAGGAGGAAATGGAACACATAAATATTGACATACTAGACACTGGTGAGATGAGATGGACCGGCATGGGGCATTTTGAATCGGATGATCATATGACATACTACTCCGGAAATGAAAAGGTGAGGAAAAATGGAGTTGCTTTCATAGTTAGAAAAGCCATTTCTAGATCCATCTTGAAATACAATATTGTGAGTGACAGGATAATATCCATACACATACAAGGAAGGCCAGTGAATACCACTACTATTCAGATACATGCACAAACAACCAGAGCCAAAGAAGAGGAAATAGAAGATTTCTACCAACTTTTACAGTTGGAGATTGATCAAACATGCAATCAAGACACATTAATAATAATGGGTGACTGAAATGCATAAGTTGGGAACAGAGAAGAATCAGTAGTCGGACTCAGTGACAGAAATGGAGCTGGAGGTAGAATGGTTGAATTTTGCACAATCAATGACTTATTCATTGCAAACACATTTTTCAAAGGACATAAACGCAGATTATACACATGGATCTCACCTGATGGTATGCATAGGAATCAAATTGATTACATCTCCAGAAAGAACCGCTGGAGAAGCTCAGTGTCAGCTGTGAAAACTAGGCCCAGGAGCTGATTATGGAACAGACTACCAACTTCTCATATGCAAGTTCAAGCTGAAGCTGAGAAAAATTAAACCAAATCCATGGGAACCAAAATAGAACTTTGAGTCTATCCCACCTGAATTTCAGAACCACCTCAAGAACAGGTTTGAGATGATGCCA
>NW_006400129.1:1074415-1088824 GCF_000299155.1 Elephantulus edwardii
TTGGCTCCACAATCAACACTCTTGGCACCAGCAGCCAGGAAATTAAAGGCGTATTGTGATGGGGAAAGTCTGTTTTTAAGGATCTCTCTAAAGCACTGAAGAGCAACGGTGTGTCTCTGGAAACTAAGATGTGCCTGGTATAGGCCATGGTCTTTGCAATCACTTGCTATGCATCAGAGAGCTGGTCAATGACCAGGGAGGATAGAAGGAGAAATGAGGCTTCTGAGCTTTGGTGTTGGAGAAGAGTGCTGAGGATTACCATGGACTACTAAGGAAACAAACAGATTCATCCTGGAGAGGGTTAAACTGGGCTACTCCTTGGAGGCAAGGATTCTGAGATTTCGTCTGACATACTTTGGTCATGTTGTAAGGAGGGACCAGCCCTTGGAGAAGGATGTCATACTTCGGAGCGTGGAGGGCAGGCACAGGAGTAGAAGACCCTCTGGGAGGTGGACTGATTCGGTGACTGGGGCAATCGGGATGAGTGTGTCGGAGACAATGAGATTGGCACAGGACAGAGGAGAGTTTAGACCTGTTGTACATAGGGTTGCTATGAGTCGCAATCGACTCGATGGCACATAACAACAACAACAACAACAACAACAACTCTTTGCTTGACTTATTATGCATTAAGTATACCAGTATCCTTTCAGTTCCTCTAACACACTGAACCTCTTCCCCCTGCATAGACAGTCTTACTCTATTCTTTGCAAAACTATTCCCAGTTTCCAACCTAGATGAGATTCAGGTTGGTATGGCCATATGGCAAGTTTCTATTTAAGTATCACCTATGCACAGAAATCATCTTTGACAGCCAATCAAAAGGAAACCCTTCTTTGTCTTATTTGCCAGCATGGTTCATATCTTTCTTTCAGCATATAATATTAAAATGACTTAATTGTTCTTTTTCTACCAATTTTAATTTTATGGTCTGATGTCACTCCTCATGACTACACAGTGAGCTATCTAGTTTCACACTATATATTCATAAGTCAGCACATCTGACATATACTTTTGTTGTTAGGTGCCATTGAGTACAAATTACAGTGACCCCTTGTACAAGAAACCGAAACTTATCCAAACTTGTGCAATCCTCACTATCTCTCACCCACTTGAGCCAACTGCTACAGTCACTACTATGTCAATCTATCTTGTTGGGGGTATTTTTCTCTTTTGCTTACTCTCCATCTAGGGGCTCAATAAATATTCAATGAATTAATAAGTAAAGTATTTAATTTAACAAGTAAAAACCACAATCATTTAAAAAAATAAAATCTGGATTAGCCTTAAAGAAATACCTAAAATAAAACCAAAAAGAATTATCTAAAACATTTGCAATTTATTTTTAAAGTACAAAAAATCCATGCATCTACGAAATAGTCAGATGACAGGTATAACATAATTCAAACAATTACCTATTTTACAAAAATCTACATTTAAGAGCTAAATTAAATTAGGCTACATTAAAGCCTAATGTTATCCAGATGATATACCTTTGAATCCCTTTTGGTGTTTTTCCAATTATGAAGGTGGTCCGGTCTGTGTGGTGGATTTTCTTCTCCTTTTGGCTTATGGGGTATAAAACATCAATTCCTTCATTTGGTTGCTGGCTTTTCTCACTATATGTCAATGTATTCAACTTGACTTTTTCTTGGTATGTCTGAATGCAAGACAAGGTGAAAAAAAACAAAGCTTAAAAATAATTTCTGCATTGTCAGCATCTGCTGCATCATGTCATCAGCAGCCATGGATCTGGTCCAGCTGATTACTAGGTACTTTGGGGGGAATCACTGCTGTTTTGCTACACCACGCAGGATGCCTTAAGCTCAAGTGGAAAGAAGTAGGACAGCTGGAGCAACTCGAGTGAGGTGGAGGAGCCAGTTCTGGAAGAGAAAAAACAATGCTTACTGGTTTCCCATTTAAGAACTTTGCGGGGATCACTGCTGTTTTGCTAGACCACACAGGAGAAGGGAGCAAGAGAGCTGGAGGAGCTCGAGTGAGGCACAGGAACCTGTTCTGCAAGGGAAAACCAAGGCTTCCTGGTTTCCCATTCAGGCACTTTGGGGTGATCATTGCTGTTTAGACCCTGGCCCTGTGGCCTTAGGGCCCAGAAGGGAGCAGAAATATACAGGTCCTTCACAAAACATTGTCATACTCTTGGTCACTATATAGTTGCAACAACCTAACATGTACTAAGAAAAGACATAATTTCAAGAAAGAAGCAGTCAGCCTCAGTTATCATGAAAAATCAAAATAATCCTTCTCTTAAAAAAGCAGACCCAATGAATATCCCAGAAGCAGAGAACTAGAAGAAATATGATGACATGAAGTTATTTGAACAGCTACAGAAGAAGATGCAAGTCATGGAAGAAGTAATTAAGAAGGCAAATACCCCAGAGACAACAACCTAGAAGAAATGTATTTATGAGGAACAACTTTAACAGCTATGGAAGAAAAGAAAAAGTTGGAAGAATTGATAGTACAGATAAAAAGGTTCAAGAACTTTAAAAAATCATCACAAGACAGAGGGTACAACAAACACAGTACTAGAAAGAACAGAAAAGCAAGAAAATGCAATCCAGAATATTATTCAAAATGATAAAAGTGTCCAACATGCTGGTAGAAAAAGAAAGAAAGAAAGTATAAATAAGGAGATGGAAAAAAAGAGCTTCACTGAAAACATACTTGAAGAAAAATCAGAGACAAGATGTAAAGAAAATGAAGAAAACATTAGAAACGTGTGGGATGACATCCAACAGAATAACATACGTGTGACTGGAAATCCAGAACAGGGGAGTGAAAGGGAAATCATTGAGAAAATTGTGGAAGAAATACTAGACGAAAACTTCCCAGGTATTTTGAAGAACAGGGAAATCACAATCAAGAGGCACAGCAAACACCAAATAGGCTATACCCCCCAAAAAACCTTACATCAAGATATATCATAGTCAAATTCTCCAAATAAAAAGATAAGGATAGAATTCTGAAAAGCAATATGAGAAACAAAGAGAGTCACCTATGAAGGGAAAACAATTACCTTAAATTCTGATTTTTCAGTAGAAACCCTGCAAGCTAGAAGACAATGGGAGGGCAAATACAGAAAGATGAAAGAAAACAATTGCCAGCCAAGGAGCCCATACTCAGCAAAGTTCTCCATCAATTATGAAGGAAAAATTAGAACCTTTGCAGAAAGTAAAAAAACTGAAGAATTTGTGAAAATAAGACCAATCTACAAGAAATTTCAAGTACAGTCCTTCACACGAAGACACAAACTCAAAGTGCACGAACCATAGCAACAAAAAACAACAGAAAAAGTAAAACTTGGCCTGATAACAATCACACTAAATGTGAATGGACTAAATGCACCAAGTAAGAGAAAAAAGAAAAGCAGAGTGTGTGGGGGGGGGGGATTAAAAGAGCCCATCAATAGGTTGCCTACTAAGCGATACACCTAAAAAAAAGAAGAAAAAGACAGACTCAAAATCAAAGGCTGGAAAAAAACCCCCATACCAAGTAAATGGCAACTTCAGAAAAGCAGGAGCAGCAATAAGAATATCTGATAATAGAAAACTAATTCACTCTGTAAATTTTCAAATCACAATACAAAAGCAAAATAAAACATGAATTATTAATAATGTCTGATAAAACAGATTTCAAAATAAAAACCAACATAAAAGATAAGGAAAGGCATTACATACTGATTAAAGGCACAACAGATCAAAATGACATAACCTTGGTCAATATGTATGCACCAAATAATAAACCTGCAAAATATATAAAACAACAGGGATCAGAAATGAAGAAAGAAATAGACAGCAACACAATAGTAGTAGGAGATTTCAACACACCACTATCACCAAAGGATAGGTCAACTCAAAAGAAACTCAACAAAGATGCAGAAGATCTAAACTATATACAATCAGCCAACTAGACATTGTGGATACACTAAACTAAAACTCAGTTCACTTTCTTCTCAAGTGCACATGGTACATTCTCCAGAATTGATCACACCTTAGGCCATAAAGCAAGCCACAGCAAATTCAAAGACACTGAAATAATACAAAGTATCTTCTCAGATCACAATGCCATAAAACTAGAAATTAACTACAGGAAAGTAAAGTTTACAAAATCATCCATGGGGAAGCTAAATAAATCTCTGCTAGAACACGATTGGGTTATGAAAGAAACAAAAAAGGAAATAAAAACATTCCTTGAAACAAATGAAAATACAATATACCAGAACCTCTGGGATACAACTAAGGCAGTCCTCAGGGAAAAGTTCATAGCAATAGGCACATGCATAAGAAAGGAAGAAAGAAGAAAAACCAAAGATCTAACTCAACACCTTCATCAAATAGAAAAAGAACAACAATTTAATCCTACAGCATCTAGAAGAAAGCTCTTATCAGGATAAGAGCTGAAATAAATGAATTAGAAAAGAGAAAAACAACTGAAACTATCCATAAGACCAGAAGCTGGTTTTTCAAAAGAAGTCAATAAAATTGACAAACCACTGGCAAATGTCACAAAAGAAAAAAAAATCAAAAAACCAAACCCAACAAACCACAGATAACTCAATTAAGAAATGATACAAGTGGCATCACAACTGAAACAGATAAAATTAAATTGATAATACTGGAATACTATGAAAAGCCATACTCTTATAAACTAACAAAATCTAGAGGAAATGGACAAATTCCTTAAAACTCATGCCTTACCCCGAGTGACAAGAACAGATATAGAACACTTGACCAGACCACAAAACTTGAACAGATCACAAAAGAAGAAATTGAAAAGGTCAAAAAATACTTCCCCCTAAGTAAAGTCCTGGACCAGATAGCTTCACAGCTGAATTCTATCAAACATTCAGAGAGGATCTAGCACCAATTCTACTCAAACTATTTCAAAATATTGAAAAAGAAGGAACACTTCCAGAGTTACTCTATGAAGCAAGCATAGCAAAGCAAGAAACCATAGCAAAGGTATTACCAAGAAAGAAAACTACACACCAATACTTGTCATAAATATAGATGTAAAAATCCGTAACAAAATCTTAACCAATAAAACCCAAAAGCACACAATTCACCATAATCAAGTTGGATTAACAATATTAACAAATATTGTCAGTCCGCAAATTAACAAAGTAAATAATAAGAACCATATGATCTTAGCAACTGATGCAGAAAAGGTATTTGGCAAAATCCAACACCCCTTCTTGATTAAGACACTCAGCAAAATTGTAATAGAAGGAATTTCCTCAACATAGTGAAAAGTACATATACAAAACCAAGAGTGAACATCATTCTCAAAGGAGAAAGACTAAAAGTATTTTCCTTAAGAACAAGGACTAGAAAAGGATGCTCACTGTCACCACTTCTATTCAATACTGTATTATTGGAAGTGCTTGCTAGGGCAGTAAGACAAGAGACTAAAAGGCATCCAGATTGGCAGACATGATTAAACAATCGTTATATGCAGATTATAATATAGTGTATACACAAAAATCCCCAAAGACTCAATAACAACAAAAAACTGTTAAAATTTAGTAGGCTAATTTAGCAGAGTGGCAGGATACAAGATCAATACCTAGAAAATGGCACATAACAACAACAACAACAACCTAAAAAAAATCACTGGGATTCCTCTACAATAGTAAGGCAAACTCAGAGAAGGAAAACAAGAAAGCAATACCATTTACAATAACCAACCACATATTGGAATACTTGGGAGTAAGCCTAACTAGACAACACAAAGATCTAAATAAAGAAAACTATAGAACATTTGTGAAAGACAATAAAAGACCTAAAAAAATTAAAAAAATGTGTGTCCTGTTCATGGATAGGAAGACTCAATATAGTGTGGAAATGACAATCCTACTCAAAAGCAATACTAAAGTTTACCGTAATCCCAAAACAGACACCAAATTGTTTTTTCAAGATCAAAAGGGAAAGTCAAGTTTATTTGGAGAGGCGAGAGACCCGAATAAGAAAAACACATATGAGAAACAAAAATGAAGTGGGAGGCATAGCACTCCCTGACCTCAAAACCTACTACTGCGACTTTCAAGGGGGGGAGAGGGGAGAAGAACGAACTGGGGAGGAGGGTAGAGAAAATATTGCAACAATGAATGAATGAAAACCCAAAATCTCCGTAAATGTTCATTAAAATAAAATTTAATAATTAAAAAACAACAAAAAACCCTACTACTACACAGTGGTAGTAACAAAAACAGCATGGTACTGGTACAATGACAGGCACATAGACCAACGGAACAGATTTGAGAATCCAGAAATAGACCCAACAATCTATGGTCAACTGATAGTTGAAAGGAAATAAAACCCATCAAATGAGGAAATGACAGCATCTTAAACAAATGGTGCTGGCAAAACTGGATTTCTTCCTGCAGAAAGCTGACAGGATCCCTATCTCACACCACACAGAAAAATCAACTCGAGATGGATCAGAGACCTAGGAGCGTGGGAGAAAAGCCCATAACCATAAAGTTCACCAGAAAGAAACAGGGATCAAGCTTAGAATGCCTAGTGTATTGTATAAAGAGAATGCCATACACAGCCAGAAATACACAATCTAAAGAGGCTAAAACTGATGAATGGGAGCATCTCAAGATTAAATCCCTGAGCAGATCAAAGAGTTTTCCCAACAGGGAGAAAAGAAAACCTACAGACTAGGAACAAACATTTGACAATACCATCTCAGAAAAGAGTCTCATAACAATAGTTTTATAGAATAATCTTGGGCCTCCACAGAAAAAGACTGATAATACAATTACAAAATGGCCAAAAGACATGGAAAGGATTTTCACAGAGGAAGATATTCGAATAGGCAACAGATACATGAAGAAATTCCCAAAATCACAGGTAATAAGAGATGCAAATCGAAACCACAATGAGATACCATTTCACACCAGTAGCAGCGGCAAAGTTTAATAGGACAGCAAGTAATTAATGATGGAGAGGATTTGTGAGAGAGCAACTCTTATACATTGTTCGTGGGATTGTAAAATGGTACAACCACTCTGGAAGGCAGTTTGGTTCATCCTCAAAAAGCTGAACATAGAAATTCTATATGACCCAGCTATTACATTGCTTGGAATATACTCTGAGAAAATGAGCACTGAGGAGAAATGAGAAATGAAGACTTGTACACCAATGTTCATAGCAGCATTATTCATCATCACAAAAACATGGAAACAGCCAGATGTCCAACCACAAATGAATGGATTGAGAAGTTGTAGTATATTCATCATGATAAAGAACATTTCCAGCAAACTCAGACTATTGGCTTTCCTATACTTTTCCAAGGGAGCTTTGGTGGCCTAGTGACAAGAAGCTGTACTGCAATCCTGAAGGCACGTGGTTTAAGGCCACCAGCTGCTCTTTGGGAGAAGGATGGGCAATCTATTCCCATGCAATTAACTGCCTCTGAAAACCCGCTGAAGGGTCAGCTATGCATTGGTTCTGACTCTATGATAAAAAACCATAGTTTTTCAGATGACTTTATGAGGTCTAAGGTGTTTGTCGACTTGGCGGCCTATGGTTCTCTGGTTGGGTGGTTATGATGTGGTCATTCCTGTGATGAGGTATGATGTAAAAATTCCGATAGTATCTGCAGTCAATCAGTTGAGAGTTTCACTGGGTGGGTGAGTGGGTGTCAGTGTCCCCTGAATCTCCTATATAAGAAAGTCTGACTGAACTGCCTTGCTTTTTTTTTTTTGGAATGTGGCTTATCCCTTCTTTGGCTTCTTGGACCAGCAGCCTTTTCTGCTGCCCTTGGATTCATAAGCCTAAACAGATACAGATCTGGATTTAGTCAGCCTTGTGTGTGTATGTCCATGTTTTTTTTTTTATGTTCTTAGGTGCCATCTATCAAGTAAGCTATGACTCAGTGACTCTATGAACAAAAAATCTGGACACTGACCTTTCTGCACCATCCTCACAATCTGTTCTGTTAAAATCCATTATGGGAGTTAACCATGTTAGGCATCCATCTTACTATGTGTCTTTACTCTTGTCAACATTCTACCTTTTGTAGAATGATGACTGGTTCCTCCTGAAAATATACTCAAAGTAAGTAAGATGAAAGTTTCACCATTCTTGCCTCTCAGGAGCAATCTTTAGGGCTCTGGAAAGGTCTTTGTTCTCCAATGCAACATGTCTTTTGACTGCTTCTACCAAAGGTTTTGACTGTAGATCCAAGTAAAATGAAATTACTATAAACTCTTATTATTTCTTCACCATCTGTCATGATACTGCTTATCAGTCCAGTGATAAGTATTTTTTTTTTTCCTTGATGTTGAACAGAGACATATTTTTCCCCCACTGGTTTTACTGGACTTCATGAACATGGTGTCAGGATTGGAGAAGACTCATCAACCACCTGCTAATATTATGCAGATAACACAGCCCTGCTGGCTGAAACTGAAGATCTCAAGTGTTTGCTACAGAAGATCAAGGACTACAACATCCAAAAAGGACTGAAGCTCAACATCCAGAAAACAAAGATTGTCATCACTGGGCCAATTTGTAGCACCATGATGGATGGAGACAAGATTGAGACTGTTAACAATTTCATCTTGCTCAGATCCAGGACATGAATAGATGGATTGAATTAGGGAAATGTGCTGCAAGGGACAAGTGCTAAAAAGCAACGATGTCAGTATAGAGATGAAAGTGTGCCCATTTCAGGCCATGGTCTTTGCAATTATTTGTTAAGCATCAAAGATGACTAAGAATGACAGAAGAACAGATGTCTTTGAGCTGTGGTGCTGAAGAAGAGTACTGAACAAATAATGGACTGTCAACAAACAGGTCTGCCCTGGGGAAGTTGAAATTGGCTGCTACATGGAGGAGAGGATTCTGAAGCTCTCTGTCTGGCTTACTTTGGGCATGCCGTCAGGAAGAAACAGTCCTTTGAGAAGGTCATCATTCTTGGAAGGGTGGAAGGACAGCACAGGCGAGAAAGACTGGATGAGATAGACTGACACAGTAACGAGGGTAACGGGGGTCGCTGTGTCTGAAACAGTGAAATGGCTCAGGAACGTGCAAGATTCAGAGCTATTGTACATATAGTTGCTATGAGTCACAGGTGACTCGATGGCACATAACAACAATATTTGTTTTTCTAGTCCAAGAGAGGCTCCTACAAGGTTGTAAGAAGGCTCTTGGATGGGAAATATTGTTGTAACAAATGAGAATCTGAAAAATAGTATACTTGAGTCATGAAAGAATGCTTTCATGAGTTTTATTTTGTCACTGGAACTTCAGAATATGTTGAAAAGTGCTAAAAGCACAGCATTTCAAAGTCCCTTATAATATTGATTATAAATACATTTATTCTAAGAATCCTCTATGATAAATTACTTAAAATATCACCATGTACCCTTGATTTAAAACTTTGTATCACAAATGTCCTTCAAATGCTGTTAAGTTGGTTCTGATTCATGGAAAGCCTCCAGTAGGTGTTAAAGCTTAACCTATACCCTAATGCTCTCATAGTGGTGGGAGACTTCCTCTTTTTCCCTCACAGTGGCTGGCAGATTGTAACCACAATCTACACATTAAATCCTTTGTGAAACCAGGTGAGGTATACATAAGTGGAGACAGCAGGGGAGTTCACAGGTTCCCTACAGACTTCAATTTTGACTCATAAACTCACTGATTTTGAGTCAAAAGTGACATGCAGCTTATCTGCCAGTGAGTTTTCAAAGGATATAAACTGCACAGAAGGTGCCTTCCCATCTTTTATCCTATGGAGCCCCCATAGGTAGATTTGAGCCCCCTGCTTTTGGGTTGGCAGTACAATTCCCTACTAAACCACCATTTGTAGATATAGTATGTATGTATTTCTAACATCTACTCACAAACTGTTAATTAAAAAAAATTTATACAAAGCTTTATTTCTATATAATAGCACTTTAAAATGGAATTAGATCATAGATAATAAATTTTACTTTTAACATAATAAAAATACTTTGCCAGGAAGGCACTCAGTCCTTAGAATGACCACAAAAAGTCAAAACAACAGTATTTGCCCTGAAGGAAGGGAAGGGGTAGTAGTACAGGATTAATGGAAATAAGAATCAAAAAAGAAGGAGGGAAAATATGACTCTATCTTGGGTACTATAAGTAATTTTAGAAAACAAAATTTATGAAAAACCAACATGCTTTGTAAACTTTCACTCAAATCACAATTAAAACAAATTCTTTTGTTAGAAACATTTTATTCTATAGCACATTAATTTTTGTGCATGTCTCCATTTAAAATGAAAATTTCTGAAAAAATAAAATTATAAAACTTATCTTTTTTATATGAATAAAAATGGTTTTGGTTCTAGAATTCCCCAAGTTCTTAATTTTTGGGATACAGCCATTATTTTATTTAGGGAAATTAAGTAATTCAACATTACTAAGCATTCAGATACAAATTTATCTTTTAATGTAAAACATCTTTGGTGACTACAGATCTCTAAATGGTATTTCCTTTTTTAAGTGATTTATAAGTCATTTATTTTGTGTGAGTGCTCCAAAGATCATATTGAGTAATGTTTGTGAAAAGTGTAATAAAAATGACAGATGCTATTAGCCTAGATTATGCTTACCTTAGAACTTCCAACAGCAATGTTAGCAGGAAGCTGAGAAAACTGCTTCAATTCAAAGACATCCCGTGCTGCCCATCGGCTCATACGATTTTCAGCTTTGCTAGATCCAATCACATTTTGGTTTGAGTGGACATAAGCCACTTCCTTAACACCATCTAGGAAGTAATCAGGTGTTTAATATTAAAACAACACAGCAATAAAAAAACAGTATGTCTCTATACTTTAAAACTGCCAGTGGTGTACAATAAAACAAGCTATGTTTAACACTCAAGAAAAGTAATGTATTTGTACAAAAATGACAAACTTTATAAAAAAAAAAAGTGAAAAGAATGAGTTCAGCTATGACGGTTTGGGCTACCTTGGAAATGACCTTTCTTGCTTATCATCATGAGACTGCAGAAGGTTGGTAACCATAACTGAAATGGAGACATAAGCAAGGAGAATATAACTGAAAGTCTGCCCTAGGAATTTGTTTTTGATACTGACTTAGAAAATGGAGGTGGTTGAGTGAGAGACAGATTGGCTCACGGTTCGGAAGTACTGTACATAGGTTCACTACTCGATGACACATAACAGTAACAGCAAATAAAGACCAGTGCTATACATTATTTTAAATATAAAGTTGATTACAAAGATGGAATGAAAGCACCAGCATTATGATCAGGAAATTTCACAATTTGCCTTTTTTTACACATGAGAAACGTGGCATTAGAAGTGAAGGAAAACTCATCAACAATCCAAGTTACGAAGATGACACAACCCTATTTACTGAAACTGAGGAGGATCTGAAGCATTTGCTGCAGAAGGTCAAAGTCTGGAGCCTTCAATATGGACTGAGGCTCAACATCAAGAAAACAAAGATTCTTACCACTGGGCCAGTTGGCACCATCATGATAGATGGCGAAGAGACTGAGATTTTTAACAGCTTTAGTTTGCTTGGCTCCACAATCAACACTCTTGGTACCAGCAGCCAGGAAATTAAAAGATGAATTACATTGGGATGGGAAAGTCAGCTGTCAAAGACCCCTCTACAAAGTACTGAAAAGCAATGATGTCAGTCTGGAGACAAAGGTGTGCCTGATCCAGGCCACAATCTTTGCACTTACTTGCTATTGATCACAAAGCTGGAAAATAGCTAGGGATGCTAGAAAGAGAACCGATTCCTTTGAGCTGTGGTGCTGGAGAAGAGTATTGAATATACCATTGACTCTGCTAGGTGAACAAACAGGTTCACCCTAAAGAAGGTAAAATCATGCTACTCCTTGGAGGCAAGCATTCTGAAGCTTCATCTGATATACTCTGGGCCTGTTGTAAGGACGGACCAGTCCCTGGAGAGGAACATCATTCTGGGGAAGGTGGGGGGGGACACTGCAAGAGAATAAGACCCTTGATGAGATGGATTCAGTGCCTGGGGTAATGGGGGTAGGTGTGTCAGAGATAATAAGGTTGGCAGAGTATAGAGCAGGGTTCATGGATATTGTATGTAGGGTCATTATGAGCTGCAAGCAACTTGATAGCACATAACCACCACCACCACCACCACCACCACCACCCAGAGAATGTCAAGGTGGAAGCTTTTTAGGAAATTAAAAAATTAACTCACAATCTTTACCTGAAAAATGGTTAAAAACTAATTATTTAGTATTTTGCAAATATAATTTATTAAAATTGTGGAGCTGCAAAAGATCCTCAAGCAGCTCTAGCAATGAATGTTACTTATGACCTGTAACACATGGGGTAGTTTTAGTTCTCCCTCAACCAGAAATTCCCTATCATACAAAAACAAGGCACTGTTACTACACAAACAACTGAAGAAGCAACCAGAATATTATCCTTACATTTCAAAGTACCAAGCAATATGTATAACATACATATTCCAAATCTTAAACAGGATTCTTTTGGTAGAAAGTTTACTTGGATTTTTCTTAAGTTTGATGACTATTTCATATATTATTCAAATATATATATAGCATTAGTTGCACACCAGCTACCAATCTGTTTCACATATTACAAAACCCTAACCCATGATTTAAAAAATAATTGGTGTAATAATCCCTCAAACCTTTCACTATACCACAGAAAATAAAGGGTAATTACAACAATACTAAATCCATGTATCATGAATTCTTAAATCAGACTATTAACAAGTACAAAGTAAGTGACTGAAAAAAATAAAATACAAAGATTAAAGCATTTATATATCAAACTATATTTGGTCATATATCAGCTTCTATGATTTAGCTTTACAGGGCTTAAGTCAGACACATTTAAAAGCAAGGCTAACTTACAATCTAAGAATCTTAGATTCTGGACAGATGGTGGTTATAGGAGTTTTTGTAATCTCTCTAAATTTCTTTATAAGAAAAAAGAGATGAAATATAGAGTAAAATCCAAAGCTTGCAGGCATCTATAACAGTGACAAGATACCTTCATAAGCCCCAAAAATAAGCTGGTGGGGAAAATCCACCAACAATCACAAATCTATATGCCATCAAGGTATATGTAGGAGGAAGAAGGTAGCAACATGGTGGAATTCTGAGAACAGGACATGTAAAAATAGTCAGCAGATCTTCACTGGAAAGCATTATGGGCCAATGTGAGGCTGTCAGATGAAACTTGAATGCTCTGGCTGGGTTTCCCTGGAAAATGACTCACTAATACTCATTCCCAGATCAGAACTCTGCATGAAGACGTTATTATGAAAGAATCAAAAGGAGTAACAAAGGGACAAGGATAAAGGGAAGAGAAGATCTGGAACAAAATGGTAACGTATGTCTACAAAAAATTTTGTTGTTGTTTGATGCCGTTGAGTCGTAGACGACTCATAGCGACCCTATGAAAGAACAGCCTGAGCACTGTTCTACATAGTTTCCGGAGGCAAGCCATTTCAGAAGTGGATGACGCTCCTGCTTCCAGGCTTGATTTAGTCGGGAAGCTCCAGCCAACACTGTCTGCCATGTGTACCCATTACCACGACTGGCACATCACTGTCACAGTCTTCAGCATCACAGCAACCACGAGTTACCTCTGTACAGCATCGCACGGAACAGTGCTATACCACCTAGAAGAATGTATGACAGGAAGACAATTTGAACCTGGCCAAGGGCCACAGATGAAAATCACCCACCTTCGGCTTGGTAGCATGGCTTCCTTTCCACTAAGGCCGCCTCCTGGTTCAAACCCTAGGCCTAGGCTGGCTAGCCTCACTCCAGGGACAGAGCAAACCTGCACGTCAAACACATTTCCAGAAAAGCAGTCGACTCCAAAAGCGTGCCATGATTCCTGCGCTCCCACCACCATGCTCCTTCCTTCTGGCAAGAACTTCCCAAGAGCCTGGGAGGAGCCAGCCAAACCAGGAACAACATGGCCGCATCTTCCCCAGCTGCCTTGGGGCTTAAGGCTGCCTCCTGGTTCAAACCCTAGGCCTAGGCTGGCTAGCCTCACTCCAGGGACAGAGCAAACCTGTACGTCAAACACATTTCCGGAAAAGCAGTCGACTCCAAAAGCTTGCCACGATTCCTGTGCTCCCACCACCATGCTCCTTCCTTCTGGCAAGTTTTAAATAGCAATACTTTTTGTTGTGATATTTTGACTAGTATAGTTAAGTTTTTAAAGAGAATATATTATGAAATATGTAAGCTTGTAAAAAAATCTTAAGTAAATCGATTTGAGACTGGGAGATTTCTGGTTAATTTCTGTAAACGTGTGAGTGGTTTTAACCCTCAATCCTAGAAAACAAGATTAGGTCTCTTATGCAATTGAATTCCTAAAGAAGGGAAGGGGCTGAATTT
>NW_006400129.1:1089274-1090639 GCF_000299155.1 Elephantulus edwardii
TATCTCAGTCACAAAAGGACAAATACTGCACGGTGCCACTGTTGCAGAATGGGACTGACATCAGGGTTGGGGTAAGACTGAGAAACACTGGATAAATTATGTATACTGCATTGAAACAGATGAGGGAGAGAACAGTTTAAAAGTGATATATGATAGGGTATTATGGTTATCACACGAGTCTAGAATTAAGGTTGCATAGTGGAGTGTACTTGGGGGGGTGGGGGGATATACCAATGAAAGAATTTTTCTTTTACTTTTCAAGGAGAGGAGCAAACTGGGGGTTGGGGGGGCTGGGCAGGGAGAAAAGTGCAACAATGAATGAATGGAAATCCAAAATCTCTGTAAATGGTCATTAAAATTAATTTAAAAAAAAACAAACTTTTTCAAGTAAAAACTGAGTTGAAACTATACTAACACAGAGAAAATGTACCTAGAATAACCAAGACATATTCTAGTAAAATCAGTGAAGTGTGTTCTTGTTATATGTCACTGAAAAGGAACCAAGCTAAGGCTGACCTCCAACAGGTTTTCAGAAGCAAATGGACTAGTCTCCAAAGATAATAGAAAATCAATTTGATACTAAAAGCTAGTAACTAAGGAAAGGAATTAAAACTTTTTTTGCTTTTCCTACACCTGCTGAGAAGACCTCTCCAAGGTATAAAGAAGCAATAATGTCAGTTTAAAGACTAAGATGCATGTGATTTAAGCCACGGTCATTTCAATTACTTACTATGAAACTGAAAATTGGACAATGACTAACAATGACAGAATTAATTAATGCCTGTGAGGTGTGGTGTAGAAAAGGGTACTGACCATCTCATGGATAGCCAAAAGAACAAATATATCCTAGAAAAAGTAAGTCTGGGTGTTGGTTAGAGGCAAGGATGATAAAGATAGCACAGAATAGGACCAGGTTCAGATCCATTGTTCATAGAGGTGCTGTAAGTCATAGTTGACTCAACGGCACCTAATAACAACAACATACGAACTATATAACTAGGCATGGATAGCAGAAAAGTATATATAGATAAAGATATTACACACTGATAACTCTTAAGAATATAATTAAGACCAGTGCATCATTTGTATTTGAGCATATTCTTACCAAAATTATCAAACTTGAGTTTGATCCAGTCTCTGGAGGCAATGTTCATTTTGATAGAGAAGACATTTTCAACTGTACCAGAAATACATTAAGCAACAGAATCAGATTGAAGATAATTCTAAGGATCTTCAATAGATAAATTGTAAAGAACTGTCAGAGATGGAAGAATAATTCTATGTAACTTACATAAAAAAAATTTAAATGGATGAGGCTAAGTTAAAATGTTTAGGGGAAAGGGCTGGAAGGGAGGGCGGGGAGCG
>NW_006400129.1:1090739-1091640 GCF_000299155.1 Elephantulus edwardii
AAAAAAAAAAAAAAATTTAAATGGATGAGGCTAAGTTAAAATGTTTAGGGGAAAGGGCTGGAAGGGAGGGCGGGGAGGCCTGCTGCTAAGGCCATGGGTGGGGCACGGCCGTGTGGCCGGACGGGAGTTCCCCGGAGAAGACTCCTGGAGTCCAAGTCCTGGGGATAATTGGGGCCACCCCCCGCCCCTGAGTCACTACACGGTCTTCAGGCTGACCCAATTCGGGGGACTCTGCTCCGGGACGCTGCCATGGACGACATTTTCTCCCAGTGCCGGGAAGGCAACGCGGTTGTGGTGCGCCTGTGGCTGGACAACACCAAGAACGACCTCAACCAGGGGGATGATCATGGCTTTTCCCCTTTGCACTGGGCTTGCCGAGAGGGCCGCTCTGCTGTGGTTGAGATGCTGATCATGCAGGGAGCACGGATCAACGTAATGAATTGAGGGGATGACACTCCCTTGCATCTGGCAGCCAGTCATGGACACCGTGATATTGTACATAAGCTATTGCAGTACAAGGCTGACATCAATGCGGTGAATGAGCATGGGAATGTACCCCTGCACTACGCCTGCTTTTGGGGCCAAGACCAGGTGGCAGAGGACCTGGTAGCTAACGGCGCGCTTGTCAGCATCTGTAACAAGTATGGAGAGATGCCTGTGGAAAAAGCTAAGGCCCCCCTGAGAGAGCTTCTCCAAGAGCGGGCCGAGAAGATGGGTAAGAATCTCAACCGAATTCCATATAAGGACACATTCTGGAAGGGGACCACTCGCACTCGGGCCCGAAATGGGACCCTGAATAAACACTCCGGCATTGACTTCAAACAGCTCAACTTATTGGCGAACCTCAATGAGAATCACTCTGGAGAGCTATGGAAGGGTCGCTGGCAGGGCAATGACATTG
>NW_006400129.1:1092425-1097074 GCF_000299155.1 Elephantulus edwardii
CTGGTTGCCTCCCCTGCCTCTAGTCATGGTACTACCCCAGCCAGAGGACCCATCCCTTACCCCCAGCCCTACCACTGTGGCCCCAAAAGGGGCTGGACTCAAAGCTTTGCCACTTGTCACACGGTGTCTCCCAGCATGGGAGGGATCAGCCCCGCCTGTCACAATAAAGTTTATTATGAAAACAGGAAAAAAAAATGTTTAGGGGATACACATTAGTGTTATAAAACCATAAAAATGTCAAAGAACCATCTGGTCCAGGGCTTTTTTTGGTTGGAAGGTGTTTTAAACCTTTTCAATTTCTTCTTTTGTAATGGGGTCTGTTCAGGTGTTCAATTTCAGTTTGTGTCAGTTTAGGTAGTTTGTGCACTTCTAAGTATCTGTCCCTCTAGGTTTTCATATTTGTTTGAGTTTAGTTTTTCATAATATTCTAATGTTAGTCTTTTTTATTTTAGTGGGTTCTGCTGTGATGTTTCCCATTTCATCTCTTATTCAGATCATTAGTGTGTTTTCCTTCTTTTCTTCTGTTAGTTTTGCTAGTCAATTTTATTGACCTTTTCAAAGAACCAACTCCTAGTTTTGTTAATGGTTTCAACTGTTTTTCTGTTTTCCATTTCATTTATTTCTGCTTTAATTTCTATAATTTCAGTTTTTTTAGAGGGTGTCAGGTTTTCTTACTGTTCTTTTTCAATTTTTTGGAGATGTTGGGTTAGAGAGTCAATGGTCATTTTTTCCTGTCTTTTCATGTGTTTGCTTATTGCTATAAATTGACCTCTGATTACTTCTTTGGCTGCTTCAGAGGTTTTGGTAAGTGGCGTTTTCATTGTCATTTGTTTCAAGAAACTTTTTAATTTCACCCTGGACCAGATAGTTTCACAAGTGAATTTTATCAAACATTCAGAGAACTGTCACCAATTCTACATAAACTATATCAGAAAACAGAAAATTATGGAGTTCTCTCAGACTCGTTCTATGAAGCAAAAATATCCTTCATATCAAAGCAAGGAAAGGACACTACCAAAATAAAAAAACAACACTATAGGCCAATATCACTTATGACCATAAATGCAAAAATCCTGAATAAAATACTAGCCAATAGTATCCAATGAAACATCCAAGAAATCATTTACCATGACCAAGTGGGATTCATAACAGGTATGCAAGGATGGTTCAACAAAAGAAAAACAAACAATGTAATTCAATACATTAAGAAAGCAAAGAACAACCACATGATCCTATCAATTGATGCAGAAAAGGCCTCTGACAAAATCCAACACCCTTTCCTGACTAAAACACTCAACAAAATAGGATTAGAGGAAAATTTCTTCAACACAGTAAGTATATATGCAAAACCGAGAGCCAACATTGTTCTCAATGGAGAGAGGTTAAAGGCATTCCCATTGGGAACAGGAACTAGGCAAGGATGCCCACTATCACATCTCTTCTGCATTACTGTATTAGAAGTCTTAGCAATAACAGTAAAAGAAGGAAATAAGAGGTATCCAAATTGAAAACGAAGAGGTAAAATGATCTCTATATGCAGATGATTTGATAATATACTTAGAAAATCCTAAAGACTCAGCAAGAAAACTACTGGAAATAGTTGAACAATTTAGCAAAGTGGCAGGTTACAAGATCAACATACAAAAATCAGTTGGATTTCTCTACAATGACAAAGAAAATACAGAGCGGGAGCTACAAAAATCAATACCCTTCACAATAGCTAATTACAAGATTAAATACTTGGGAGTAAATCTGACCAGAAGCTCAAAGGATCTATTCAAAGAAAATTACAAAACATTACTACAAGAAACAAAAAGAGACCTGGAGAAGTGGAAGAATAATACTTGCCCATTTTCAATATTGTGAAAATGACAATACTACCAAAGGCAATCTACACGTTCAATGCAATCCCAATACAAATACCAATTCCATTCTTCAACGAAATGGAAAAGGCAATTTCCAGTTTATTGAGAGGTTGTGAAGAAACTGGAACCCTTTTTCACTGTTGGTGGGAGTGTAAAATGGTACAACCACTATGGAAGGCAGTATGGCCCTTTTTCAAAGAGATGGAACTAGAAATACCTTTTGATCCAGCAATTCCACTACTAGGAATAATACCCCAAAGAAACCATAAATGCCACCCAAGCCGATTTATGCCACCCATGTTTATCGCAGCTTTGTTCATAATAGCAAAGAGGTGGAAACAACCCAAGTGCCCATCAACAAACAAATGGATAGAGAAGCTGTGGTATATTCACACAATGGAATACTATGCTGCATTGAAAAACAAGAAACTCATGAAATATACAAATGGTGACCCTGGAGGGCATTATGCTGAGTGAAATATCTCAGTCACAAAAGGACAAATACTGCATAGTGCCACTGTTGTAAAATGGGACTGATACTGCGGTTGGGGGGAGACTGAGAAGATGGGATAAATTATGTATACTGTATTGAAAGAGATGAGGAAGAAAACGTAGGCATTATTGTCATGACAGGAGTCCAGGACGAAGGCTGCATAGTGGAGTGGACTTGAGGGGGGGGACTGTATAATAATGAAAGAATTTTTCTTTTACTTTCCAAAATGAAAGCTGCATAGGAGTGGATTTGGGGGGAGGAACTGTATAACAATGAAAGAATTTTTCTTTTACTTTTCAAAGAGAAGAGTGAATTGGGTGTGGGGGAGGTTGGGCAGGGAGGAAAGTGCAATAATGAATGAATGGAAATACAAAGTCTCTGTAAACTTTCATTAAAATTAATTTAAAAAATGAGAACTCATTGTTAAGAAAATCAGAATAGATGCTATTTATAAGGGAAGATGAGATGTGATTCAGACGGGTAACATGAAGGTGATCCCGGGATAGCTGGCACAGTTCTCTATCCTCACCTAAGAACTCCTTTGTCCTGTTGCTTTATCCTCATTTGTACCTAAATGCAGCATGGTAATTTTAGGATTCTTTCACAAGATAATTTCAGAATCTCTTACAGAAGTATATGCATGAAACAAATATTTTAAAAATTTTCAGGATTTAACTGTAGTTACCTAAAAATTTATCCACGGATTCAGATGTCTGCTCTTGACTGATAAGCTTCTCATTTGAAAAATTTATTTGTCTCCTTAGCAAAAGAGTGTTACTTTTTTTATTGTGGCTAGGCAACTCTGAAGAGAAACAGATTCCTTCTTTTATAACTTTTGGTCCATGACTCTTTTTAGGAGCACTAATGTGCCTGATATTTAAATCCTCGTCTGAAGATGAGCAGTCTCCAATAGTCAGAGAACTACAATCCTTTCTTATTATATACACTCTGTTTGTTTTCGGAAAACTGTGAAATTTGCGGTTCTTTTTCTTTTCTTTCTTAAGCCTCAAGGAATTAGCAGCTCTGTGCTTCCTTATTTGTGACTGAGAAGTTATTTCAATGTCTTCAGACTCATCACTAATATCCCTAGTGTCTTTTCTTTTGACTGATTTCAGAACAATGCACTCAGGATTTAATTTTTTGGAAACTGGTCCACTTTCTTGTTCATCACAATTATTTCTTACTTGTACAGTGCTATCTGTATTAGAATATTCAGATATATCCAAAAGTGGCTTAAATCTTTCACTACATTTAGGGATTCTCTGTGTGGGAAAGACAACATCATTGTCTTCTGATTCTGAGACATCTTGGTGTTCAAGTGTATTTTTAACATTTTTTTCATCATCAGATTCAGAAGAAATAATCTGTTTTAAAGTTTCACTTTTAGGAAAAAGAAATCTTTCATTTGGATTTACAATGCAAGCTTTTTTCTCATGTTCTAAAGTACCAACAGAGTCCTGGTTTTTCTGATAATCAATAGTCATATAATCTTTGGCTTCTGTTGAATTGTGCATGGGCTGCTTATCAAGGCTTTCATCATCAGAGGTGTCATTTCCATCATTATCCTCAACTGCTTTATAGTTTGTCTCGAATAATTTAGAGAAGCCACATTGGAGTAAGGTGAGCTGCCCTGGACAACTTGAAGCTCTACTTGAATATGATGCTTTGCTCTTAACAGTCTTTATTCTTGAGTTTCCCACTGGCTCATCGTCACTAAAATCACTGCAGTAATCGTAGGCTTCTCCTGTCTGGGGCTTTGCATGTCGTCCTGGACCTCTGTGTTCTTGACTGTCAGGCTCTTTAGGCTACATAAGAAACAACAGCACCAACATTATATAAAGATATAAAATCTATCACACTGGAAAGGAATTCATTTTCAAAAGATAATTTATAATTTTTTATATTCTAGTAGAACAAAAGTCAATAAAAAAAGGCAAAGAATATTATTAAGGTCTGGTTGTCTATTCTCTTTTCCAGGTGAATGTAAGGTGAAAGTAAGTAGACACTGAACTAGAACATTACTAGATCAGATTACTTACAGGGAAAACAGAAATGGCCAGCCTCTTAGACATGAAGGCCAAGGATTTGGCCTCAAAAAATAAGAAACACATAATTGATTACTTAAGAATGATTAGGGTTAATCTACAACAATGAATGAATGGAAATCCAAAGCCTCTGTAAATTTTTACTGAAATTAATAACAAATTTAAATTAAAAAAAAGAATTAAGTTAGAGTAAGGATGGCAATGGAACCACCTTACCTCTGTAACTTGATTTGTGCCACTATTAGA
>NW_006400129.1:1097852-1113795 GCF_000299155.1 Elephantulus edwardii
GAGGGTGGAGAAAACAGTGCAACAATGAATGAATGAAAACCCAAAATCTCTGTAAATGTTCATTAAAACTAATAAAATTTAATAAAAAAAAATGGGAAAAAAAGAATGATTAGGGTTTAATGGTCTAGCAGTTAATTCTAATCATGCTTTAAGAACAAAACAAATTTCTAGAAGTTAACAAGCCAAAAAATTCACACATGGAAAAGAGTTCAAATTGATTAAACAGAAGGCACACTAGGCTCTTATAAAAAAATGAAGGCACTGAAGATATTATAAAATTTACTATAAATTTAAATCTGATTTTTTTCAGATTGAGTAGAGTTTAAATACATCCCTCAATTTCTTAAAGGTGAAGTTAAAAAAATCCATTATTAGTAAAAAATTTTGGTGCAATATTACCAATAATACTTCACCTTACATTTGATTTTTACATATTTCTACTATTCAAAGAAATTATTTGGAACACAAAAAAACCCCACCAAACCAAAAGTAAGGGGTCGGGGGAAGTAATAAAACCTTCTACATATTATCTTTCAAAAGGTCTCATGATCATGATACAATTCAGGAGCTATGGAAGTGCAATGGGCTACATGCTGGGCTGCAAACAAAAAGAGCAGTTCAAGCCAAATAAAATACTAGTCAGCTTAAATCAGAGAATGAGTGTAATGTCTGAATAATCTTAGAGCAAAATATTAAACAAAGAAAAACAAAACAAAACTCCTAAAACCAACACCAGTCAAAAAAAGCTGGCCTACACAGAAAGAAAAATTGTGATAGTCGTGTTTCCCCCCCCCCACCACTACGTGCCATGTTGCTCCACTCACAATACAAACCAAGCACAAGATCTGGGTTGAAGTGTTCATGAGGTATTTTACTCCAACTATTCTTTCTATACAGTCAGTGGAAGAACACAGTCTGTGGTAAGAAGGCCAAAATCTGTCATGTTTTGTAGAGTTCTAGGTGACACACTAAAAATTACTTGCCATTTTGAGTTTTTGAGTTGGGGGTCCCTCTTTCCAAAATGTTGTGGCTGACATGATTCCTACTTCTACTTGACCTTCTCTCTATAATGTTAGGAACAGATTACAAACGACTGTAAAATATGCAGTAAAACAAACAGAAAAAACAACAATAGCAATGGCATGCTAAGAGTTAAAAAAAGAAATCCACGTTATTACTTTAGCACTCTTAATGTTATGTTTCAATTTTTTTAATTAAGAAGCTTATATGCAGCTTTTAAGTTTCAAGACCTCTTAATTCTTATTTTAAATCTTATTCAGATGTTTCAAACTACTTTGTACTATGTAGCAAACTCCATTAGAAGGAGAGGAGTAGGAAAAATTTTTTTTTACTACTTCAGTAATGACATCCATAGTGATGTACATATGATCTAGTTAAAGGACACAAGTAATGCTTAAAACAGCACAAATAATGTGGCATACTGGGAATCTGACCATCTGCACATAGAAAATTAACTCCACCAAAAATGTTATGAGGTATATAGAAAAATTCAAGTAAAATCCAAGACACTGTCTCATCCTTAAGACAACTTTACTTTAATAACTTGTAAATCTGATATACTTTATATAAAACTTGTTTAATAAATTATTAAGTGGCTCTCCTAATAAAAAACTATTCAACTGTGACATAGGCAGGAAACAGAATAGTTAAGAAAATGCTGGTTTTTTAAAAATCTATTTACATTAGAAACATGAATATGGGTACACATCTCAAGTTGGATGGAGGATTTGAGCTATGCTAGGATGTCATTACTGAAGGAGTGGAAAAAAAAAGTTAGGCTATTAACTGGAGTCAGCAATTCAAATCCTCCAACAGTTCCTTCCATAGGACAAAAATGAAGTAATCCACTTCTTTGAACATCTACAACCTCGGAAACAAGATGGAGGCAGTTCCACTCTGGTTGACAGGGTAACCATAAGTCAGAATCAATTCCTTGGAGTGAGTACTGGTATGAGCTTAAGCATTATTAATATTCTTACAGCCCTATGTGACATTAATCATATCTCCAAAAGCATATTCTTTCCAGCAAATTATTCTCCAGAGGTGAACTACTCAGGCAAAGATGATTAATGTCAAATGGCTCTTTTAGCTGATCTCACAACACCTGAACTCACCAAAACAGCAATAGGTAAAAAACTCCTGGATTAAGTGGGCTCATGCAGGTCAGCTATGTGCTATTCAAGGGTCAACTGTATTTAAAAATAAGAAAAAAGATAGAAAAAGGGGGGCTTTCAAAGGGCACTCAGTTCAGAATCAAATATAGCCACTGCAAAAGAAACAGTATACATCAGGTATTATACAAGTTTTATCATTTATAGGATTTTTAAAAATCCCTATACCTTGCCATCACTAACAGCTTCAAACTACTGCTGATCCTGCTTTGTACTTAGTCTTTTTAAACTAAGTTTTGTTATAAAATTCTAGAAGTCCAGGTCTTTTAAGTCCTCTGTGACTCAGGTTCCTCATCTGCTTGATGTAGGCACTAGATAAGATAATCGAGGAATTTATGATACACTATCAATATAAACTAGAAAATAAGGTTAATATCCTTAGAATTCTGGTATATTAAAGAATTTTTTTAAGGGTATAAATAGTTTGTTGGGAGAATAAGAAATATCTGTATGCTGAAGATGAACACAAATGAGTTTGAAATACAGAAGTGGAATTTTTATTGGGAACAGAAAACAAAATTCTGCATGAGACAGGACAGTACTCAGGGAGTATTTGGTAACTTAATCAACCACATTTTATATTTTTCTTTATTTAAGAATGTTTCCTCTTTTAGCTCCTGACTTCAACAGCTGTTTTCAAAATAAAAACTTTTCTTTGGCAGTCTAAAAAGAGCCTTGAAATGCACAAGAGCTAGTGTATGAATTGATACTATGCAAGTGCATTATTTATAATCATGCACTAGAAAATCTTTATTTATTTGTACACTAATTAATTTCCCCTTTTTGAGTCATTTATTTTTAAATACAGAAAACCAAAAAGACACCAATCATATGTTAATGCTTCTGAGGGAGAACACTGTGTTTGAAAGACTATCAAAACAGCAAAAAAATAAATTTATACCTCCAGGATAGCTTTCGTAAGGCAAATTCCTTGAGATCTCAGTTTGAAGAGATTATGGATCCCAAAAAGCTCTCCGCAGTGCTCTTTTGATCCCTGAACTGCTTCAAAGTAACGCTTGGCATTTTCACTTCCAACTACTGCACAGTGAAGTTGCTAAAATAGAAAGAAAAAGAATATTTTTTAAGTGCTCCAAGAATATGTCAGAATTTCCTGGCATTCCCTACATACGCACAGCTTTCCTGGAGCTGGCAGAACCTCCCTTGGGAGAAAATAATGTTTTCATTTCCCTGGCAGATGCTGCCATTATCGTGAAATAACAAAAATCTAGTCAGTCTCAGAAATCCTCTAATTTCTATTTATGTTTTCTAACATTTGACTCTTGAAGACTGCAAGACTGACTTGTAGAAAGATTGCATTTCTACAGAATCTCTACCTAACATGAAATGTTTAATGAAAGCATAAATTTTAATACATTTTTCCCCTTTCTAGGGAGCTCTAGTGGCCGAGTGGTAAGGAGGTATGCTGCCAAACTAAAGGCATGCTATTGAAATCTATCAGCTGCACCACGGAAGAAAGATGGAACAATCACCTCCTATGACTGAAGCATCAGTTATGAGATGGCATGCAACAACGACAGCAACTCCTTACTGGAGCAGACTGCCACATCTTAAAAAAAAAAACCATGTTTTCTGACAATTGATTCAAGATTGGACAGAGTATCTACCTAACATGAAACATTTAATAACAAAGCATACATTTAAATCATAAATACATTTTAATTGTAATACAAATAATACATTTTTTTCCAATCTAGACTTTTACTCCAATGTGCTGCTAGATGCTGTCCATTTAGTTTCATATCTGTGCACAGTTGAACATAACATTGCTCAATCCTTTGTCAACTTCATAATTACAGCAATGTTTGAGCTCACTGTTGTGACCATTGTGTCAATCTATCTTGTTAAGAGTTTGTCAATCCTTCTTTTCCAATGACCCTCTAAACTTTGCCAAGTCCTCTTCACTTTCAGCAATTAAGGCTATGCCATCTGCATATCAAATGCTGTTAATGAATTGTCTTCTGAATTTGATGCTACATTCTACTTTATATAGTACAAGATCTCAATTTACTTGATGAGTGTAGAGATTTAATAAATATGGTGGTAATAGGATATATGTTTCCTGATTTTAAACCATGCAGTATCCTCTTGTTATATTCAAATGACTGCTTCTTATCCTAGGCATGATTTTACATGAGAACATTTCAGTGCCCTGGAATTTACCTTTGTTGCAATGTAACTAATAACTTATCATCACAATTATCAAATTCCTCTGCATAGTCAATAAAATAAAAGTAAATATCTTTCTGAAATTCTCTGCTTTCAGCCAAGATCCATCTTACAGTAGTGTTATCCCTCTGCTTATGTCCTTTTCATAATCCAGTTTTAACTTCTCTGGCAGTTCTTCGTTGATGTATTACTGTAATGATTTCTTAATTGAGCATAATTTTACTTGCCATTATCATCACCATCAATATTACTCACTAAAATAGGAATTAGAGAGCTCTGGCGGCCTAGTGGGTAAGGAGTTGTCTTCATAACCAAGAGGAAAGCAGTTAAAATCAGCTGCTGCAGATAGAGAAGCAATCTCCTCCTTGCGATTAATAGCTGCTAAAAACCTGCTGGAGCTAAGAGTTGGTTGCAACTACAGGGAAATGACTGACAATACGATTTACTAAAACTGGAAGAAATAAACCCCCCAAAATCACTACCTTGCAATAATAATTAACAGCCAAAATCCAACCACTGTTTTTTAAAAAAAAGCATCCCTGGAACAATTTTAAATATAGAACATGGGCATGGAACTAACTCTATTATCAACCTTACATGCCATATTAAAAGCAAATGCAATTTGATTAAGAGAAAATTAAAAGCCTTATTAAAATTAGAAGCCTTATAATGCAATTTATGTACTATCTTGGAAGAAACAGGGAATGCACAGAATAGAAAGTAATTTACTATAGATAGAGGGATTAGAAAAAAACAATACTTACGAGTTCATTTGAACTGTAGTAAGTCACTCTTAAGGACTTGTTGGTAAGATAGCAAACCATTTCAGACCCTCTTCAGCCAAAATACCAGAAAACAAATACAATCCCAAAGGTTTCGATTTAAAAATAAGAATCAAAGAAAAACATGAAATGGAAGACAGACTGAGTATAGCAAAAATGGCAAAATGTAACCTTTTTGAACAGCTGCTTATTTGCCATGGAAACCTGAATCAGCAGAAGAGCTTGTACTGGCAACTAGCTGACAGGAAAAAACCGTGGTGTTCTACCTTGAGGTCTGTGCCTTTCCAGAGGAGGGTAACAAACTCCTGCCACCACCATCTATCAGGTGGCTGGTGACATTCCCTGGCTTATCTCACCCCAGCCTGAAACCAGACCAGCAGCATTTTGGTAGTAGGAAACTTGAAATAGCTTTTTTTTTTCTATAATTATATTTTATTAATTTTCATAAACATTTACAGAGATTTTGGGCTTCCACTCATTCATTGTTGCACTATTCTCTCTACCCTCCTCCCAGTTTGTTCTTGTCCAAATGCCACAGTGCTTGTCAAAGCCAGTTCTGATTAATCTTCTTTGTCAGTGTGTCCTTTGCCATTCCCTATCACTCCTCCCTGAGAGAGACTTCACCCTGAGTCATAAGGAAAAGGGGATGGCGTATTCTCTTAGCTACTTCCTGCTGAAAAGGGACGCTGTGGGTTTCAGGGTGAAGATCTTCTCTCACTACTCTAAAGGGCCCCTTTGGCAGTAGGAAACACATAGACTATTATGGAGATTGATTTTGGAATTTAGATGCACTCTTATTGATTGTGCTTGGCTGTACATGTTCATATCCTTGAAGATGTATCATGGGGGTGTTGCAACCTAGAAGACACAAATTTGACTAACAAGTTATAAGTACATGAGTCCAAAAATTATGGAAAAGTAAAAGAAAAGATTCTTTCATTGTTTTACAAACCCTCCCCCAGGTCCCCTCCACCATGTAGCCCTCGCTCTAGTCTCCTGTGATGACAGAAATAGCTTTAAACTCAATCTCTCATGGAAAGCAAAGGAGTGCCTTGTACCTAGCCCACAGCCATCTCTCAGATTACACAGGCAGGGATTTCAGCTAAACAGTGATTATCATTTTATGCTAGTCATATCGGAAAAGGTATCTGCCAACCTTCACCCCTCAGACTAGTAAAAGGCCAATCCTTAGCCAGGCATATACTACTGCAGGTTTCTGTATTGCAGTGGAAACTGTCCTTAGGTTGAGTGTTCCGTTCCTTGATAAGACACTTTTCAGGCCAAACCCCCTGTCTCTCTGCACAAAACCACAGTATCCATATCTCAAAACAGTCTAAAAAGAAAGATAAGATAGAAGAAGTAAACAAAATACAGAAGAAGAAAGTCTTTCAAAGAAAGAATTGGAGCTTTTTATTGGAACTTTTAGATCAGGGCTTCAAAAAAATGTCATTTAAGTGTCTTCTACTGATTGAGCCTGTTGTTTTTGCTGTATACCACTGAGTCAAAACCAAACCACAGTTGACCCTCCAGCAGGTTTTCAGAAGCTGTAACTTCACAGGAAGAAACTGTCCATCCTTCTCTGATAAAGCTATTGGTGGAGTAGAATCATGTACCTTTGGGTTGGCAGCACAACTCCTTGCCACTAAGCCACCAGAGCTCCCTACAGACAGCCCCGTGTTAAGAAATTGTGTTGTCAACGCTAAGGCATACAGTTTGAATCTGACACCTGTTGTGCAGAATAAAGATGGGAATCATGCTAAGAAGAGTGGACGGACAGCACAGGAGAGGAAAATCCTGGATGAGATGGACTAGCCCAGTAACTGGGGTAATGGGGGTAGGTATGTAGAAGACAGTGCGAGTGGCTCAGGATAGGGCAGAGTTCAAAGCGATTGAATCTAAATGAATGGCTTTGCACCAAGAGCCAACACCTGACAATAAGCCAAAATCAATATCCATGATGACATGATTTAGAAACTGACTTGGACACAAAAATGCACAAAGTACTACAGAACAGGACATTACATAAAAGGATAAATACAAATGGACTGAGGGGGAAAGAACGTAAGAGGCAAATTTACAGAACTTCTAAATGGAGAGGAACACAAGGAGATCTCAAAGTGAATTCTTTTAGATTGCCTTGGGAATAAAGTAGAAATGTATATATAATCCCTCCAAAATTAGTGTATCTTCTCATCAAAATAAAAATAGGACCATAAAGATTTACTGTTGTTGTTGCTGTGATACAGACTATCTATCCTTCTTTGCTGGAGCAGCTGGTTGAATTCTAATCATGTGCCTTTACAGCTACAGCACAGTTTCTTACCACTAGAACACAAGAGCTCTCTAAGACATTTTAAGTACCAAAATAACAGAAAAAAAATAGTAAGAAAAGCCACCGCAAAAAAGAACTCAGTATACAACAGTAAGTGGAACAAAGATTTCAGCAACACTATAAACAAGAGTGCAGTACAATGTCAGAGAGAAAACCAAACCTACTGAGAAGTACAATGATTGTGGATAGACTTGATGCATCACTCAAAAAAAGTTGAAAATAAAATTCTAGGAGAAAACATTACCCTTCAATATGCTGTCTACACAATGGACACAACAAAGATAGAGTAAAACTCAAAGGGTATATATCAATAAAAAATATATCAACAGCAATTTTAAAAAGGTAGGAATAGCAATATTAATTTTTAATAAAATGGACTTCAAGAAAAAAATCAGTATAAGACACAATAAGGACATTACATAATGACTAAAGGGGTAACTAAACATGAGGACATAACGATTATAAAGCTCTATGTACCCAATAGCAGAGACACAAGATACAAAGCAAACTGTAACAGATTTTAAAACAGAAATAGGGAACTCCAAAATTAGTAGGTGTTAAGTTCCACTAACCAAAGACAACTCCTAGCAACCCGATGAACAACATATCTGAACGATGTCCTATCCTGTGCCATCCTCAGAATCTCTGATACACTCGAGTCCAATGCTGCAGTCACTGTGTCCACCTGGTTGAGGGTTATCCTCTTCTTCTCCCTCCACCCTTCCAAGCATCATGTCCCTCTCTAATATACCATTTTCAATGAAGGATAGAAATATCAAAAAGAAACACAATAAAGATGCAAAAGAAATTAATATGATTAATGAACTGGATCTTGTAGATATATAAAGAATATTCCACTCAATAAAAGTATAATATACATAAAACAACTATGAAATATCATCTCACACCAGTCAAAACTGCAAAATTTAACAAAACAGCAAGCAACAAATGCTGGCGAGGTTATGGAGAAACTGGAACCCTTATTCACTGTTGGTGGGAGTGTAAAATGGTGCAATCACTGTGGAAGGCGGTATGGCGCTTTCTCAGAAAGTTACAAATAGAGATACCATTTGACCCAGCAATTCCACTACTGGAAATATACCCCAAAGAGACCATAATTGACATCTAAGCAGATATATGCACACCCTTGTTTACTGCAGCTTTGTGCACTACAGCAAGGCGTTGGAAACAACCCAAGTGCCCATCAACAAATGAATGGACAGAGAAGCTGTGGTATATTCACACAATGGAATATGCTGCAATGAAAAACAAGGAAGTCATGCAATATTACTCAAAATGGGTGACTCTGGAGGACATTATGCTGAGTGAAGAATCCTAGTCACAAAAGGACATATACTGCATGGTGCCACTGTTGTAAAACAGGACTGACCTTGGGTCTGGGGAGAGACAGAAAGATGGGTTCAATAGTATTCACTGCATTGAAACAGATGAGGAAGAAAACGGTTTAAAAGGGATATGTGATTAGGTATTTCTGTTATCACAGGAGTCTAGAGCGAAGGCTACATGGTGGAGGAGACCTGGGGGAGGGTTTGTAAAACAATGAAAGAATTTTACTTTTCCAAGAGGGTAGTATTCTGGGGGGGAGGGCTAGGAGGGGAGAAATGTGCAACAATGAATGAATGGAAATACAAAGTTTCTGTAAATTTTTACTGAAATTAATAATAAATGTAAAAAAAATTTAAGTTAGAGTAAGGAAGGCAATGGATCTATAACTGCTCATGCTAATAACACTATATCGTGGCATAGAGGAGGAATAGTAGAACTGTTTCCACATTTACAATATTCTTCTTATCAAAACCATTTAGGGAAAATAGGAACTGCAACGGAACATGTATCTCTGGATTGGAAATGATCATATCATTAATATTTCTAGACTTAAGCTTAAAAGATTAGTTCAAAATTATTTGTTATATATTTGTTTAAATTTTTCTCTCTTTTAACAACTGAGATCTAGAGGGAAGAGCAAAGACCAGAGAATAGCCAAAATTATAGGGGCAGCTATTGCTGCCACTTTAGGGCCTGTGTCAGGAAAAGGAAGTCTTACTCATAAACAGTGCCATCCAAAGGTACTAAACGGGGTCAGAGTGGCTTCCACTCTGGAAAGTTGGGCCACGTCAGTAGACAGTGTCACAGACGAGAGCCACAGATAAGCAAGGGAGTAGGGAGGAAGCTCCCACTCACTTGCTTTAAGTGTGGCTCTGAAGGACACATGGCCAAGGGCAGCCCACATCAGGTCCTTGTGGCTGACAGGACTGACAGGTCCCAGCTCCCAAATGGAAACAAAGGAGGACGCTTCAACAATTTAGATCCACCCAGAAGAGCAGTAGGTGAGCATTAACATTACTGGTAAGTATATTAGTTTTCTCCTGGACACAAGAGCCTATTATTTGGTCCTAAAAGCCTTCTGAGGTCCCAACTCTCTCACTATTTCTTAGTTGTTGGAATTGACGGAAAACCTCATAAACAGTTCCTTATTTCACCTCTGCCTTGCATGCAGACTTCCGAGCTGTAAAACAACCCAGTGGTAGATAGAATTTGCTCCAGGACTTAAGAACACTAAATGACATAGTTGAGCCTCTACATCTTGTGGGTTCCTAACCTTTATACTGTAACAGACAAAGTGCTAGTCAATAAGCCTTGTATTTTAAGAACTACCTTCCCTCTGTAACTTGATTTGTGCCACTGTTAGAACTTCTACTTGGAATATCATTGCTTTTAATTTCTGACTCATGTACTTTTAACTTGTTAGTTAAATCTGTGTCTTCTACGCTGCAACACTTTAATGATGCATCTTCAAGGATATGAACATGTATGGCTAAGCACAACTAATAACAGTGCATCTAAATTCCAAAACCATTCTCCACAATAGTCTATGTGTTTCCTACTACCAAAGGGGGCCTTTAGAGTAGTGAGAGAAGATCTTCACCCTGAAACCTACAGCGTCCCTTTTCAGCAGGAAGTAGCTAAGAGAATATGCTGTCCCCTTTTCCTTATGAATCAGGGTGAAATCTCTCTCAAGGAAGAGTGATAGGGAATGGCAAAGGACACACTGACAAAGGAGATTAATCAGAACTGGTTTTGACAAGCACTGTGGCAATTGGACAATTAAAACAGACTTTCAAGGAGGAAAAAATAAGAGAGAGAGGAACAAACTGGGGCGGGGAGTAGAGAAAATAGTGCAACAATGAATGAATGGAAATCCAAAATCTCTGTAAATGTTCACTAAAGTTAATAGATTAAAAAAAGAAAATGACCTAAAAAAAAGTATAATATACATTTTTCTCCAGTTAACATGAAACATTCTTCGGAACAAACTATATACTAGGTCACAAAGCAAGCTTCAATAAATTTAAAAAAACAGTGAAATATTACAAAACATAATCTCTGATCACAATACTATTGTTGTTACGTACCATCGAGTCGCTTGTGACTCATAGTGACCCTATGTACAAGAGCCCTAAACGCCACTCTATCCTGTACCAACCTTGCTGTCTCAAACACTCATTCCCACCACTCCAATCACAGAATCGATCCATCTCAATAAAGGTCTTCCTCTCCTGTGCTCTGGCAAACATGATGTCCCTCTCCAAGGACCAGGCCCTCCTTGCAACTTGCCCAAAGTATGTCAGATGAAGCTTCAGAATCCTTGACTCCAAGGAACACTCTAGCTTCACCCTCTCCAGGACAATATTCAACACTCTTCTCCAGCACCACCGTTCAAAGGCATCAATTCTCTTTTTATCATCTCTAGTCACTGTCCAACTCTCTAATGGATAGCACGCAATTGCGAAGATTATAGCCTGGATCAGGTGCACCTTAGTCTCCAGCCTGACATCATTGCTCTTCAGTACTCTAGAGAGGTCCCTCACAGCTGACTTTCCCAATGTAATTTGTCTCCTGATTTCCTGGCTGCTGTTACCAAGAGTGTTGACTGTGGAATCAAATCAACTAAAACTGTTAACTATCTCAATCTCTTCACCATACATACTGATGCTACCAATTGGCCCAGTGGTAAGAATCTTTGTTTTCTTGATGCTGAGCTTCAATCTGTATTGAAGGTTGCAGTCCTTGACTTTCTTAAGCAAGTACTTCAGGTCCTCCTCAGTTTCAGCAAGCAGGTTGTGTTATCTGTATAACGCAGGTTGATGATGACTCTTCCACCAATCCTGATGCCACATTCTTCCTCGAACAGCCCAGAGTCTCAGATGATCTGTTCTGCATACACAATGAAAAGGTATGGAGAAAAAATACATCCCTGACAGACCTTCTTGATTTTGAACCATGTAGTGTCTCCTTACTCTGTCCTGACGACTGCCTCTTGGTCCAAATATAGGTTTTGCATAAGCACAGTCAAATGTTCTGGGATTCCCAATCTTCTCAGAGTCAGCCATAGCTTGTTATGATCCACACAGTCAAAAAAGCCTTTTCATATTAAATGAAGCACAGACAGACATTCCTTTGGTATCCTCTGCTTTCTGCCAAGATCCATTTAACACTAGCTATAATTTCCTTAGTACCACAATCTCTGCTAAATCCAGCCTGAACATCTGGCAGTTCTCTGTTGATATACTGTTCCAAACGTTTTTCAATAATTTACAACAGAATCTTGCTTGCATGGGATATTAATCATATTGTTCAATAACTTAAGCACTCTGTTGGGTCACCTGTCTTTAGAATGGGAACAAATAATTGATCTTTTCCAGTCAGTTGGCCAGCTGGCTGTCCTCTAGATTTCTTGGCACAACTTAGTGAGCACATCCAAGACATCGTATGTTTGTTGAAATATGTCAATTGGTATGCCGTCAATTCCTGGAGCCTTGCTTTTTGCCAGTTCCTTCAGAGCAACTTGAACTTCCCCCTTTATCACCACAGGCCCTTGCTCATATGTAGTATAGAATTAGAAATCAACAAGATGATCAAGAAAAAAAAAATCAAGTACATGAAAACCAAGTAACACTCCACTTGAGCACTACTGGGTTATAAAACTCAAAGTCACTGTCACTGTCATGCAGTTGGAACCAATTCATAGCAGAGCCACCAGAGGCTGTAAATCACACAGCAGTAGACTGCTGGGTCCTGTGGGTCCAAAGGTGGATTCACACTCGCAGAGAAGCAACACAATGAATGGCTAAAGAAGTACTGGTACACTAACACATGGAGTACTATGTATTATTTTTAAAAAGCCAAGAATTTTTGAAATACTATACAACTTGGATGAAAACAGAATATATCTCTTGAGTGACTTGAAGGTAATTTTGTAACAAGTGGACCAATTCACACAAAATTCTAAAGTAATAGCTGGCACTTAATGAATATTAAGTTCATCAATACTATAATATTTTCTGCATATTAGGGAAAAAGAACAAACAAAACTTAAGGAAATTAAGTGTATTGTTCAGAGTTGCAAAACTAGAAAGATATCATTTCTAGAATCTGTACCTATGTTTCACAGCATCACTTATACTCTGCCATTTCTCATCTTCAACCTGTACCTCCTATGACAAAACCCCTTAGCTTTAACAAATTTTGAATCACCTTACCAATTTAATAATTCAGTATCAAAGTCTCAGAAACTGAGTATACTCTTGATTTCAGAATTGTAGGAGCTAGTGGTTTCAGTTGTTTGATGACCCTTTCTTGAACAATGTATGTATAGGTATCTATACAATGAGTATTTAAACATCAAACTTTAGACTACATGTAATGCACCAAATCTGAAGGAATGTACTTTCTGCATTAAGTAATATTTTTGAAAAATAGAAAACATATGAAGGTATTACTATATGTAAAAAAAGTTACATTGAATATTGGAAAGGCAGGCTACCCAATCTTTTTCCTGTTGTTGCTCATGTAAAAACTGGTAACACATGAACATCCTGGAGGGAACAGAATAGGGGATTCAAGGCTGGAAGCTGATCAAGGTAGTCTTACTGTCCAGAGCGCGGATGGATCAATATCTTAGCAAATGTTTGAGGCATCCCATTGTGTCTTGGCACACAGTTTGGAGCTATCACCTTGGTACCCACATTCTGGCCTGTGCACTAGGAGCACTCATACTCTACTGAAAACCTACTAAATCAGGATCTGCTTTTTAGCAAGCTCCCTATCACAGATACATTTAAGTAGTAGTGCACGAAGGAACTGTAACTTAAAAATTCAATGAATTTGCCTCTTTTTATGAGAAATTTACTCTAGCATTTATTCCATAACTTTTTTCAATGAAAAAATAGAGTAGAAGTTGAAATTTTAGTTTCTACATTAGTTTTCAAAAACTTACCATTTATTCAGAATCTTCATCTCACTCATTGACCTCCCAATGTGCTTTTGGAGGCTGTAAATTAGATTTCCCATCATTCTCTAGACAAGTTGTTGGTACATTTGAACTGTCTTTGAATTCAATAGTAGCACAACTCCCATGAACTATGTCATAAGATTTCCTTCTAATTGGAATAAGAAAAGGAAACTTACCTGCTTATACACTTGTCGTAAATACATGATCTCTTCTACTGTCCCCACAGATATCAGCCTAAACACTTTGACATCTCTGCTTTGTCCAATCCTATATGCTCTAGAGGGGCAAAGCGTCAAATCAAAACGAAATTTAAAGACATTAAATCTGCGTTCAACAAGTAACTTTGAGACTTAAAAAAATAATTATTAAATTTTCAACTTATTTTAAAAGAACATTTTGTGTCTAGGTATGATATACTGCTTGATATCAAGCCAGTCCTGAAATCTTGGTGATCCTGCATCAAGCTTCCAAGGGTATGCCTCTTTGGAGGAGACTGCCCATCTTTCTCCCACAGTGGCTAGCTGATTTGAACTGCTGATCTTTCTTTCATGTAGCAGCCCAAAACAGTATACACCTTGCTACCAGAGGTCCTTTTTTTTTATTTTTATTTTTTTATTTATTATTAAATTTTATTCGTTTTAATGAACATTTACAGGGATTTTGGGTTTTCATTCCTTCATTGCTGCACCATTCTCTCTACCCTCCTCCCCAGTCTGTTCTTCTTCCCTGCCATCCGAATGTCTGTTTTAATTGTCCAGTTGCCACAGTGCTTGTCAAAGTCAGTTCTGATTAATCTCCCAATTAATCTCTCTGATTAATGTTTCCCAATTCATTATGTTTTTTATCATGGTCATGTTATGTTATGAATGGACATATTTTCAAATAAAAATCTCTCAAAATCGAAAATTAATCTAAAGTTACAGAAATCAGATTAGTGGTTGTTGGACACTGGGCTGGATTACAAAAGCAGCAAGAAGAAAATGCTAGGGTTAACAGATTTATTCACTATCTTAATTATGGCTATTGGTTCCAAAAGCGTGTGTGTGTAAAAATGAATCATGTTGTACATTATAAATGTGTACATTTATGACAAGTCATATAATTTCAATAAAACTGTCAAAAAGCTGAAAAAAAAGGAAATGAGAAACAGTTAATTCTGGATCTTAGGAAGGAAATCCCAGACATTGCTGACTAGCACGCCCTGAATCTGAACACAGATCAGAGCTAATCAAAATTTGACCTCTACTATGATTCAACAGGACAGGTCAGTTCCCTGTAGTTTCTCCATGTGGTTGCTTTAATAGATGTTCTGAATGGGGTCAAATATTCCAACTGCTTTTGACCTGGGCAAACCATATTATTACAATTTGGTACAATTCTTGACACTATAAGGTCACTCTTTGTTATAAGGCACCATTGAGTCAGATCACTCTAGTGGCTCATATGAAGCAGAAGGAAACATTGTCTGGTTCTGAGTCACCCTCACAAGCAGAAGGAAACATTGTCTGGTTCTGAGTCACCCTCACAATCCTTGCTGTGTTTGAGCTCATTTTTGCTGCTTTACTGAATTTCTTCCTCTTTCTCAACAACTCTACTTTATGTCCTTCTCCAGCAATTTGTCTCTCCTGATATCAGACCTAAAGAAATTGAGATAAATTCTTGCCACCTAAGCGGCATTCTGGTTGCACTTATTCCATTCTTCTGGAAGCTGTTGGGCACCATCAAGTTTACTCTAACACATAGAAAATCTTGTACAACAGAACAAAAACCTACATAATTCTGAGATATCTTCACACTGTGATACAGCATATTGAGGGTCTGGTCAATATTCTTCTCTTAATATCATAATTTAAATGCATGAATTCTTCATTAGTGAACCACACCTTATATGCATGGGAAATCCAAACAATGAATAAGGTAGACGAAAGAGGAATCCACACATTTAAATGTTGCTGTTGGAGAGTAATGATGAATATGTCATAAATTGCCAAATTGTTAGGAAGACTCAATGTTGTGAAAATGGCAATACTACTAAAGGCAATTTACACATTTAATGCAATCCCAATACAAATACCAATCCCATTCTTCAACGAGATGGAAAAGGCTATCTCCAGTTTTGTCTGGAATGGAAAGAAGC
>NW_006400129.1:1117206-1128794 GCF_000299155.1 Elephantulus edwardii
AAAATTAATAAAATTTAAAAATTTAAAAATAAATCAATTGCCAAATTGCACAAATTTGTCTTGGAAAAATATAGCCAGACTATTCCTTAGCAGTGAAGATAGTGATGCTTTGGTTCCCATACTGCAGACATGTCATCAGGAGAGATCAGTTCCTAGAGAAGGATATCATACTTGGTAAAGAGGAGGATCAGAGAACACTGAGATGCACTGCAGTGACTGCAACAATGGGCTGCAACATCGCAACTACTGTAAAATAAAGATGGTACAGAGCTGGGTAATGTTTTGCTGTCACAGTGACTTGGGGTTACTATAAATCAAAACTGACTCCTTGGCATCAGACAATAAAAAATGTTATTTGGGTTTCTACCTCAGTCCTTATTTTTTTCTGTCACTTACATAATTGGGGATAATTTGCATAAGGTTGTACCCAGTGAAGTACTATATAAAACTGGAGTATTCTTGTCAACACAGTATATTATAATACAGTTATATCCAACAAGAATATAGTACTTGATAGGGAACTTTTTATAATAAATCCATACCTAACTTCCTCTGACATTGAGGATTTAGCAAAGTATCTTAATGTAAAGTTCAAAAATGTTAATATTTTTCTATTTTAGATAAGATCTGCCATGAGTTTGTCTTCTTTACTTTCAACAAATAATCTAAAATTTTTCTTTAAATTTATATTTATGTTTACAAATTATTATTTACTTTACATTTTCCTAGTTTTCTAGAGTATGCCCAATGACAAGACTTCTTTCAGTTATACAGCTACTCCTCATTTGTCAAATAGTTAGGTTCAAAGCTCTGGGTTTTATGCACATTTTGCTTTCTGTGAAAATGGAGGATGATCACATCAAATAACAAGACCAAGTATGACAACATTATTACAAAACTGCCAAAAGATTGAGAATCATGGTTCAGCCAAATAGATCCACAGCCTAAACCCATCAGAGCAGCATTTCTCTCTAGTATCACATGTTAGTGTTCCTTAAGCCAGAAGTAGAGCAGCAATGGAAAAAACAGCTGGGTAGTAGAAATGAAATAGTGGATACTGAATTAATAAGTATATTGGATTACAGGGGTTTCATTATAGGTTATTTCTATATAAATTTCCCCTTTCTATTTCTTGAATTCAGAAGTTGATTGTCATAAAAACTACAAAATTAGATTTTTATTACTTAAAAATTATTATTTGCTAGGATTGTTTTAAGAGTAATGGAATTTAATTGATATGAGTTTTCTTAAGATAGTTACTGTTTTTTAAAGAGGACAGCTTCTTTAGTAATGATGACAAAATTGGACAATCATCTGCAGAAAACTGAAGCAAGATCCGTATCTGTCATCATATACAAAAGCCAACTCAAGGCTGATGAGGGACCTAGCAATAAAACCAAAAACTATAAAGTTAATCAGAGAAAAAAACAGGAATAAAATTGGAAGTTCTAAAACTGGCAAACACAGACTTTCAAGCGTAACTACAAATCTACAGCCAAGAGGGGATAAAATAAATGCATGGTTTGTTATTAAGTGTCGTCAAGTCACCTGCCACTCTATGAACAACAGCCCTCTATCCTCAGCCAATCTTATTGACTCTGACACACCAACTTTCCTTACCCTAGTCACTGAATCAATCATCTTATCGAGGGTCTTCCTCTCTTGCGCCATCCCTCTTCCCTTCCAAGCATGATGTGGTCCCTCCTTGCAACATGCCCAAAGTATGTCAGACAAAGCTTCAGAATCCTTGCTTCCAAAGAGCAGGCTAGTTTCATCCTCTCTAGGACAAACCTGTTTTTCTCCTGGCAGTCCATGGTATATTCAATACTCTTCTCCACAGTATTCAATACTCTTCAGCACCATAGCTCAAAGCAATCAACTCTCTTTCTAGCATCCCTAGTCACAGTCCAGCTTTCTGATGCATAACAAGTAACTGCGAAGACTATGGCCCAGATCATGCACTCCTTAGTCTGACCTCATTGCTCTTTTGTAGTCTGGAGACATCCCTGACAGCAGACTTTCCCTGTGCAATTTGTCTTTTGATTTCCTTGCTGCTGGTAAAAAGAGTGCTAATTGCGGAGCCAAGCAAACTAAAGCTGCTGACTATCTCAACCTCTTCACCATCTTGTCATAATGCTGCCAATCAGCCCACTGGTGAGAATCTTTGTTTTCTTGATGTTGAGGTCAATCCATATTTAAGGCTGCAATACTTCTGCAGCAAGCACTTCAGGTCCTCCTCAGTTTCAGCAAGCAGGATTGTGTCATCTGTATAATGCAGGCTGTTGATGAGTCTTCCTCCAATCCTGATGCCACACTCCTTATAGAGTCCAGCCTCCCAGTTGATCTGTTCTACATAGAGATTGAAAAGGTAAGGAGAAAGAACACATCCCTGGGACCTTTTAAAAATCAAATCCTTAAGTGCATCAAAGTACTTCTTTAATAGAAGGGAAAAGAAACCAACAGACTGGAAAAATATTTGACAATGATATATCTAGTGAGGGACTCATAATTAAAATTAATAGACTACTTCAGTATATCAACAAGAAAAAGACAACCAAATCACAAATAAATAGAAGCTTTACCAAAGAAAGTCAGATGGCCAGGAAACTCATGAAAATAGCTCAAAATTACTAACTACTGTTCTTGTTAGGTGTCATCAGGATGGCTATGACTCATAGTGATCCTATGAAGAACAGATATGAACCACGTTCTGTGGCATCTCCTCATCATCTCTGACATACTGGAGCCGACTGCTGCAGTCACTGTGTCTGTCAGTTCATCTCACTGGGCATCTTCTCCTTCGCTGACCCTCCATATTTCCAAGATGTCCCTTTCCAAGGAATATCCTCACCTAGCTACATGTCCAAGTACAAGAGATGAAACTTCTAAAATGTGGCTGCACTTTCTCCAAGACGTAGCTGTTTGTTCTCTTCACACTCTATGAAATACTCAGTACTTATTCTTTCCCAACAGAACTCAAAAGCATCAATTCTTCTATCATCATTATTCATTCTGCAGTTCTCTGATGATCAAAGTGATTGAGAAGAACCAGAAGTGCTTTAGTCTTCAAACTGACATTGCTTTAAAGTATTTTGGAGAGGTTGCTGAAAGTAGAATTGCCTAATGCAATAGGTCTCCTCATTTCCTGACTGCTAATACCAAAGGCATTGACAGTTGATCCAAGCAAGATGAATTCATTAACACCTTCATTCCTTTCTCCATCTTTCATGATGTTGACTATTGGTGCTGTGGTATAGACCTCTTTGTTTTCTTGGCATTGAGATGCAATTCACACCAAAGGCTATACAGTTCTTATCTTCTGCAACAAGTGTTTCATTTCCTCCTTACTTTCAGCAGAGAAGCAAGGTTGTGTCATCTGCATAATGCAGGTTGCTGATGTGCATTCCTCCAATAATGATACCACATTCCTCTCCACAGATTTCAGCTTCACAAATTATCTGCTCAACAAACAGACTGAATAGGTACAGAGAAATATTCTTCAAACATATCACTCCTGATTTTAAACCACACACTCTTCCCTTGCTCTATTTAGGACAATAGCTTCTTTATCTAAGTATAGATTTCTCGTGAACACAACTAAGTGCATAATTACTTATGATCCACACCATCAAATGCCTTTTCATAGTCAACAAAACATAAACAGATTGGTACTCTCTGCTTTCAGCCAGGATCTATCTGATATCTGCCATGATATCCCTGGAGCCATAGTACCTTCTAAACTATGCTTGAAAGTCAACAATAGTGAAATGTCATCTCATCATCATAATAATAGCATAGTTCAACAAGACAACAAACAACAAATATTGATGAGATTGTAGAGAGCACTGGTGACCAGGTGACACGAAGCCACACTGCAATTCCAAAGGCACATAGTGTAGGCCACTAGCTGCTCAACGGGAGAAGGATGGGCAATTTTCTCCATGCGATTAACTGCTTTTAAAAATTCCATCAAAGGGTCCTGACTCTATAGTATTCAAGAGTATCATACACTGCTGGTGGGAATGCAAAATGGTATAACCAACTAGGGAAGGTAGTCTGGCACTTTCTTATAAAGTTGGAAAAATAAATACCATTTGACCCAGCTATCCCATCATTGGGAATATATCACAAAGAAATCAGAGCTGCGATACAAATACATATATGTACACTTATATATCTACGTACACTTTATGTACACTAATATATCATAGTATTATCCAGCAAAGATATGGAAGGAGCCTAAGTGTAGTAAATTCACACAATGAACAATTACTCAATATCAACAATGAATTCATAAAACACAACATGGATGCATCTGGAAGACATTATGCTGAATGAAATATTTCTGTCACAAAGGGACAAAACCTGTATAAGCCCACTAATGTACTAATAAGATCGAGACTCGGTGGAGGAAATAGGAAAAGAATGGATGATGAAGACTGCACTGGAGTGGGTGAAAGGAAGGACAATACTGAAAGGAATATACAATTAGGAAAAATGCCTATGATAATTATCATGCTGTAATAGGACAAGCACGACAAAGGAAACTGGGTAAGAGGAGAAAGGAAAATGTGCATGAATGAAAGAAAACCAACTCCTTGTAAACCTTAACATAACATTTTTGGTTTAAATAAACGCTCTATCAATGTTTGAAAAGACTATTCTCTCTTGACACATTTATGTAATAGTTTAGTGATAAAAGCAGCCTAAAGGCACGAATCCACCTCCTTCTATATGATTTAAAGCCTGTGAAAATCTACTGGAGTCAGTTATGTTTGAGTTCTGACTCAAGAGCACATAAAAATTCTTTATAGACACATTCACATAGTCTTTAAATTAAGCTGAATAATGGTATTATTCCAATAATTAATGTACCTACTTTATCTAAGAAATCAACTGAATTTTTAAAGTATATTAAACTTGATTTTGATTGTGTATTTGTGTTCTTTGTCCTCATATTATATGAGTTCTAGTATTACTGTTATATCTTCCTGATGTTGTTATGTGCCATCGAGTCACCTGCGACTCATAGCGACCCTATGTACAACAGCCCTAAACCCTGCTCTATCCTGTGCCAATTGCACTGCCTCTGAAACACCCATCCCGATTACCACAGTCACTAAATCAACCCACCTCAGAGGGTCTTCCCCTCCTGCGCTGTCCCTCCGCCCTCTCAAGCATGATGTCCCTCTCCAAGGACCTGTCTCTCCTTACAACATGTCCAAAGTATGTCACATGAAGCCCCAGAATCCTTGCCTCCAAGGAGTAGCCTGGTTTAACCCTCTCCAGGATGAATCTATTTTCTTGGCAGTCCATGATACATTCAATACTCTTCTCCAGCACCACAGTTCAAAGGCATCAATTCTCCTTCTATTCTCCCTAGTCACTGTCCAACTCTCTGATGCATAACAAGTAATTGCAAAAACCATGGCCTGTATCAGACGCACCTTGGTCTCCAGAGAGACACCGTTGCTCTTGAGTACTTTAGAGAGGTCCCTAACAGCAGACTTTCCCATCCCAATACGTTTTTTTATTTCCTGGTTACTGGTGCCAAGAGTGTTGACCGTGGAGCTGAGCAAACTGAAGCTGTGAATAATTTCAATCTCTTCGGCATCCATCCTGATGATACCAATTGTTCCAGTGGTGAGAATCTTTGTCTTCTTGACATTGAGCCTCAGTCCATACTGAAGGCTGCAGTCCTTGACCCTCTGCAGCAAATGCAAGAGGTCCTCCTCAGTTTCAGCAAGCAGGGCTGTGTCATCTGCATAACACAGATTGTTGATAGATCTTCCACCAATCCTGACGCCACACTTCTCCTCATAGAGACCAGCCTCTCGGATAATATACTCTGCATATCTTCCTGATAGATAATATTATTCTTGACTCCATTAAGGAGTCTTCCTATGGAATGATTAAAGTGCTTGGCTGCTAACCAAAAGTTCAGCATTTTGAAAAGACTAGCTGCTTTATGGGAAAAATATGTGGCAGTCTCCCTCTATGAAGAATACAACCTTGGAAACCCTGTCAGCAGTTTTTCTCTGCAATATGGATCATTCTGAGTCAGAATTGGCAATGTGATGGCTTTGGTTACTTACTATCCTTTACAGTGAATTCTATGGCTATTTTGCTATTTAAATTCTGAAACTCAAAAATTCATTGCTATTGAGTAGGAACTGACTCATAGGAACTGACCATCCAGTGGGTTTTCAGGGACTGCAAATTGCACAGGATGAGACTGCCTATATTTCACCCAAGAAGCCACTGGCAGATTTGAACTGCCAGAGGGGCATGGTCTTTGGGTTAGTAGTGCAATGTCCTAAAGGACTACGCCTCCATAGCCCACTTCTGGATTCAGAAATTCAGAGTTATTTAACAAGAATATTTCCTGGTTTTCTAATTGTAGATATCCAATAAACAACCCACATATCTTAACAGCACATTGAGATAAGAAGTATTTCTTTTTTTTTAATCTGCAATATAATTTATACAGTTCTTGTCAAATTTAAAGGATAACTTTAACAACTCAATAAACTCTGTAAGAATGATTATAAATAAAACCTTTCAGGTTCCAGTGCAATGACACTTCATGAAATTAGACAAAGATCCCAACTAGTTAATGAGAACAAAATGTGCAAAGCATCAATTCAGAGTAAGTTACAAAATAAGAATCGAACAGTCACATTTTATGCTATTTTCTTTTTTCTACATTACATTAAGTATTTTTCCATTTTATACCTATCAATGGCTTGAAGATCATTGGCTGGATTCCAAGTTGGGTCAAATAATACAACAACACTAGCACCAACAAAATTGAGGCCTAATCCACCAGCCCTGATGGGAAAAAGAAAATAATATATTAAAATGGCAAAAGATTTCTGTGATACACAATGTACCAAGTGTCTATAGTCAAAACCATACTACATTAACATTATAAAAGGTAAATAAAAACCAAAAATATGTCATCAATGGTATACCTATAGAATGTTTTTTAATATACACTAAAAAACCCTGTAAAAATGTGATCATTAGAGTGCATATAAAATGTGCAAAATCTAAAGTATTCCTAGGTTTTAAAATATTAATTCTCCAAGATTAATCTAAAAGACCTAAAAAAAAAATTCCAGTCTATTAAAATGAAAGTAAAATACACATTTAACAACTCTATCCAAGAGTATATAGGCTTCTCTTTATTCCTCTTGCTACGTGCAGGTAAAAGATTTAACATTATGTAAAATAAAAAATTTGTGAATACTCTGAAAAAGAGGGGGAAAAAGGCCAACAAGGGACTACTACAAGACCAACTGAATGGTGAAACAGTACATTCTCTTGCCAGCTCTGGAGAAGTTATCAAGCTAGAAGTGTAAATAGGCACAGATACCAAAAGCCCCAAGAAAAACTATGCTATTTAGGTAAAGAAGGAAGGATACACCATAGGTGTCATAGTATTAAAGAGAAAAATAAGAATGTAAGATTTTAAATATGACATGGAACCTCACACTATTTAGAACATCCACGACATTAAAAACACCTACTATTCATAATACCAGTATTTTATAAGAAAAAAGAGAGAAATACTATACAAATAGGGCAGAAAAATTCTCAAATTTGGAATAAAACCAAAAATCCACTGTGAAAAAGGTAACCTAAGCAAGATAAACTCCCAAACTCAGACACATCAAAATTAAACTCCTGAAAATGGAAAAAAAAAAAAAAAGAGGAAGTATCTTGAAAGTATCCAAAAAGAAATTACATAAAACTGGAGAACATTTTTAAGTGCTAAAGTACCGCCAATTTAGAATTTATATCCATGAAAAACATTTTCAGATGAAGTAAATGCATTAGTTCAGTGGTACACTACTGGGCTGTTCATTGAGGGTGGTCCAGGGGCAGAGGACAGCTGGAGATAGGTGAGCACAGGGATACAAGGGGACAGTGATAGCAGCAGTGGAGTACAGGTGGGGGCTTGCATAGTCACCAGACCTGAGCTCTACCGTGTGGGCCACTGCTTAAGCCTCTAGGCTACCCACTACCTATACATTTGTAGGAGATCCCCTGGCTGGGGAATGATCTTCAGCAATAATTTTCTTGTATGTGATACTAATGATACTATTCTAAAATGGCCACATTTTGTTGGATCACCTATCTCGAGGATGGGAACAAATATGGATCTCTTATCAGTTGTTCAGGCAGTGGTCCTAAAAATTTTCTTGTACAGACTGCTAAGTATGTCCAGGGCTGCATCAGTTAATTGGAACATGTCACCTGTCCCACTGATTTCTGGGACCTTATTTTTTGACAATAAATTCAGTGCAGATTAAACTTCTTCCTTTGCCTCTAGATTATTTAGCACTTCTGAAAATTTTTTTAGGGTCAATTTGTTTTGGTACCATGACTCTGTGTGTTCCATCTTCTTTTAATGCTTCCAAGTATACAACTCAAGGCTTTAATTTCCTTTTCCGTTCTTCTAGCCTGAGAAATGCAAAGTGAGTTCTTCCTTTTTTACTTTACAATTCGAGTTCTCTACACATTCCGTTATAGTCCTCTGCTTTGTCTTCTCAAGCTGCCCTCTGAAACCTTTTCAGTTCTTTTACTTCTGTATCCCTTTGTTTTGGATTCTCAACAATCTAGTGCCATTTTCAAAGTATCTTCTAACATCCATTTTGCTTTTTAATTGTCTATGTCTTTTTAATGACCTTTTGCTTTCATGATATTCTTGATACTATCCCATAACTTACCTGGTCGTTGATCACTAATGTTCAATGCCTTAAACCTATTTTTAAGATGACTTTTAAATTCAGGTGGGATAGACTCAAGGTCCTATTTTGGTTCTTGCAGGCCTCTTCTAATTTTCTTCAAACTCAATTTGAGTTTGCACATGAATAATTTATGGTCTGTGTTCCACAGTCAGAAACTGGTATATCTCTGACTGCTGATATTTTCTCTAATTCCTTCCACAGATGGAGTCAATCTGACAACTATGCAGTCCATCAGGTGGAGCCCAAGTGAAAAGTCACCTTTTGTTCTTAAAAAAGGTACTTACCTTGAACATACAAAATATGATCATTCAATTTCTGGCCTCATTTCAGTCACCAAGTCTGTACTTTCCAACTACCATTCCTTCTTTTGTCAAACTTTTGCATTTCAGTCACCAATTATTATTAACACATTTTAACTGCATGTTTTATCTATTCTGGTCTGCAAAATTTGGTAAAATATTTCAATTTCCTCCTCTTCAGTTTTAGTTGTTGGTCCACATATCTGAATAACAGTCATATGAATAAGTCTTTGTATTCTTATGGATAGCATGCATCCATTTGCTCGTAACATTGTACTTCAAGACATAACTAGAAAATTTAATGCAAAATATGCATAGAACAGTATTCCTCCTATTTTTCATCCCCAACATAATGTATAACAAGACTGTCTGATTCAAATTGGCCAATACAAGTCCATCTCATCTCACTAATGCCTAGAATGTCAATGTTGATGAATTTCATTCCATTTTTTACAACTTCTAGTTTTCGTACATTCTTACTTTATACATTCCACATAGCAATTATCAAAGACTGTTCAAACCTGACTTTAAGCTATAGCTGATGCTCAGTTGGAGGCCCAAGGTATTTGGAGGAGGTGAGGTCATGTGACTAGATGCATGGGAAGAGAACTCATTAGGAAGTCTCTGTAGTAGATGTGGCTATCAGAAACAGTAACCAAAGTTATGACAATGGTACCTTCTAATTATTCCATCTCTCCATCCTTCCCTGTCCCAGCTGTCAAAGGAGAGACATGATATTGGAAGTATTCTGGCATATCTATAAATCTCTATCTTGTCTTATTTACTCTGAATCTCTCGTTTGTCAGATATATGCAAAGACTCATCATGCTTTTCTTTTAGATTATTCCATGGTGAGACAAAGAGACCAAGAAGCTTATTAAAAAGAAAACATTTATATATTTTTCTTAGAAGATGAGTTGCTTTAGGAAAGTAAGCTGTCAAGGACCTTTTTAGAGTGCTACAGCACAAAGATGTCAGTCTAGAGACTAAAGTGTGCATGATCCAGGTCATGGTCTTCTCAATCCCTTGCTGTGCATCTGAGACCTGGACAATGACTAAGGAAGACAGAAGACGACTTGACGTCTTTGAGTTGTGGTGCTGAAGAAGAGCAGTGAACATATCATGAACTTCCAAGAGAAGAGATTACATCCTAGAGAGGGTGAAATCAAGTTGCTTCTTGAAGGCATGGATTTTGAAACTCTGTCTCAAATTCTTTGGGCATGTTGCCAGGAGGGACCACTCCTTAGAGAAGGACTTTATGTTTAGAAGGGTAGAGGGTCAGTGCAAGAGAGGAAAAATCTGATGAGGACACAATGACTATGACATAGGGACCACAAAGACTGCATAAGAAACAATGAAACTGGCTCAGGATAGGACAAGATTCAGTGCTATTATTCCTAGGGTCTGTCTCTATGTAGTCAATTCAATGACACATAGCAATAACTGTTTATGTATGTAATTATAAACTATATGAACTCATCAACAGTATACTGCTAAAAGAATAGCCAAAGATTTTTCTTGAACCTGGAAAAACTTAACAGAAATAATCACATTGAAGGTCTTCCTCTCTTAAGCTGACTCTCCACCATTCCAAGGATGATGCCTCTTTCCAAAAAATGGGTCCTCCTCTTAAACACATGTCAAAGTACATGAGATGAAGCTTTATTATCTTTGCCTCCAAGGAACACTCTGGCTGTATCTTGTGTAAGCACTGTCTGCTCTGTTGTTTCCATGGAATATTCAATACTTTTCTTCAACAAACTCAAAGGCAATGATTCTTCCTGTGTTGTCCTTATTCATTATTTAGCTCTCATATGTATAGCAAGTGAAGGAAAATGTCCAGGGCCTGAAGCAAGTGCACCTTAGTCTTTAACATCATTGTTGCTTAGTATTTTGGAGAGGTCAATGACAACAGACTTTCCTAACACATCATCTGACTTCTGGATTGCTGATACCAAGGTGTTGCTTATGGATCCAAAAAGTAAGATGAAATAGATGACATTGGCAATTTCAATCTTTTCCCCATCTGTTATGATGTTGCCTATTAGTCCAGTGCCTGTTGCTCATAGTATGTCAAGTCTGCCTTCTTGATACTGAGATGTAATCCATATTGAAGGCTATAGTCCTTGATCTTTTCATGTAATCGCTTCAAATCTTCCTCATTTTCAACAAGTAAATGTTGCTGAGTCTTCCTCATTCCTATCCTGATGCCACTCTTCTTCAGAATCAAGCTTTTAATTTATTTACTCAACATACAGATCGAATAGGTATGGAAAAGAATACACACACTTTTTACCATGCTGTTCTTGAGAGTACCATGGACTGCTAGGAAAACAAACAGATTCAACCAGATTTAAACCAGGTGGCTCCTCAGAGGCAAGGATTCTGAAGCTCCATACTTTGGACATGTTATGAGAGACCGGTCCTTGGAGAAGGACATCATGCTTGGGAGGGTGGAGGAACAGAACAGGAAGGGAAGGCCCTCTCTGAGGTGGGCTGATTCAGTGACTGGGGTAATTGGGATGGGAGTGTC
>NW_006400129.1:1129743-1131307 GCF_000299155.1 Elephantulus edwardii
TCAGTCCCATTCTACAACAGTGGCACCATGCAGTATTTGTCCTTTTATGACTGAGATATTCACTCAGCATAATGTCATCCAGGGTCACCCATTTTGAATAATATTGCAGCTTAGTATTCCATTGTGTGAATATACCACAGTTTCTCTATCGATTCATTTGCTGATGGGCACTTGGGTTGTTTCCAACTCCTTCCTATTGTGAACAAAGCTGTGTAAACAAGGCTGTGCATATATCTGCTTGAATGTCGGTTATGGTCTCTTTAGGGTATATTCCTAGTAGTGGAAATGTTGGGTGAAATGGTATCTCTAGTTGCAACTTTTTAATAAAGTGCTATAACACTTTCCACAGTGAGTGCACCATTTTACACTACCATCAACCGTGAATAAGGGTTCCAGTTTTTCCACAACCTGGCCAGCATTTGTTGCTTGCTGTTCTATTCATTTCCTATTTTGACTGGGGTGAGATGATATCTCATAGTTGTTTTGATTTGCATCTTTCATAGAGCTAGGGATTTTGAACATTTCTTCATGTGATTGTTGGCCATTTGAATGTCTTCTTAGGTGAAGTGTTTGTTCATATCCTGTGCCCATTTTTCAATTGGATTGTTTACCTTTATCTTGTTGTGGTGCTCAAGTATTTTATAAATTTTAGATGGAAGTCCCTTATCTGTAATGTCATCCCAAATACTTTTGCCCAGTCTATAGCTTCCCTTTTTACCCTGTTGGAGAAGTATTTTGATGGCCATAGGGATTTGATTTTTAGAATGTCCCATTCATCTATTTTATCTTCTCCTGGTTGTAGATTTTTCAGGATACTTGGAAGACTGTTTATGTTGTGGATTGGGACTACTAGAGTTCTTCCAAGCTTTTCTTTCATGAAGTAGTCCTTGGATTTAGTCCTAGATCCACAATCCACCTTGAATTGGCTTCTGTATAGGGAGTGTGGCGTGGATCTTATGTGAGTCTTCTGCAGGCATATTTCCAAAACCATTTCTTAAAAAGACTGTCATTTCCCCACTTGACTAATTTTATCTCCTTGTCAAGAATCAGTTGACCATAGGTAGATGGGCTGATCTCCAGATTCTCAATTCTATTCCATTGATCTTTGTGCCTGTCATTGTACCAGTGCCATGCTGTCTTAACCGCCATGGGAGTTTATAAGGATTTGAAAACAGGGAATGAGGTACCTCCTATCTTTTTTCTATTTTTAAGGAGCGCTTTGCTTATTTGGGGCTTCTTTCCATTCCAAAAGAAATTGGAGATTACGTTTTCCATCTCGTTAAAGAATGGGAATGGTATTTGCATTCGATTGTTTTGAAGGTGTAAATTGCCTTTGGTAGTATTGCCATTTTCACGATATTGAGTATTCCTATCCATAAGCAAGAGATGTTCTTCCACTTCTCAAGGTCTCTTTTTGTTCCTTGTAGTAATGTTTTGTAATTTTCTTTGAATAGATCCTTTGTCCTTCTGGTTAGATTTACTCCTAAGTATTTAATCTTGTGATTAGCTATTGTGAAGGGTATTGTTTTTTTTCACTGTTCCGGCTCTGTATTCTCTTTGTCAC
>NW_006400129.1:1136242-1139052 GCF_000299155.1 Elephantulus edwardii
TTTTTTCTCATTTATCTTCTTATTACTAATTTCTAATTTTGTAGCATTATGGTCTGAAAAGATACTTTGTATTATTTCTATGTTTTTTAATTTATTGATTCTTGCCTTGTGACCTAGAATGTGATCTATTCTGGAGAACATTTCATGCACATTGGAGAAGAAGGTATACTAAGCTTTTTGGGGGTGCATTAGCCTATAAATATCTTTGAGGTCTATCTGGTTCATTGTGTGGTTTAGTTCTTCAGTATCTTTGTTGAGTTTCTTTCCGGTAGTTCTATCTTTTCTTGAGAGGGATTTAATGAAGTTTCCCAGTACTAGAGTAGTACTGTCTATTTCCTTCTTCAGTTTTGTTAATGTTTGTTTTATGTATTTTGCAGGTCTTTCATTTGGTGCATAAAGTTATGTCTCATTTTATAGGGCTTTCCATTATTGTACTTCAGAGACAATTTTCCACAAAATGCAAATCTGTGAGAAGCAATGGCTATTTAACAGTATGTTTTCATTTCATGTTTTAATGTCACATTTTTGCAGTTCTCAAAGTATGTCAAAGATTATCATCATTCTTTTATCTGTTCTGGTAACTGCGATCAGAGGATTTGGATGGTGTTTTGTAAGAAGCATTGTTAAAAAGAAAGAACACAACTGTGTGGCAGTTCAAATCTACCAGTGGCTCTAAGGGAGAAAGAAGAGCAATCAATTCCTGTATAAGTTACAGACTTCTAAAACCCAGTGAAGGGTCAGCTGTGAGCTGGTTCTGACCTGACAGCAGTAAATTTATATGCAGCTTATGGTATTGCCCTTTCTGGAATAAAGAAGAGAGGAAAACAGCAACAATGCACTGAAACAATTCAGTTTAAAAGTCATATGAATTCAACTTCATGATCCTGAGAAAAGAAGATCTAGCTAATGTCCAATTAGCACTGATAACTGCTTTAAAAAAATTACAGTAAAGGATTATGGAGAGAGTGGGGAAATGTGGAACAAAACTAAAAAACATTAAAAAGAATATACAAAGTCTAGGTTTACTACTCCCATAGAGTAGTGATGAAACACCAAGACTATGGTCCTTAGGTTCCCTTTGAAGCTGGGGAAAAAAACTGATCCACACCAGTCAACCAATTACTGCACAGGAACAAACACTATAGCCTTCTTTAAAGAGTATACCTCAACATCAAGAAAACAAAACCCCTCACAATTGGACCCTTAGGCAATATCCAAGTAAATGGAGAAAAGAGTGAAGTAGTCAAAGATTTCATTTAATTAGATCACAATAAACAAAGCAAATCAAGAAATAAAAAAATGTATTATACTAGGCAAATCTGTTTCTCACAAATCTTTTTAAAATGTTAAAAGGGTAAGGAAGTCAGCATAAAGAATAAGATGTACCTCATAAGGTATTTTAAAGTGCTTCATATGCTTGGCAAATTTAGGCAGTAAATCATTAAACTAAAGAATTGAGGCCTTTTAATTTCTAGTGGCCTATAAGTAAGAAGTTATGCTGCCAAATCAAACACACTCTGTTCAAATGCACCGTTGCTCCTCAATACAACGAAGAGCAATCTCCTAGCATGTCTTTTCGTGTCTCTTGTAACTCGCTGGAGATAACCTACCAGACAATTCTAACTCAATGTGCATACTAACAATAATAGTGATGGTGTTTAGAGGAAAGAATAAACACATCTATTTCAAGACCTGTTTTTAATTGTTCTTGGTGAAATATTATTCTAGATCGGATAGCTCTGGTCTGTTCACTTGCTATACAGAGGTAACTCATGGTTGCTGTAAAGCTGAACACTGTGACACTGATATGTCAAATGCAAGAATGGTCACCCATGGTGGACAGTGTTTGGTGGAGCTCCCTGATTAAAACAAGTTTGGAAAAAAAAAAACAAGTTTGGAAGCAGAAGTCGCATCCACTTCCAAAATTGCTTGCCTCTGAAAACCCTATGAACCTGGTGAAAGGACAAAAGTTATACAAGTGTCCAGGTCTTTCATTCATAGGGTTACTATGAGTCGTCTACAACTCTACAGCACTTAACAACAACATCTTGGAAGAAAACTAGCCAGAGTGTCACTGAGAGGCAAGAACGGTTCAGCTTCGTCTCAAACTTCTGACGTGTTTTCCAGTGCATGGAAAATAACATCATATTTGAGAAATAACATCATATTTTAGAGGGTCAGAGTTGGAGAGGAAAGATCCTTAACAAGACAGACTGCAACAGTGATTGCACAATGAGCTGAAGCACACAGAGATGGTATGAATGATACAGGATTGGGCAAGGATTCGATCTATTGTACAAAGGATTGCAATGACTCAAGAGTTGACTCAAAGGTACCTAACAACATGGCTCAATTTTCAGTCAAGTGAAAGACAGGTCTATAACATGACCAGTAAGACTAAGGAGGCACTGACTCCCTAAAATAACCATTTAAGGTTAAAAGAGCATCATGTGGCAAAGGAAAAAAAACAAAGTCCTAAAAGTAAGAATGGATAGAAAGAAGGATTAATGGAAATAAGGATTACTAGGAAGAAATAGAAAAAGTGTGGGAATTGTAATGAATGCTACAAAATTAGTATTAAGGCTTGAATGAAAAATCAACTTGCTTTGTAAACTTTTACTCAAATCACAATCATGAAATAAAAATATAAGTACTTTTAAAACAAAAAATACAACATTTGGGAGGAGGAGTGAGAGCTAAAAATAAATGCTCAGAGAACAATTTAATAAAGCTTTAACAGAAGGTTGGTTTTTTTCTTTTCCTTTTAACAACTCATGCTGTCTATGTATGTTGTGTGTGTGTGTGTGTGT
>NW_006400129.1:1139152-1148428 GCF_000299155.1 Elephantulus edwardii
CAAATACATGCCACCTTGCTATGCAACATCAAAGTACATTAAGCCTTCACACCATACCTTCCTATAATATTTAGATATATATCTAGATTTTATGCTAAATTTATTTTGACAGATTATGAAATATAACTGAATTGTATGCACAGAATGAATATTAAAGACCCAAGAGCCTACTATATCCCTAGAATGAACAAATATGTTAATAAGAATGAGAATTCTTCCCCCAACAGAAGAGGAAAGAGACCTCCCACAATCCAATGAAGTGTAGGATACACTTCAAGACAGTAGACATGACAGACAAGGAGGGGAAAGAAGGGAGGGGAAGGAATCAAGGGGGAGGGAGAGGGGAGGGGAGAGCAGGGAAGGGGAGGAGAGGAGACCTTCGGAGGTAGGAGGGGGAAACCAGTATTGGCAGGACTGAGAACTTGGGAACACTAAGATTCACTAGGCTTGATGTTGATGTGCCTGTGTGCACATTTCGGGACTAGTCTTGCCTGTATTCTGTTATTAATTTCGATTAGAAAGGTGTAACTTCCGCAATATGGTTCTGTGCGGTCTGCGAGCTATCACATCAGATTGTTGAACCACCAAAACAGTAATAACTGTGTTGAGAAGAATAGAAAGAGGTATCAGTGCACGAAGGATATGTCTTGTGTTAGACACAATTCATGGGAATTGTTCTTATGTTAATGATGGCATGGACAAGGAAAGTTTCCCTTTGTGAAGATGGTAAAGGTCAGATATGGTGCTCTCCAGGTGGCCCTTGCACTTTTTACAGGTAGTGTCAGATGCTGCAGGATACAGCCTGATAGTTCCAGGCACACAGAAATGCGTGATTTTGTAAGAAGTTAGGGGTTCGGGAAGTGCAGTGAAAAAAGGTGCAGGTAAAACTAGAGACATTATTTAGTCAAGAGTATGAGAATTTTCCCCAATTTTCCGTAAAGTGGAATAAAACAAAAATATAACAATAACCATTAAAAATAGTGATGATTTTTAAAAATATTTTATCCCTTAAAAACAATATGATAAATACCAAGTTATCATATTTTATTTCCTTACATTGTGGAAACAAGGCAAATATTAAAGTCCTGTGTACTGTTGAACTCTTTGACAATCTTGATTCTTTCCTCTGATTTTGTATTCCCATCAAGTCGTCGGAAATCAAATCCAGCTGCCACACAGTATTGCTGCAGCACATCCAGCAACTAGAGGATACACAGGAAGACAGGCAGACAGCAATACTGGGCTGAACGCATTTCCTATCATTAGAGTTATTAGGTGCTTGCTGCTCCCATTTCTTGTATCTATTACAGCAATGGACATTTCAATTTCTACTTATTATCCTGAAATAACTTTGAGCAATCTTTGAATTTAAGAAAAAGATTTTTCTAATTAAAAACCACCCACCTGTCCACATTTTAAGCTAAAAGACATAAAGCAAATTAAAAATTATTGAATAAATTATGCATAAATATATTTTATCCTGGGGAAATCGGGATGGGTGTGTCAGAGGCAACGGGATAGAGCACGGTTTAGGGCTGTTGTACAAAGGGTCGCTATGAGTCGCAAACGACTCGACGGCACATAACAACAACAGCATATTTTATCCGTAGTATTTTACAAGTTTTTAAAATGTCTTGAAGAATAGTTGTTGTTATTAGTAACAAAAGCATTAAGAAAAATAGGGTTTTCTGGACTTGTTTTTCTTTGTTGATAGACTGGACTTGTTTTTCTTTGTTGATAGAATGGGTCACGTTACACATCTCACTTATCAGATTCTACAGTGTCTTTAAGAAAAAAATGTGGCTGGAATCTGGTGAAGTTTTCTATGATCTATGTTCCTTTATTCCATTATTAGCTTAGGCAAATGAAGTACAGATGTCAGGGAAAACTCACCTTGGTGGAAAAAGAGAAAAGAAGAACTTTCTCTTTGCTTTTTCTGCAATGATGTAAAAGCTGCTGAAGGACCTGAAAATAAATCAGTATTAGAAAGTACTTCCAAATAGACGATCACTTTATTAATCCTGTTCCTAAGAATTCTTTTTATGCATCACTAACCATTGCATTAACAATCAGTTGTGGGCTGGAAGCCTGTTTAAACCAGGTACTGGTAGGGGGTGCCTCTGTGATTAAAAGTCCCTTAGTTCCTACCTAAGAGTCTCCTGTTTGAAGCATTCAGATTACAGAAGGTAAGTTGTTTTCTTTTGGCTTAATTCACAACTAGGCATAAATTTCTTGGTCTTTCTTAATTAATTAACAATTAGGAGTAAGTTGATTGGTCGTTTTTATTTCAATAACAACAAGTTGTGGGCTGGAAGCCTTCTGCTTAAACCAATTAAGACCAGGACACAGACGGAGGGTCTTTGTGATTAAAAGTCCTCCAGCAGACCCAAGGCCTGACGTGAAGACTGATTTGCTATTAGAGTTACAAACTAAATTAGTAGTTTGTTGTGTCTGGGCTAAACACTGTTCTAGTCTGGGCTAAACACTTTGCTAATTGCAAAGCACTTGTCTCTCAGTTAGCTGTACTAAGATAACTGCTGGGTTGCTGTGATTCTGAAAGCTGTGCCAAATGCTATAATGGTTTCCCATGGTAGACAGGTCTTAGAAGAGATCCCAGATTAACACAGACAGAAAAACAGGATTGGCCAGGCACTTCTTAAATAGCAGGCTTTTGAAAACCCTAACACAACAATTATAACAGTGCACTGCTAAAGCCCAGACTGGAAGTCAGCTGAAATGAAGAAAAACAATGACAAACACCGTTTAATAATTAGAAATGGAATGTATGTAGCTTGAATGTTGGAATACTAGCAATTGCTAAAAATAAAGTAGAACACATAAACATCAACACACTCGTCATTAGTGAGATGAGATGGGTCACCTTTGGCCACTCTGAATCAGTTACTCATAAAGTATACTATGCTGGGAAGGAAAACCAGAAAAATGCTGTGGCATTCATACTCAAAAAGTCTATTTCACTTTCAATCCTGAAATACAATGTTGTGAATGATAGAGTATTACCCATACGCATACAAGGAAGGCCTGATAACACAACTATTATTCAAATATACACTCCTACATCTAGAGCTAGAGAGGGAGAAATAGAGAATTTTTATCAAATTTTGCAGTCCAAATTTGACTGAACATATAATCAACAGAACAATACTGACAGCAATGCAAAAGTTAGAAACAGTAAAAAATGTTGGTGTTGTTGTTATTGTTATGTGCCGTCGAGTTGCTTGCAACTCATAGCAACCCTATGTACAACATCCCTAAACTCTGCCCTGTCCTGTGCCAATCGCAATGTCTCCTTAACACCCATCCCGATTATCCCAGTCACTGAATCAATCCACTTCATAGGGGGCCTTCCCCTTAGGTACCATCAAATACGACTCATAGCGACTCTATGAACAAAAGAACTGTACTCTGTTCTATCCTATTCCATCCTCACACATCCTGACACACTTTTTTGTGTCACAATGCCCAGTGCGGCAGTCACCCTGTCAATCCTCCTAAATGAGGGTCATCTTCTCCTTTGCTGACCTTCAACCCTTCCCAGCATCAAGTCCCTCTTCAAGGAATAGCCCCTCCTAGCAACATGCACAATGTGAGCTGAGGTCTTATCATTCTTTTTTCCAAAGAGTACACTCCAGCTACACCCTCCAAGACTTTTGTTCTCTTGGCCATCCAGGACATGTTCAGTGCTCTTCTCCAACATCACGACTCAGAGTCAATTCTTTTTTTGTCATCCCTATTCACTGTCCAGCTTTCAGAACCAGTGACCAGAAAGACCATGGCCTAAATCGGACACATCTACGTTCTTAAACTGATATCATTACTCCTCAATAATTTGTAGAGGTCCTTAACTGCAGATATTCCTGGTGTAATGTGTTTTCTTATTTTCTGGCTGCTGGTATCAAGGATGTTAAGCTACTGACAGTTTTCAATCTCCTCTCCGTCCAGTGGTAAGAATATTTGTCTTCTTGCCAATGAGGTGCACTCCACACAGAAGGTTGTTATTTCTTGAAGAAATGTTGCTGTTGTTGTTATTATGTGCCGTCGAGTCACCTGTTACTCACAGCAACCATATGTACAACAACCCTAAACTCTTCTCTATCCTGTGTCAATCTCAGTGTCTCTGACACACCCACCGATTATCCCAGGCACTGAATCAATCCTCTCCTGCGCTGTCCCTCCATGCTCCCAAGCACGACATCCCTCTCCAAGGATGGTCCCTCCTTGCAACATGTCCAAAATATGTCAGACGAAACTTTAGAATCCTTGCCTACAAGGAGCAGCCAGGTTTAAGCCTCTCTAGGTTCATCTCTAAGATGAACCTGTTCATTTTCTTAGCACTCCATGGTATATTTAACTCTTCTCCAACATCACAGCTCAAAGGCACCAATTCTCTTTCTCTTATTCCAAGTCATTGTCCAGCTCTATGACGCATAGCAAGTGACTGCAAAGACCATGGCCTGTATCAGGCACACCTTGGTCTCTAGACTGACATCATAGCTCTTCAGTACTTTGGAGAGGTCCCTAACAGCAAACACTGCAATGTGTCTTTTAATTTCCTGGCTGCTGGTGCCAAGAAAGAATGTTGATTGTGGAGCCAAGCAAAGTGATAGATGGAGCCTTCAATATAGATTCCATATCAATGTCAAGAAAACAAAGATTACCACTGGGCCTATATAGGCAACATCCTGATGGATGAAGAACAGACTGAAACTGTCAACAACTTCATTTTGCTTGGATCCACAATTAACAAACTTGGTACAAGCAGTCAGGAAATAAAAAGATGCACAACACTAGAAAAGTGTGCAGTTAGGGATCTCTTCAAATTACTGAGGCGCAATGGTGTCAGCCTGAGGACTAAGGTACTCCTGATTCAGGTCATAGTCTTTCCAATCACTTGCTATGCATCTGAGAGCTAGAAATGAATAAAGATGACAGGAGAAGAATTTATGCCTTTGAACTGTGGTGCTGGAGAAGAGCACGGAACATCCCGTGGACAGCCAAAAAAAAAAAATTATGTCTTGGAGAAGGTTCAGCTGGGGTGTCCTTTGAAGAGGTTGTTGGGTGTGTTGCTAGGAGGGGCTATTCCCTGGAGAAAGACATGATGCTTAGAAAGGTGGAGGGTCAGGAAAAGAGAGGAAGACCCTCAACCAGGGGGACTGATACAGTGACTACCAAAATGTGTGTCAGGAAGTGTGAAGATGGCACAGGATATGAAGGATTCAGATTCGCTTTACATAGCCCTGCTTTGAATCATGCAGTTTCCCTGCTCTGTTCTGAGGACTGCCTTTTGGTCCAAGTATAGGTAGCACATGAGGATAATCAAGTGTTCTGGGATTCTGATTTTCTTTAAGATTAGGCCACAGTTTGCTGTGATCCACACAGTCAAATGCCTTTGCATAGTCAACGAAACACAGATAGATAATCCTCTGGTATTCTGATTTTAATAAGAAAAAAATAAAAAAAGAACATTCAGATTACACGATGCACTTCCATGGATTAATTTAATTTCTAAAATTGCATTTTCTTTATACTTAGAATACGTGAAGTTACTAAGTTACAGAGCATTGCTTTTCAAAAGTATCTGCATTTGCTCTGAACAAAAGTAATGAAAATGTGTTCAATTACAATTCTGATTCAAAATGTCCTGATATTTACCTTTGTAAGAAAGCTGGACAATGACTAGGGATGATAGGACAATCGATGCCTTTGAGCTGTGGTGCTGGAGAAGAGTACTGAATATACCATGGACAAACGAGTTTGTCCTGAATAGAGTGAAGCCAGACTGCTTCTTGGAGGCAAAAATTCTGAAGCTTCATCTGACATATTTTGGACATGTTGCATGGTGGGATCAGTACTTGGACATCATGCTTGCGAGCATGGAGGGACAGCACAGGAGAGGAAGACCCTCAATGAGGTGGACTGATTCAGTGAGTGGGGTAATGGGGTGTGTCGGAGACAGTGAGATTGGCACAGGATAGAGCAGGTTTTAGGGCTGTTGTACACAGGGTCGCTGTGAGTGGCAGGCAACTCCATGGCACACAACAACAACGACAAGTAAACAGATAGATATATGTTGTTATGAGCCATGGAGTCGCCTGCGACTCATAGCAACTCTATGTACAACAGCTCTGAAGCCTGCCCTGTCCTGAGCCAATCTCACAACCTTTGACATACATACCTACTTCCACTGCCCTAGTTACTGTATCAATCCACCTCACCTGGGGTCTTCCTTTCCTGTACTGTCCATCCACCCTTCCAAGCATGATGATGTCCTTCTCCAAGTATCAGTCACTCCTGGCCACATACCCAAAGTATGTAAGATGGAGCTTCAAAATTCTATCCTCCAAAGAAAAATTTCGTTTCACCTTCTCCAAAACAGACATATTTATTTTCTTGGCAGTCCAAGGTATGTTCAAGACTCTTCTCTAGCACCACAGCTCAAACGCAACAATTCTGCCCTTTTTAGTCATTATCGAGCTCTCTGATGCATAGCAAGTAATTGTGAAGACTAGGGCCTGGATCAGGCACACCTTTGTCTCCAGACTGACACTGACGATATTTAGTACTCTGAAGAACTCTCTTATAGCTGACTTTCCCAGTTCAATTAGTCTTTTAATTTCCTGGCTGCTGGTGCTAAGAGTGTTGATTGTGGAGCCAAGCAAACTAAAGCTGTTAATAATCTTGATCTTTTCTCCATCTATCATGATGCTGCCAAGTGGTCCATTGGTGAGAATCTGTTTTCTTGATGTTGAGCTTCAATCCATATTGAGGGCTGCAGTCCTTGACCTTCTGCAACAAGCGCTTCAGGTTCTCCTCAGTTTCAACAAGCAGGGTTGTGTCATCTGCCTAATGCAGACTGTTGATGGATCTACCTCCAATCCCAATGCCACATTTCTCCTCATACAGCCCAGCCTCCTGGATAATCTGTTCTGCATATAGATTGAAAAGGTATGGAGACAGGACATATCCCTGGTGTACACCCTTCCCAATTTTGAACCGTGTAGTGTTTCCTTGCTCTGTTCTGATGAGTGCCTCCTGGTCCAACTATAGGTTTTGCATAAGCATGATCAAGTGCTCTGGGATTGCCATTCTTCTCAGAGTCAGCCACAGATTGCTGTTATCCAGAATGTCAAATGCTTTTGCATAGTCAATGAAACGCTGACTTTCCTCTTGTACTTCCTGCTTTCAGCCAAGATCCATCTAACATGAGTTATACTATCTCTAGTACCATGGCCTCTTCTAAACCCAGTCTGCACATCAGGTAGTTCTCTGTTGCTGTGCGGTTCCAGTCATTTTTGGATAATCTTCAGCAGAATCTTGCTTATGTGTGATATCAATGACATTGTTCGATAATTTCCACACTGTCAGGTCATCTTTCTTTGGAATGGGAATAAATATAAATCTCTTCCAGTCAGTTCGCCAGGTGGTTGTCCTCCAAATTTCTTGGCACAACTTCGTGAGCACATCTGCAGTAGTATCATACATATCTGTGATTATAAGTATACTTGAATATTGTACAATAAAAACAAAAACAAGAAAAAGTAAGTCTCTAAATAACTAACTACACATTAACATTCCTGACACAATATATAAAAAATGGTAATATGATTCCCAATTTGATTCAATATACTATATAAATCAGTTGTTCTACAAAGAACAAGAAAATTCTGTAAAGGAGTCCTAAATAATAAGGTTGGTTGCAGTTAAAGAACCCCAGCACTCGTTGTTCTCAAAGTAGTCACAAAGGTGAATAATGCCCTTAAGTGATTTCAGCATCAGTGAGTTAGATTTCCAAGACCTTCACTCCATCTCGTCAAGCCAGTATCTCTGACATTTAAGAAAGGAACCAAAGTGAGGATTCTTAACAGCCCAATAAGAGCAATTTGTGAAAATCCTCTCAAATAGTTGAGGTCAACAAAGACCTTGCCACTCAAGAAAAAGAGTTAGAGGTGACCAGTGCCACCTCAGAAACCAAATGGCATTGGATAGAGACTGATCATTTTTCTCCTACAGACGCCCTAATGGATTTGAGAAGAAGGTATCTGGGCAGGCAGCACTACTTGCTATGAAACAGCTACCAGAGCACAACCTCTAAATCCAAAGGCAATAATTGTACTGTAAGTTTACAGAGGTCATATCAGCAAATCACTGTATCAGCAAGAGATCACCTTGTTACTAAAACAATGAAATACAGATCTAAAACATTTATCCCTGAATTCTTTCTATAATTCTTTCTCAGCACTGTCTCACAAAACAAAGAAATTCCCTGCTTCCTTCACATTGTTGTTGTTGTTGATGTTATGTGCCGTCGAGTCGTTTGCGACTAATAGCGACCCTATGTACAACAGCCCTAAACCCTGCTCTATCCTGTGCCAATCTCATTGCCTCGGACACACCCATCCCAATTACCCCAGTCACTGAATCAATCCACCTCACAGAGCGTATTCCCCTCCTGCGCTGTCCCTCCACTCTGCCTAGCACGATGTCCCTCTCTAAAGACTTGTCTCTCCTTACAACATGTAATACAATAACCCTTTAGGTAGGAACAACTTATGCTTGGTTTTCTCTTTTAGAAATCATAATAAAAAATTAAATGTAGTAAATATATTAACCTTAATATTGTTTATTGTTTTGTGCTGTCAAGATGGAATAGATTCAAAACTGATCTTCTAGCAGATTTTCAAAGGCAGTATATTGCATAGATTATTTATCCATTTATGCAGAGCAGCTGATGAATTTAAACTGCCTGCCTTTCAGGTAGCAGGACAAGTCCTTATCATTAGGTCACTTGAGTGTTCTATATTAATCTAGGTGATGATGATGTTGTTAGATGCCGTCCAGCTGACTGTAACTCATAGGGAACCCATGAACAATGGATCTGAACCTTGCCCTCTCTTGTCATCAACTCTTATATACATGATCCTTTTGTTGTGTCAGTCCATCTCACTGAAGGACCTCTTTTCTTTCATTGATCTTCAAACTTTCCAAGCACAATATCCTTCTCCAATGACAGGCCTCTTCTAACAACATGTGATAAGAGGCTTCATCATCGTTGCCTCCAAGGAACACTGGCTGAACTTCTCCAAGATACCTGTTTGTTCTCTTGGAAGTACACCATCAGAACTCAAAACCATGAATTATTCTTCTCTCATTCTTAGTCACTCTCCAACTTTCAGATGCATAACAAATGGCTGAAAAGATCATGGCTTGCACATTAGTCTTTTTTTTTTGAGACTCCTCAAATTTTATCATCTTAAA
>NW_006400129.1:1148913-1158705 GCF_000299155.1 Elephantulus edwardii
AAGTCAGTCCTGTTTTATAACAGTGGCACCATGCAGTATTTATCCTTTTGTGACTGAGATACTTCACTCAGCATAATGTCCTCCAGGTTCACCCATTTTGAATAATATTGCATGAGTTCCTTGTTTTTCAATACAGCATAGCATTCCATTGTGTGAATATACCACAGCTTCTCTATCCATTCATTTAATGATGGGCACTTGGGTTGTTTCCAACTTCTTGCTATTGTGAACAAAGCTGCAATAAACATGGGTGTGCATATGTCTGCTTGGATGTTGGTTATAGTCTCTTTAGGGTATATTCTCAGTAGCGGAATTGCTGGGTCAATGGTATCTCTATTTGCAATTTTTTGAGAAAGTGCCATACTGCCTTCCACAGTGGTTGCACCATTTTACTCTCCCCACAACAGTGAATAAGGGTTCTAGTTTCTCCACAACCTTGTCAGCATTTGTTGCTTGCTGTTCTGTTAAATTTTGCTTTTCTGACTGGGTGAGATGATATCTCATAGCTGTTTTGATTTGCATCTTTCTTAGAGCTAGGGATTTTGAACATTTCCTCATGTGCTTGTTAGCCATGTGAATGTCTTCTTTGGTGAAGTGTCTGTTCATATGCTGTGCCCATTTTTCTTTAGATTATTTACCTTTATCTTGTTGTGGTGCTCAAGTATTTTATAAATTCTGGATATTTTATAAATTCTGGATATAAGTCCCTTATCTGATATGTCATTACCAAATACTTTTTCCCAGTCTTCCCTTTAACCTTAACAACTTAGAGAGGTCCCTAATAGCAGGTTTTCCCAACATGTGTTTTGATTCTTTGACTGCTGCCAAGGGTGTTGCCTGTGATCCATGCAGGATGAAATCATGGTCATGATTTTTTTTTAATCTACCTGATGTTGAAATGTAATCCATATTGAAGGCTGTAGTCTTTGATCTTCAGCAGCAGACACTACAAGTACTCTCTGCTTTCAGCAATTAAAGTTGCAGCATTTGCATAATGTAGGCTGTATTATAATTCTAACGCAGAGTCTTCTTCCTATCCTGATGCTACACTCTTCTTATTAAAGTCTAGCTTCTAAAATGATATGTTCAGTATACAGACTGAATAAGTATGGAGAAAGGATACAGCCCTGATGCACATCTTCCTTAATTTTAAATTGTACAGTGTTCACTTGCTGTATCTGGATGACAGCTGCTTGGTCTAAAGTATAGGTTTGGTATAAGTACAATTAAGCATTTTGGGGTCTCCATTTTTCTCAATGTTAGTCATAATTCGGTATGATCCAGTCAAATATCTCTGCATAGTAAATAAAATAAAAATAACAATCTTTCTGGTATTCTCTGCTTTTAGCCAAGGTGTATTATCAGCAATGATATCCCTGGGCCAACAGTGTCTTCTAAATTAAGCTTGAATGTGGTAAAGTTCTCTTGCTGATACACCGTTCCAGAAGGTTTTGGATCTTTAGAGAGATTACGTTTTCACATGATGCAGGAGTGGTATCCACTTCCGAAACAGTTTTCCTCCAGAAACCCTATGAACTTGGAGAAACGATGAAAGTGATACAAGTGTTCAGGTCTTTTGTTCAGAGGGTTGCTATGAGTTGCATTCGACTCGAAGGCACTTAACAACAACACATTAATGATACTGTTTGATAATTTCTCATTCTGTTGGATGTCCTTTTTGGGGTAAGGGAATAAATATGGAACTCTTCCAGCCAAATGGCCAAGCAGGTGTCTTCCTAATTTTTTGGCACAGAGTATTTGCTGAAACAAAGAATTGGTATTCCACCAATTGTGGGATTTTATATTTTTACCAACACCTTCAGTGAACTTCTTCCTTCATTGCCATTAGTTCCTGACCATATGCTAACTCATAAAATGGTTCTGTGTCAACCAATTCTATCTGGTACCAAAACTCTGTGTATTCTATTTTTATTTTATGCTTACTCAATCATTCAATATTTTGCTTTTTAGTGTTCCAGCTCGAGGTTTGAGTTTATTTTGCAGCCCTTTAAATATCTGAGCTTTCTTTTTTTTTAAATTAATTTTATTATTGCATGTGTACCATCAAATCGGATCCAAATGGTACAGGGGGAGATTGCCCCTCCTTCTCCAGCAGAGCATCTGGTGGATTCGAACCCTGTGCCTCTGGGATTGCAGTGCAGCTTCTTGCCACAAGGGCACCAAGCTGATACATTTCTTCCCTTATTCTTTGATTCTAGCTCTTTGCACATTATAATACATTGTTCTGTTTTCTCATGTTGCCCTTTGAAATATTCTGTTCAACTCTTTTACTTTACTATTTTTTCCCTTTGTTTTGGCTTCTGAACATCCTACTTCAAATTTCAGCATCTGTTCACCTAGATGTTATGTGGCATCGTGACAAGTAAAACTCACAGACACCCTATGAAGATCAGATCTGAGCCCTATCCCATCGTCATGATCTCTCAGCCCACTGCTGCAGTCACTGTGCCAATGCTCCTGGTGGAGGGTCATCTTTTCCTTTGCTATTCCTCTACCTTGTCAAGCATAATATCTTTCTCTTCAAGGAACAGCCTGTCTTAGCAACACACCCAAAGGATGTGAAGCATCTTAACATAGAACTGTAAATAAAAGGATATATCAAATCATGTATTTAATAGATACACAGAAAATTAAATGCAGAATTATAAGTTTTCATTTAATTTTAGTAGTTTAACTTTTTAGTCAAGAGTGATAATGAATAAAATGTAAATGAATAACCATAGGATAAGCAGTTTTTAAAAGAGGTAGTGATTTCTAACAGGAGCTTTGGTGGCTTAGCAATAAGGAGTTATGTTGCTGAGAAAAAGGTCCATGGTTCAAATTCACCAGCAGCTCCCATTCAAAAAGAAGAAAGATGGGCAGTCTCCTTAGTAAATTTATTGCCTCTGAAAATCCACTGGAGGGTCAACTATGAATGAGTCAGTTCTGACTAAATGGTACACAACTACATAGAACAGAGAGCTCTAGGTGGATTAGTGGTAAGGATTTGTGCTTTCAATTTAAAGGCACATGGTTGGAATCTAACAATTAATCTGTGACAGAAAGATGAACAATGTCCTGTGAAGCTGACAGCCTCTGAAAGACCTGCTCATGGATCAGCTACAAGTCAGCTTCCACTCAAAAGCAATGAGTTTTATGCATCTCAGCAATGCATTACCAAACATGCCCTGCAGGTGATTTTTGCTGAGTAAAACAAACATTGCCTTGTCATCAATGTCTACATATGCTAGTAAAAGGCAGAGAATTTGGTCTACACAGAGGCCTCGTCCACTTTTCAAATCTTCAAGCTTTTTTCTCTCATTCCAAAGTAACACCCAAATCTACCCTATTTAGGGTCAGCATTTCTTTTCTTTTTGTGTGTACTGTCGGATCAGGGCCGACTGGCACAGGAGGAGACTTATCCCTCTTTTTCCAGTGAGCATCTGAGGGATTTGAACTGCGCGCCTTCAGAACTGCAGTGTAGCAGCTTGCCACTAGGCCACCAGAGCTCCCTGACATCAACATTTCTATTTCTGGAGAGTATATCCTTGAATATGTAGGGTCAAGTCATTATTTTTTGTAATAGAATGAGAATTAACAATGAAGTCTCAAGTACATTTACCGTTGAGAATCAACGTGTGTACTTATCTATACACAGCATTGACAACGAGGTAGTAAATGCTGCCACAACCCCACTCTCCTCACTGACTGGATAGTTGCTGAGATTAATTAGTGTCTTTGCCATATTATTTGATTAATATTTTGTATCTCATCTTTATCTGTATGCAACCTGAAAGAAAAGCACTAACCTTCATTTTTCCACTGTATTTTGGGTCGGATATTGTTTCAAAAGCAGCATCTTTGCTTTTCTGAACAAATTCTGGGAATCTGGAAAATACCTGATCACATATCCTATCAATAATTGTTTTCTAAAAGAAATAGAAGCAGGGAAAAAAGACTTCAACTTAAAATATGCAAATACAGAAGTTAAAATTATTTTATGAAAAGGGCATTCCAATTTGTAATGAACACTAAGATTTTCCTTTTTCAAAGTCAAAATAATAATTCAGAAAATCTTAATGAGATATGTTAAGTACATATCCTGCTGTTTATGTAGTTAGGTACAATCAATTCAACTCTAATTTACTCTTGTTGTTAAGTGCCATGTAAACTGACTTCCATTCACAACAATTCTATAAACAATAGATCAAAATCTTGCCTATCTTGCATCATCCTTATGATCTGCAACAGGCTCAAGCTCATTTTTACAATCACGCTGTTAATCAAATATGTTGGGCACCACGTTCTCTTTCTTTGAACCTCCACTTTTTCCAGCAAGAATTTCTTCTAAGAAATGGACTCTCTTGGCAACATGCCAAAAAGCATGTGAGAGTAAGTTTTACTACCCTTGAATATAAGGAATACCCTGGTTGGATTTCTCCATGACAGACTTGTTTTTCTTTTGGCAATCCATGGAATTTTCAATACTTTTACAAATATCACAATTCAAAGACATCAATTTTTCTTGGACCTTCCTTATTAAATATCCAACCTTCAGATGCATAGGAAGCAACTGAAATGACTAGAGCAATTTAGTATTAAAACTGACATCCTTGATGTTTAGCATATATGTATACTTTCAGCAAATGTAGCTTTGCTGAAATCTTAAATATTGATATGATCATTAACTTTATCATTAGTATTTTAAGATTTCCAAACCAAGCAACTAAATATTCTACAAAGAGCAACCAACACTATTTGCTGTTGTTGTTGTGTATTGAGTCAGACCTTTAGAGGCAGTGAATCACAAAGGAGAATGCCTATCCTTCTCCCATGGAGAAGCTGATAGATTTGAATCAAGTGACTTTGAGATTGCAGCAAATGAAGCGTCCTACCATTAGGACACCAGAGATTTCAAAATTACAATCAAACAGCACCAATATCAATAACACTTAAAAAAATATAAAAATAATTAAATAAAAAAGATATTTTGAAAGTTTTTTTATATATTTATGTTGTGCTCTAGAATAATAAATGAGTCTGTCTTAGAGGAAGTATAACTAGAATGTTCCTTAAAGGCAAGGATAGTGAAACTTCAACTCATATGCTTTGGGAATATTGTCAGGAATATTCCCTGAGAAAAAGACATCATTATGGGAAAGATAGAGGGTCAGAGAAAGAAAGGAAGATCTTCTGGGGGAGAGACTCACAAGTAACTACAATAATGGATTGAAAAAGGGTGGAGATTGTGAGGATGGTATGAGACAGAGCAAAGTTCACATCTGCTATTTACAGAGTTGCTATGTTGTTAAGTGCCTTAGCATCCACTGCAACTCATAGTGATCATAAGAACAACTGTGAGCTTTGCCCAATCCAGTGCCATCATGAATCCCAGTAAACTATTGCACCTAAAAACATCTAGAAGATACACCTGAAAATGTAAGTAAGTGACAAAACTTTAAAATTACTGATTTTTACCAATTTGGAGAATACTTTAAATATTTAATACAATAATTAATTAATACAAATAAATCTTGATATTAATCCAGATATACTATTAATCCTGATATACTTAGATACATAATAGATAATAAATATAATATATAATAATATAATTATAATAACAAATTATATTAGATACATCAAAGGATGTTAAGAAAAAATACATTCATTTTAGGCATAAAACAAAGTTATTATCCCTTGAAATGAAAAATTTATACGTGTATATATATCTCTAACAACTACAGTAAAAAACTGTATGTTCATTTCCTCTTAAATTCCATACAAAACAACATAAGGATATTTGGCTGAAAAATTTCATGGGGTTGTTAGGTACTATGGAATCAACTCCACCTTATAGTTATTAGTAGCTAAGCAATCATCCGTACCTTTAGAAGTCCTTTACGAGAAACTCTAAAGCAAATACTTATCACAAAGTATTAAGAAACCAATCCAAACCTGTTGTTCTGAAGTGCCCACAGTGTGAAGTAGAGCAACATGATTGGCTACTTTCTGAAGGATTGAAAGGTAACTGAAATACAAAGTTTTCACTGTTTCACCTTGTGAACTGATCTGCATAAAAAAAAACATAGAAAATTAAAATAAGGGTTAAGCAGGGATATGAACTGCTTACATCTCAACATATGTGACTAAATAGTAAGTTATTTTAAGGAAAAAAATGGTCAATTGTTTATAGAAAATATGCCTAAATCACAAAAGCAGAAACCTGTTTTTGGTGAATTATATCACAGTGATGAATTTAAGAAAAGGAAAAAAGTTCTAATTTCAGAAAGTCTTTTATCTTAACACGGTGATCCTACTCCAGTGGCTGTGGCATACTGATATCTTTATTCCCTTCTCCCATTCATTCTACAAGGCTTCCTGTTATTGTGTTGTTAGGTGCCTTGGAGTCAAGTATGACTCATAGTGACTCTATGAATAGATCTGAATCCTTGGCTATCCTGTGCCATCCTCATCATCTCTGACACAGCTGAGATCACTGTTGCAGTTACTGTTTCAATCCACTTGGTTGAGGGTCTTCCTCTCTTTTGCAAATCATCTACCTTTCCAAGCATGATGTCCCTTTCCAAGGAACAGTCGCTCCTACCAACATGTCCAAGTATATGAGACGAAGCTTTACCATCTCTGCCTCCAAGAAGCATTCTGGGTGCACCTTTTCCAAGATATATCTGATTGTTCTTTCACCATTTCAAGAGGATATTCAGTACTCTTCTCCAACACTACAGTTCAAAGGCATCAACTCTTATTCTGTCATTCTTATTCGCAATCCAGCATTTAGATGCACAGCAAGTTAACTGAATAAGCACACCTTAGTACTCAAACCAACATCACTGCTATTCAGTAATTTGCAGAAGTTCATGACTGTAAACTTTTGAAGGCTACACATCTCTGATCTCCAGAATCCTGGTAACCAGATCCAAGAAAGATGACATTGTTGACAGCTTCAATCTTTGCAGCTAAAAACTCCAGCTTGCCCACTAGGAAACAGTTATCACTTAGGGTCTTTGTTTTTGTGGGAGGAGGTGATGTTTGGTTTTTTTTTTTTCCTCCTTCATTTTAGGTTGGCTTCCATAACAAAATTTAAATACATATTGTTTCAAATCATTCAGTCACTGTGTTTCGCATGCTCGCTCTCATACATTTTCTTTTGTAAAATCAATCCCCACTGATCTATGCCATTACCCTGTCTTTTCAGATCCCGGACATATCTACCCGAATTCTATCACTCACTCCCTCTGTCCATCAAATTTTGAAACCTCATGATTTCACTCTCCCTACTCTCAGACCTTTGCTCCTTACCTCTTTGAACCAAGTAGTTATCTATTTTTATACAACTATGGTCTTATGCAGTATTTGTCCTTGTGAGAGTGAGTTAGTTCATAAATAAAAATGGCCTCTAGTCTCTTCCATGTTATATGGTATTTTGAAAAATCTTTGCTCCCGAGTGTTGCACAGCATTCCATCATGTGACTGTACCAAAATTTCTCAATCCATTCAGCTGTCGATGGGCATTTGGGCTGTCTGCATGTTCTCAATATTGTGAATAACACTGCTATGAACACTGGTGTAAAAATCTCCATTTCGGTCTCAGTTCTAATTTCCACAGGGTATATTCCTAGGAGTGAAATAGCTGGCTCATATGGAATTTCTACATTCAGCTTTTTGAGGAAAAGCAAAACTGACTTCCAGAGTGGTTGTAACTGTTGTTGTTGTTGTTATGTGCCGTCGAGTAGTTTCCGACTCATAGCGATCCTATGCACAACAGCTCTAAACCCTGCTCTATCCTACGCCAACCGCACCGCCTCTGACACACCCATCCCTATTACCCCAGTCACCGAATCAATCCACCTCATAGAGGGTCTTCCCCTCCTGCGCTGTCCCTCAACCCTCCCAAGCATGATGTTCCTCTCCAAGGACCCGTCCCTCCTGGCAACATGTCCAAAGTATGTAAGATGAAGCCCCAGAATCCTTGCCTCCAAGGAGTAACTTGGTTTAATCCTCTCCAAGATAAATCTGTTTGTTTTCCTGGCAGTCCAGGGTATATTCAGTACCCTTCTCCAGCACCACAGCTCAAAAGCATCCACTCTCCTTCTGTCCTCCCTAGTCATTGTCCAACTCTCTGATGCATAACAAGCGATTGCAAATACCATGGCCTGTATCAGGCGCACCTTAGTCTCCAGAGAGACACTGTTGCTCCTGAGTACTTTAGAGAGGTCCCTAACAGCAGACTTTCCCAACGCGATATGCTTTTTTATTTCCATTCTATAATTCCACTAATATTGTATGAGGGTTCTAATCTCTCCATATATCCTCGTGATTATTTATTGCTTGCTGTTTCATTCAACAATGCCACTGCTACTGGGGTGAGATGATATTTCATTGCGATTTTAATCTGCATCTCTCTCATTGCCAGTGATTTTGAGCATTTCTTCAAGTGTCTGTTAGCCATCCAAATGTGTTCCTCTGTGAAAAGTCTTTCCATGTCTTTTGCCCATTTTGTAACTGGGTTATCTGTCTTTTTATTGTGGAGAACAAGGAGTATTCTGTAAACTTTCATTATGCGACTCTTGTCTGAGATATCATTGCTAAATGTTTTTCCCCAGTCAGTAGGTCTTCTTTTTACCCATTTGTAAAGTTTTGTTTTGTTTGGTTTGGTTTTTAATCAATATTCTTATCATTCATATACATTATTTCATATAGTAAGTATTCCATTTACATTACATTTCATTCACATATTGTGGAGTTTTTATACTCCCTTACAAACATCCCAATAACAACTACAGTCATGAAAATGGACAAAACAGCTCTTTCACACCTCATGCCCTTCTATCTCCCTTATAGATAGCCAACTGCTGATTTCTCTATCCCTACGAAATCAATACTCTGACAAAACAAGCATGTCCCTTTTACTGAAGGAACCTATGGTCAACCTGGAAACTTTCAACACCTGCATCCATAAGCATACTGCGGTCCTATATGGTCTTATAGCAAACCCTTAGAATACAATAATCTTCTTTTCATTTAATTGGGTTCTGGTCAACTAATTACCAGCTAGATATGGTTAGGTTTAAATGGGTATCTGATGCACACAGAAAATTAATCGTGATTTTAAATTTTTATACTGATTTCAATACAATAAAAACAACAACAACAACACAGAAAGAGCTCTGTTGGCCTAGTGGCTAGAAAGTACGCTACCAAGGCAAAGGTGGGTGATTTTAATGTGGCTTCGTCTGAAATACTTTGGACATGTTGCCAGGAGGGACGGGTCCTTGGAGAGGGACATCATGCTTGGGAGGGTGGAGTGACAGCGCAGGAGGGGAAGACCCTCTATGAGATGGATTGATTCGGTGACTGGGGTAATCGGGATGGGTGTGTCAGAGGCGGTGCGGTTGGCAGCAGGACAGAGCAGGGTTTAGAGCTGTTGTGCATGGGGTCACTATAAGTCGGAAACAACTCGATGGCACATAACAACAACAACAACTAGAATAAGTAGTTGGAAAACATGGACTTGGTGACAGAAATGAAGCTGGAGATAGAATGATTGAATTCTGCACAATCAATGACTTAGTCATTGCAAAAACCTTTTTTAGCAGACATAAACATAGATTATACACATGGATTTCACCTGATGGTATGCATAGGAATGAGATCGATTACATCTGTGGAAAAAATCACTGGAGAAGCTCAATATCAGCTGTGAAAACTAGGCCAGGAGCTGATTGTGGAACAGACCACCAACTACTCATATGCAAGTTCAAGCTGAAGCTG
>NW_006400129.1:1160685-1163880 GCF_000299155.1 Elephantulus edwardii
GGATTGATTCAGTGACTGGGGTAATTGGGATGGGTGTGTCAGAAACAATGAGACTGGCACAGGATAGAGCAGGGTTTAGGGCTGTTGTACATAGGGTCGCTATGAGTCGCAAACAACTCGACGGCACAGAACAAACAACAACAACAACTATATCTTTCCTAATTAGTTCACTCCTCCCTCCACTCAAAAAAATGTGACCCTGTGGTTTACCCCCTCCCAACCCTCAGCCACCCTCTTCCCTCTCACTCCTTCTGGAACTTTCATACACATTTTCCTAGTTGCCCTTCTATTTTTACAATACTGGTCTTAAGCAGAATTCATCCTTATTAGGCTGAGTTAGTTTACTCAGCATAATGCTCTCCAGTCTCTCCCAAGTTAAGCAGTTTTTTTTCTAAATCATTGCTCCTGAGTACTGGACAGTACTCCAGCTTGTGAATGTATCATTTCTCAATCCATTAATTTCTTGACAGGCACCTGGGCTGTTTTCATATTTCTGCAGTGGAGAGTAACAGTGAACATCACTGTATAAATCTCCATTTGTGCTGCATTTCCAATTTCCATGAGGTATATTTCTAGCCTCGGAATAGCTGAGTAACACGAAATTTCTATGTTCAGCACTAGAAGGAAATGGCAGATTGCATTCCAAAGAGCTTATATATTTTACAATCCCATCAACATTGTATGATAGCTCTAATTTCTCCACATCCTGGCCTACATTTATTGATTGTTGTCCTGCTAAAACTTTGCCACTGCTACTAGGATGAGGTTTTCATTTTTATCTTATTGTCAGTGATTTTGAGCATTTCTTCATGTGTCTATTGGTTCTCCGAATGTCTTCCTCTATGAATTGTCTATGTCTTTGGCTCATTTTGTAATTGGATTATCCATTTTTTCCTGTGGAGGCCCTGTAGTATTCTATAAACTTTTGTTACAAGATCCTTGTCTGAGATGGCATTGCTAAATGTTTTTCCAAGTCAGTAGATTTTCTTTTCACCCTACATAAAAAAAAAAAAAAAGGTTTTGATGCATCATTGTTGTTGGTTGCCATTGAGTTGAGCACGACTCATAGCAACCCTATGAACAAAAGGTCTGAAGCCTTTTTGTAATTAACATCATTTGTCCAAGTTCATAGAGTTTTCAGAGGCTTGTGGTATACAGGGACTTAATCTTTATAAGATCACATTCAATCATGTTATCCTCCACATCTTGTGCTTTTCTAGCTGTATTTGCCAGTCTATTTATACCAAGAAGTTAGGAATTCAAAGTTTGGTTGCATTTTCTCTCTTATGATCTTTATGGTTTTTGAGTATGGTGTGAAATGTGGATCCTGCTTCAGCATGGAGATGTCCACTTCTGCCAGCATCATTTGTAGAAAAGGTTGTTGTTTCCCCATTTGATAGGTTTTGCCAAAACCTGACTATAGGTGGTTGTTGTTGTTGTTGTTGTTAAGTGCCATCGAGTCACAGGTGACACACAGCGACCCTATGAACAAAAGTCCTCGACATTTGCATGCATGACTTTCATCCTTTCTCCAGGTTCATAGGGTTTCCAGAGGCAAGCTATTTACGGAAGGTGTTTGAAAGTGCTTCCCAGCTTGTTTCAACCAGGGAGCGCCACCAAATACTGTCCACCGTGGGTAACCATTATCGCATCTGACACATCAGTTTCACAGTGTTCCCCTTCACAGCGACCACAAGTTACCTCTGTATGGCAAGTGGACACACCAGGGTTATACAACCTAGAACGTTTGAACAAAAACAAGGAAAAACAGGCCTTAGGACTGCGGATTAGAGTCAACTTTGGTTTGGTAGCATCGCTTTCGGTTCACTACGCCAAGTCTCTCTCTGTGTTGTTATTCTCTTCTTTGTTCTCTGTCATTGTACCAGTACCTACTGTTTTGGTTATTACAATGAGTAGGAGGTTTTAAGATTAGGGAGTGTTGTCTTGTTTTTCAGAAGTACTTTTGCTTATTTGTAGCATCTTAAACTTGTCAATTCCATCTCTCTTAAAAAATGAATTCGTCATCTATATTGAGAAAGCATTAAACATGCAGATGGCTTTTGGTAGGAATGTCATTTTCTCTATATTGAATCTTCCTATCAATGAACAGGGAACATTTTTCAATTTATTTAGATCTCTTATCACTTCTCACATTACTGTTTTCCAGTTTCCTGATAAAGGTCTTTCATGTCTCTGGTTAGATTTATTCCCAAGTATCTCAATTTAAGGTGAATCCAACCTCGAGTTTCAATACTTAGGGATGCTTAGGGCAGAATATTAAGTGATCCTAGAAGCATTAAAAGAAGATGAGAAAAGTAGACAGGGTCATTATACTGAAAGAAATTTCTGGACACAGAAGAATTTAATGAAACAACTATGAGCAAGAGCCTGTGGTGAAGAAGGAAAAAGTTCAAACTGCTCTGAAAGAATTGGCAGAAAACAAGGCCCTAAGAATTGAAAGCATACCGATAGATATATTTCAACGAACAGATGTTACCCTGGATGTGCTCACCAAATTGTGCCAAGAAATTTGGAGGACAACCAGTTGGCCTACTGACAAGAAGAGATCTATATTAGTTCCCATTCCAAAGAAAGGTGATCAACAGACTGTGGAAATTACCAAACAGTTTTACTGATATCACATGCAAGCAAGATTCTGCTGAAGATTATCCCAAAACAACTGGAACAGCGCATCAACAGAGAACTGCCTGAAGTGCAGGCTACATTTAGAAGAGCTCAGGGCACTAAGGATATTATAGCAAAAGTCAGATAGACCTTGGCTGAAAGCAGAGTACCAGAGGAATGTCTACCTATGTTTCATTGACTATGTAACGGCATTTAACTGTGTGGATCACAACAAACTGTGGCTAAATCTGAGAAGAAAGGAAATCCCAGAACACTTGTTTATGCTTCTGCAAAACCTGAACTTGGACAAGGAGGTAGTCTTTAGGACAGAGCAAGGTAATAATGCATGGCTCAAAATTGTGTGTGCACCAAGGATGTGTCCTATCTCCGTATCTTTTCAATCTATATCTGGGAGGCTGGGCTCTATGAGGAGAAGTGTGGCATCAAGATTGGAGGTAACTGTGTACCAGGGAGGGAGTCTTTCTTTTACTTTTGAAAGAGAGGAGCGAACTGGAGGGCGGGGGGAGAGGGCTGGGTGTGTAGAGAAGTGCAGCAATGAATGAATGGAAA
>NW_006400129.1:1163980-1165317 GCF_000299155.1 Elephantulus edwardii
TAAACTGTAAAAAGATTAAAAAAAATAATAAGACCCTAGGAATTGATGGAATGTCATTTAACATATTTCTTTCTTTCTTTTTTCTTTTGAGAAAAGCCAGAATAAAGCACTTTCATTGCAATAAAAAAAAAAAAGAAAGAAGAAGGAAGGAAAAATAAAGAACAGGGAAAAAAAAAGATTGGAGGTAGATGCATCAATAATCTGCGTTATGTAGATGACGCAGCCCTACTTGCTGAAACTGAGGAGGACCTGAAGCGTTTGCTGAAGAAGGTCAAGGACTGCAGCCTTCAATATGGATTGAAGTTCAACATCAAGAAAACAAAGACTTTCACCACTGGGTTGCTTGGCAGCGTCATGACTGATGACAAGATGGAGATTGTTGACAGCTTCAGTTTGCTTGGCTCTACAGTCAACACTCTTGGTACCAGCAGCCAGGAAATTAAAAAACAAAGTGTACTGTCGGCTGTCAGAGACCTATCCAAAATCCTAAAGAGCAACGATGTCAGTCTGGAGACTAAGGGGAGCCTGCTCTAGGCCATGGTCTTTACAATTACTTGCTATGCATCAGAGAGCTGAACAATGACTAGGGATGACAGAAAAGGAGTTGATGCCTTTGAGCTTTGGTGCTGGAGAAGAATACTGAACATACCATGGTCTGCTAGGAGAACAAACAAGTTCATCCTGAAGAGGGTGAAGCCAGGCTGCGCCTTGGAAGCAAGGATTCTGAAGCTCTGTATGACATACTTTAGACATGCTGCAAGGCAGATCAGTCCTTGGAGAGGGACATCATGCTTGGGAGGATGGAGGGACAGCGCAGGAGGGGAAGATTCTGGTTGAGATATACTGATTTCCTCACTGGGGTAATGGAGTAGGTGTGTCGGAGACAATAAGATTGGCAAGGGATAAAGCAGTGTTTAAACAGGGCTGTTGTACATAGGGTGTCTATGAGTTGTAGGTGAATCAACTGCACAAAACACCACCACTGTAAATGCCTTTACTTTTCTAGTTTCCTTTTCTATGATTTACGTGTTATTGTAAAGGAATTCCAACTTTTTTATACTGATCACATATCCCACCACTCTATTAAAAGGTCTAATAGGTTTATGTTTGAGTCTGTGGGGTTTTCTGTGTTCATCAGCATACTGTCTTTATATAATGACAGTTTTACCACCTCTTTGCAGATCTGGATGCCTCTTATTTCCTTCTTTCGTCATACTGCCCTAACAAGTGCTTCCAATACAATGTTGAATGTTGTTGTTGTTATGTGCCATCGAGATGCTTGTGACTCATAGCGACCTAAACTCTACTCTGTCCTCTGCCAATTGCACTGTCTCTGA
>NW_006400129.1:1167082-1181075 GCF_000299155.1 Elephantulus edwardii
TTTGCACTCTTCCTGGATGATACCCTTGATATCCTCCCACAACTCATCTGGTCTTCGCTCATTAGTGTTCAAGGCCTCACAGGTGTTGCTGAGAAGATGGTTCTGAAATTCAGGTGGGATAGACTCAAAGTCATATTTTGGTTCCCATGGATTTGGTTTCATTTTCCTTAACTTCAGCTTGAACTTGCGTATGAGTAGTTGGTGCTCTGTTCCACAGTCAGCTCCTGGCCTAGTTTTCACAGCTGATATTGAGCTTCTCCAGGGGTTCTTTCCACAGAATCCAATACAATGGTGAATAGGAGTGGTAAAAGTGGCATTCTTGTCTGGTCCCTGTTTGCAAGGGAATACCTTTAGTTGTTAATGAGAATGATGTCAGCTCTTAAGTTTCCATTAACCAACATCACTATGTTGAAGAGCTTTACCCTTCCTATTTTGCTAAGTGTTTTAATCAGGAAGGGGTATTAAATTTTGTCAAAGGTCTTTTCTGCATCAATTGTTAGGATCATGTGGTTATTTGCTTTGTTAATATAAATTATGTTCATTCTTTTATGTTGAACCATTCTTGAATGTTATCTAATTTCATCATGATAATTTCAATTCTGTTCGGTAGGATTTTGGAATCTATATTCATGAGCAATTTATTAGTGTATGCTAGCTTCCCGGATTGACTATAGAAGTGTTCCTTCTCTATTTTTTCAAAATAATTTAAATAGAATTAATAATATATCTTCCCTTTGTTAGAGAAGTTTGAATTTAGCTGTGATGTGTCTAGGCCAGGATTTCTTTGAGGGAACAAAACCACTAACTTTCTTCTTTTATGATGGGATGAAAAAGTGTTCTACATCTGTCAGTGTCATTCTGGGTAAAACATGAGTTTAAAGAAATTTTTCCATTTTCCTAGGTTTTCAAACTGATCAGAGTATACCTTTTCATAATATTCCAATATTATCAATGTAATTTCATCTAGTTCTGTTGTGATGTCACTTCTATAATTTCTTAATCAAATTATCTGTGCATCTCTTTCCTTTCTTCTGTTAAGTTTCCCAATAGTTTGTCTATTGTTTATCTATGCCTTTGAAAAACTAGCTACTGATCTTGTTGATGGTTTCAATCATTTATCTGTTTATCTCATTGATTTCAGCTATTGTCCTTATAATTTCCTTTCTTCTAGAGTCTATCACGTTAGAATGTTGTTCTTTTTCCATCTGTTGGACATACTGATTTAGGTGAGTAATTTTGCTTCTTTCTCCCATTTTTTTGTGTTTGCCTACTGCAAAAAGGCTAGAGGGAAAGTGCAGGAAAGGAAGACCCTTGATAATATGCATTGAGTCAGTGACTGGAGTATTGGAGGTAAATGAGTCAGACGGAGACAGTAAGGCTGGCTCATGCTAGAGCAGGGTTCAGAGCTGTTGTACACAGGATTGCTATAAGTCACAAGCAACTCCATGGCCCAGAACAACAACATTGACAATAACCCAAATGTGTTCTTACAGGATGCTGTTTAGGTTCCACACAAGTGGTGGTGTAAGCTTCACTCTTTAATTTCTAGTTTTACGACATTATGGTCTGAAAAGATACTCTGTATTATTTTAATGTTTAATATGTTAAGGCTTGGTTTGTGCCTTCATGTATGATCAATTCTGGGGACTGTACTATATGCACTTCAGAAGAAAATGGAGTTTTAGTTGGGTGCAGTACCCTGAATCTATCCACAAGGTCGAATTTTCTGACTACATAGTCTAGATCTTTTGCACCTTTGTTAAGTTTCTTTTGAGATAACTTATGAGAGTGGTATATTAAAGTCTCCTACCACTATTGTGATGGTATTTCTTTCATCATATCTGTTATTCATTGTTTCATGTATTTTGAGGTCTATCATTTGGTAAGTAGACATTGACCAAGGTTATGTCTTCTTGATTTTTTAAATCATTAGACAGTGTCTTTCTTTTTCGTTTATGGTGGTATTCATACTGAGAATAGTGCTGCCACTCCTGCATTTTTGTGGATGTCATTTGCTTCGTATATATTTTTCTAGCCTAAGTGCTTGCTGCAGAAGGTAAAGGACTGCACCCTTCAATAAGATTGAAGCTCAACAACAAGAAAACAAAGATTCTGACCACTGGGCCAATTGGACACATCATGATAGATGGTGAAGAGATTAAGATTGTTAACAGCTTTAGTTTGTTTGGCTCCACAATCAACATCTTGGTAGCAGTAGCCAGGTAACTGAAAGACGAATTGTACTGGAAAAGTTCTGCTATCAAGGACCTCCCCAATGTACTGAAGAGCAACAATATCAGTCTGGAGACTAAGGCGCACCTGATTCAGGCCAGGGTTTTTGCAATTACTTGATATGCACTGGAAAGCTGGACAATGACTTGGGATGATAGAAGGAGAATTGATGCTTTTGAGCTGTGGTGCTGGATTACTGAATATACCATGGACTGCTAGGAAAACAAAAACGTCTGTCATAGAGAATGTGAGACCACCAGGCTGCTCCTTGAAGGGAAGGATTCTATAGCTTCATCTGACATACTTTGGAAATGTTGCAATGCAGGACCAATCCTTGGAGAGGGACATCATGCTTGGAAGGGTGGAGGGATGTAGCAAGAGAGGAGGACCCTCGATGAGATGGACTGATTCAGTGACTGGTATAATGGGGGTAAGTGTGTCAGAGACAACAAAATTGGACCAGGATAGAGCAGGGTTTCGGGTTGTTGTACATAGGGTTGCTATGAGTTGCAGGTGACTTGACGACACATAACAATAACTTGATTTTTATGCTGTTTCATTTTGTCTTAGATGTCTCTCTTGCAGGCAACATACTGATGATGGGGTTTGCTTTTAATCCATTCTACTACTCTTTTTCTCTTTATTGGTGCAGTTAGTCCATTCACATTAAGTGTGACTACTGACAAGCCAGGTTTTATCATTGCCATGTTGCTGTGTTTCCTTTTCTGTAGTTTCTAACTATTATGGTCTATCCAGTCTTTTTGTGTCTCTTGGTAAAGAACTTCCAACACAATTTCTCATAAAGATAGTATTCTTTCCACAAATTTCTTAAGTTCATGCTTTGTGGCAGCAATCTAATTTCTCTTTCATATCTGATGGACAGTTTTGCTGGATATAGGAACTTCTGTTGGCATATGTTTTCTTTCAGGCTTCTGTATATAACGGCATCCCACTGTCTTCTTGCTTGCACGGATTTTGCTGAGAAATCTGAACTTAACGTGACTTGTTCGCCTTTGTAGGTCACTGTTTTTCAGGCTGATTTGAATATTCTTTTTCTTTGATTCTGGAGAATTTTTTCCATGGTTTATCTTGATGTTTTTCTTTTGGGATATACTCTTTTTGAGGTTAACTGAGATTCCTGAATATGGATTTCCTCTCTCAACTTATTATCGGGGAAGTTTTTTTCTAGTACCCTTTCCACAATGTTCTCAGTGCTTTCCACACCCTCTTCCTGTTCTGGAATTATAATCAAATGCATATTGTTCCTTTTAAAGTCATCCCATATGATTCTAAGTTTTCTTCATTTTTCTTCTGTCTCTTTTCTGGGTCCCCCCCCCCACAACTACTGTGTTTACACTGAGGTTCATCTTCGAACTATCCGATTTTTTCCCTCCCCTTCACTTATGTTCTTTCTTTTCCTTCCAGCATGTTGGAATTTTTGTTTCAGTCTTGATGTCTTGCATTGATTTATTATGTATTTCTGTTATTTCTAGTACTTTTTTTGCTATACCGTCTCTTCTCTTGCTTTTAAGTCCCTGTACGTCTTCATCTGCAGTTTCAATTCATTCGTACATCTTTTAAAATATGTTCTGTAATTGTTCATGTTCTTTCATATCAATATATTTCTTTTGGTTCTCTCTGTCTGATATATGGCTAGGACTCCTTATTCCATAATTTTCACTTTTTTCATAGCTGTTATGTATCTCCACATCAATATATTTCTTCTGATTCCGTTGTTCAAGGATATTCACTTGATGGCTTCCTTTCTTTCTTCTATTATTTGTACATTTTGCAGTAGCTGTTCATTGACCCTGAGTCAATGTAATTCTTCTGCTTCACTGTCTCTTTGGTCTGGGTCTAAAATATGCTAGTAATCAGCTGCCAGCATAAAATGCTCCATTACGGAGGTGGGCAATTTCTCTACTGGAAAGACTTTCTGGACTTATGAAAAAACCAAGGTTTGTCTTTTTTTATTATTATTAATGTAAGTTTACAGAGACTTAAGATTTCCATTCATTCATTGTTGCATTTTTCTTCCTGCACACGCCTCCCAGCAATTTACCCTTCTTTGTGAAAACTGAATGAAAAATTCTTTCATTATTATATAATTCCTACCCCCAAGTCCACTCCACTGTGCAGCCTTCATTCTGGATTCCTATCAAGACAATCATGCCTAATCATATATCCCTTGTAAACAGTTCTCCCTCTGTTAAGTGCAGTATATATTATCCCCTTTCTCAGTCTTCCCTCAACCCCAATGCCAGTCCCATTTTACAACGGTGGCACTATTCAATATCTGTCCTTCTGTGACTGAGATGTTTCACTTGGAATAATGTCGACCAGGGTCACCCAATTTGTATAATATTTCATGAGTTCCTAGTTTTTCAATGCAGCATGATATTCCATTGTGTGACTATAAAAGTTTCACTATCTACTTGTTTGTTGATGGGCATATGGGTTGTTTCCAACTCTTTGACATTATGAACAAAGCAGCAATTAACATGAATGTGCATATAATTGCTTGAGTGGTGGTTATGCTTTCTTTAGGGTATACTCCCAGCTGGGCCAAATGGTATTTCTATTTGCAATTTTTTTAAAAACTGCCATACAGCCTTCCATAGTGATTGTACCATTGTACACCCCTACCAATAGTGAATAAGGGTTCCAGTTTCTCTGCAACCTTGCCAGCATTTGATGTTTAATGTTCTGTTAAATTTATTGTTACTAGGGTGAGATAATATCTCATAGTTGTTTTGATCTGCATCTCTCTTAGACCTAGGGATTTTGAACATTTCTTCATGTGTTTGTTTGCCATATGAATGTCTTCTGTAGCAAAGTGTCTGTTCATACCCTATGCCCATTTTTCAATTGGATTATTTATCTTGTGGTACTTGAGTATATGTCATTACCAAATTTTTTTCTCAGTCTGTGGTTTCCCTTTCTTCCCTGTTGCAGAAGGTTTTTTGATGTACATAGGGATTTGAATATAAGTCTCATTCATCAATTTTATCTTCTCCTGGTTGTAGATTTTTCAGGATACTTGGAAGACTGTTTATGTTGTGGATTAGGACTTCTAGAGTTCTTGCTAGCTTTATTTAATGAAGGTTATAGTCCTTGGTTTTAGTCTTAGGACCATGATCCAAGTTGATTTTGTTTTTGTGTATGGAGTAAGGTGTAGATCTTGCCTGAGTTTTCTACTGATAATCTTCCAATTTTACCAAGACATTTGTTAAAAAGGCTGTCGTTTCATCACTTAACTGAGTTCATCTTCTTGTCAAAAATCAACTGACCATAGGTAGATAGGCTGATGTGTGGACTCTCTATTCTACTCTATTTATCTATGTTTGTCATTTTACCAGTACCATACTGTCTTGACCACCACGGCAGTGTAGTAGGATTTGAAATCAGGGAGTGAGATGCCTCCTACCGTGTTTCTCTTTTTAAGGAGTTCTTTACTTATTGGGGGCCTCTTTCCATTCCAAATGAAATTGGAGAATGGAATGGGTATTTGTATTGGGACTGCACTGAACATTTGAAGTTTCTTTGGTAGTACTCTCATTTTCACAATATTCAGTCTTCCTATCCACGAGCAAGGGATATTCTTCCACTTCTCCAGGTTTCTTTTGGTTTCTTGTAGTAATGTTTTGTAATTTTCTTTGAATAGATCCTTTGTGCTTCTGGTTAGATTTACTCCCAAGTATTTTAACTTGTGATTAGGTATTGCAAAGGATATTGTTTTTCTTAGCTCCAGTTCTGTATTCTCTTTGTCACTATAAGGAAATCCAATTGATTTTTGTATGTTAATTTTATATCCTGCCACTTTGCTGAATTGATCAACTATGTCCAGTAGTTTTCTTGCTGAATCTTTGGGGTTTTCTAAGTATATTATCACATTATCTGCATATAGAGATAATTTTACCTCCTTTTTTTGCCAATGTGGATACCTCTTTTTTCCTTCTTTTGTCTTATTGTCATCACTAAGACTTTCAATACCATACTGAATATGAGAGGTCACAGTGAGCATCTTTGCCTAATTTCTATTCTCAAAGGGAATGCCTTTAATCTCTCTCCATTGAGAACAATGTTGGCTCTTGGGTTTGCATATATTCTTTTTATGATGTTGAAGAAATTCCCCTCTATTCCTATTTTGTTTTTTTATTCTATTCCTATTTTCGTGAGGGGTTTAATCAGGAAATGGTGTTGGATTATGTCAAAGGCCTTTTCTGCATTAACTGATGGTATCATGTGTTTCTTATTCTTTGTTAATGTGATGATTTACATTGATTTTTTTCTTATGTTAAACCATCCTTGCATACCTGTTATGAATTCCACTTGGTATGGTGAATTATTTTTTTTTATGTATCGTTGGATTCTACTGGCCAAGAGTTTATTAAGGTGTTTTGCATCAATGTTTATGAGAGATACTGTCCTGCAGTTTCCTATTTTGGTAGTGTCTTTACCTGGCTTTGTTACCAAGGATATGTTTGTTTTATACAAAGAGTCTGGGAGAAGTCCATCTTTTTCTATTTTCTGAAATAGTTTATGTAGAATTAGTGACAGATCGTCTCTGAATGCTTGATAAAACTCACTTGTAAAACCATTTGGTCCAGGGCTTTTTTTGGCTAGAAGTTGTTTTACTACTTTTTAAATTTCTTCTTTTGTAATAGGTCTGTTCAGGTGTTCATTTTCGGATTATGTCCCATTAGGTAGGTTGTGAATTTCTAAGTATCTGTCATTTCCTCTAGGTTTTCATATTTGAGTACAATTTTTTTTATAATATTCCAATGTTATCCTTTTTATTTGGTTCTGTTGTGATATTGCCCATTTTCTCTCTTATTCAGATTATTTGTGTCCTTTCCTGTTAGTTTTGCTAGTGGTTTGTCATTTTTTTTTACCTTTTCAAAGAACCAATTCCTAGGTTTGTTGATGGTTTCAACTGTTTCTCTGTTTTCTATTTCATTTATTTCTGCTCTAATTTTTATAATTTCCATTTCTTTAGATGGTGTCAGATTTTCTTGCTGTTCTTTTTCAATTTGCTGGAGATTTTGGGTTAAAGAGTCAATGGTCATTTTATTCCTGCCTTTTAATGTTTGCGTATTGTTATAAATTGACCTCTGATTACTGCTTTAGTGGTTTCCAAAAAGGTTTCTGTAAGTGGTCTTTCAATTGTCATTTGTTTCAAGAAACTTTCTAATTTCACTTTTTTTTGTCACTATTCATGGTTTATTTGGTGTTTTAGTTGGTATGATACTGTTGCAATGCTTATATGTAGATCTTTACATTTTACATCACATTATCAGAGTTGCATTATACATTACTCTGATAAATATAGTACACAAAATAAGATCCTTTGGAACAATAATGTACAAGACATGCAATACTAATTTCATTTTTTATGTCTTCTAGTACCCACTCTTGTTCAAGCAAGGTGTTGTTCAGCTTCCAAATGTATGGTTCTTTCTCCTTTATCCTCTTGTCATTAACCTTCTAATTCTGTAGCATTGTAGTCTGAGAAAATGCCTTTATTATTTCCATGTTTTTAAATTTATTGATGTTTGCCTTGTGACCTAAACTGTCTGGGGAATGTTCCACGCACATTAGAGAAGAAGGTATACTGTGGGTTGTTTTTTTTTGGTTTGGTTTGGTTTGGGAAGTTTTTTTTTGTGCATTCGCCTACAAATTTCTCAGATCAAGTTCATTTAATGTGTGGTTTAATTCTTGAGCATCTTTGTTGAGTTTTGGGTCTTGTTTTCTTTTTCTGGTAGTTCTAGCTTTTCTTGAAATTCCTGTAATGAAGTCTCCAACTACTATAATAGTGTTATCTAGTTCCTTTTTCAGTTTTGTTAATGTTTATTTTATTTTTTTTTTTGCAGGTGTTTCATTTGGTGCATAGATATTCATTATTGTGATGTCCTCTTGTTCTACTGACCTTTTAATCATTATGTAGTGACGTTCCTTGTCCTTTGTGATGGTTTTTCCATTGAAATTTATTTTATCAGAGATTAATATTGCGACTCCTGCTTTTTTATGGTTGCCATTTGATTGGTAACTTTCCCCCCACCCTTTTTAGTCTTTCTTTATCTTCATTTTTCAGGTGTGTCTCTTGTAAACAGCATATTGATGGATTTGGGGGTTTTTATCCAATCTGTTACTCTTTTTCTCTTCAGTGGTGCATTCAAACCATTCACATTCAGTGTGATTATTGAAAGGCAGGGTTTTATTGTTATGATTTTGTTGAGTTATTTTTTGGTGTTGTTGCTAGTTACTTTGATCCATTCTGCTTTCTTGTGGCACCTCTATAAGATTAACATCTCTCAGTGTTTCCTGCAACACTGGTCTTGTTTTACAAACTCCGTTAGGTTCTGTTCTTGGAATAACTTGATGTGTCCTTCATATTTGATAAACAGTTGTGTTGGGTACAGTATTCTTGGGTTCTTTGAGTGTTTGTTATATGTCTTTCCACCGTCTTCTTGCTCACAAGGTTTCTGCTGAGAAATTGGCACTTAGTCTTAGCTGCTCTCCCTTGTAGGTTACTCTTGTTTCTCCCTTGCTGCTTTCAGAATTCTCTTCCTTATCTTTGATTCTGGGAAATTTGACTAGGCTATACTTTGCTGTTGTTTTTCTTTTGCGGTCTATTCTATATGTTGTTTGCTCGGCTTCTTGAATATATATTCTCTCATTCTTCATTATGCCTGGGAAGTTTTCCTCTAGTAATTCTTCTGCAAGTTTTTTCTTGTTTCTTCCTCTTTTGGGATTCCAATGATGCGCATGTAATTTCTCTTGATGGTGTCCCACATTATTCTTAGGTTTTCTTCTTTTCCTTCCTTTTTGATTCTGCTTTTTGGTCTAACAGATCAGTGGTGACAATTCTATCTTCTATCTCACTGGTTCTGTGTTCCATCTCTTCAATCCTATTCATGTGTTCTCCATCCATCATGCTGACAGCATCTGAAACACTGGACCTCACATTCTGGATCATGGTTTCTTGTTTTTCTAGTACCACTAACGCCTTGCTTGTTTTATCTGCACTGTTTTGTACTATATTAAGCTCCTCCCGGTTTTTGCTTGGACTGTCCTGCAATTCAAGTTTGTCTTTCACCCACTGAAAATATTTAATCATTGTTATTTTAAATTCTGTGTCAGAAAGTTTCATCAGACTTTCTGGCTTTGGAAAATCCATGGATACTGTGTCACCTTTTCGGGGTGACATCTTGCTTTGCACTCGTGTAGGGTGTAGAATAGCTTGCTTCTTTCATGGCACTGATAGGCACTTAATCTGAAGACAATGCTCTAGAAATTGGTGGAGAAGCTAACCTGCCTGTGTTTTCCTCTGAACTTCTGACTCAAGGGAAAGTTCAGTTCAGGGCCTGAGAGAGCAGCCTCTTGTCGGTAAGTCAGATCAAGGTGATCGGATTAAAGGCAAGTTGATTGATTGGATGTGTAGGTATGGGTGTGGAGCCGAATGGGGGGGTGGGGCAAGGGCGATCACAGGCGCGGATCAGCCACTTGAAGGGACCTCACTCAGGTTTCAGCTGTCAGGATGTGCTCACAAGTGGGGTCCCTACTCAAATTCCAGTTGTCCATCTCCCACCCAGCAGCTCTTGCTCAGTGGTTCTTGCCAGTGGCCCTCACCCAGTGGCCCCTACCCCAGCAGGGCCCTGGTTGCAGCGGGGCTTAAGAAAACTCAATAAAATTCCCACTGACAAGCTCGCTTCTGGCTGGTCTGCGAAGTCCAAGAAAACTCAATCAAATTCCTACAGGCCCACTTGCTCCTGGGTGGTCTCCTGGCTGGTCAGCAGGGCCCAAGAAAACTCAGTCATATTCCTATTAGCCTGCCCAATCCACAGTGGTTGGCAGGGCCCAAGAAATTTGAGTAAAATTCCTACTGGCTCACTCGCTCCTGGGCATGCTCCTGGGCGGTTGGTGGGGCCCACAAAAACTCAGTCAAATTCCTACCAACATGCTCACTCCTGGGTGTTCTTTTGGGTGGTCGGTGGGGCCCAAAAAAACTCAATCAAATTCCAACAGTCCTACTCACTCTGAGTGGACCTTAAGAAATGCAATCCATTTCTCGCTAACCTGCTTTCTCCTGGAGGGTGTGTCCCACAGCAGCTCATATGGTGGCTTCTGCCTGGGCCCTTGGCTTGCTGCTCCTGTAGCTCCCAAGCTAATTATTTTAATAATAGTTCTGACTCAAATTCCTACTGTCCATGCCATACCACATTGGTTGGTCTCTGTGCACCATGTCTCTCTGGTGGCCTGTTTCTGTGCAGCTTGCTGCTCCTCTAGCTCCTCATACTGCTTTCTCCACTACCACCATCTTGGTTCTTGGAGAAGGTTTGCCTTTCTTAAAATCCTTCATCTCCTCTCTGGTCTGTAGTACAGTCCTGTAGGAACCTCCCCTCATTATAGCATCCTCCCTTTAATGTATACTGTCCTCTCTGTTCTGCGGATTAGCATGGACAGGTTCTCCAACTAGAGCAACTTCTGCCCAAGTGGGCTGCAGGCAGCTCCCTCCTTAGAATGTCAATGTGCCAGCTCTCACAGTGAGTCTCTTACCTGATTGCTGCCCATTTCCTGAAGTTTAATGTCCTCTTTGGTCTACAGAGTGGCATGGTCAAGTTCTCCAACTGAAGTTGGGGGTCAACCTTTTTGCCAATACCTTTAGTGCAGTTTGAAATTATTCCTTCATTACCATTTCTTATTGGCCATTTACTACTTCCTAAAATGGTTCAGTGTCCACCAATTCTTTTTCGTACAGTGACTCTTTATTCCTTCCATTTTCTTCTGATATACCATACAAGATCTTACTCAATTTGTTCTTCTCTTTGGTATTCTAATTCAAGCTCCCTGAATGTTTCACTGAAATAGTTAGAGAGAGGAGTGGTGGGTATTATTAGTGTAATTGTTTGATTATTCCCATACTGTTTGATTCTCTTATTTTGGAATGGGAATAAAGATGCATGGGTTTGAGTTAGTTGTCTTCTAATTTCTTGGCTTTCAGATTTCTAATTCCTTCTCTCTGCACATTGTTGTACTACCCTGCATTGTCTCCCCTAGCTACCCTGTGAAATTTTCTGGTCATCTGTTTAATTAGGTTCCAGTACTCTTGGTTAGTGTTTTGAATATTCTATGTGTACTCTCAATATCACCTACAAATAAAGTTAAGTTGTTCTTTGCCAACTTGGATGTCTCTCATTTCTTTTTCTTGAATTACTGTTCTAGCTAAAATTTCTATACAATATTGATTGTGGTAATAGTGGACATCCTTGACTGGTGCCTCTTATCAGCATGAATGCCTTTAATATCTCTTCCTTGAGGGTGCTTTATTGGTTTTTTAATATATGTTTTTAAGTATCCTGAAGAAATTTCCATCTAATCCTATTTTGTTGAGCATTTTACTAAAGATATGGTGTTTAACTGTGTCAAGTGTTTTCTCTACATGAACTGTAATGACCATGTGATTGTTCTTTTACTTTGTTTTACTGATGTGATGGAGTACCATGATTGTTTTTCTTATATTAAAACATCTTTAGGTATCTACTAGGAATCTCACTTGATTATAATAGTCTTCTGTTGGATTCTAATGGTTAGGATTTTGTTGAGGATTTCTCCAACTATAAGCATGAAGGACACTGGACTATACTTGTTTTGTTGTTATTAAGTACCATCAAGTCAGAATCTCCCTCCATAGGGCTTTCAGAGGCAGTTAATCACAAAGGAGGAGATTGCCCATCCACTACTAAGAATATACATTTACAAAATAAGACCCACAACAGAAACAGATATATGTCCATTTATGTTTGATACAGTGCTATTCACAATAGCAAAGAGATGGAAAAAGCCCAAGTGCCCATCAACAAATCAGTGAACAGAGAGAAATTATCGTATACAATAACGGATTGAATACACAGGATTGAAAAACAATGAAAATGCATGAACTATTTAACCATACAGACGTGTCTAGAATACTTTATGCTGAGTGACATTAGTCACAGAAGGACAAATACTGAATAAGGCTATTGATACAAAAAACTAGAGAATGGTTTACACACAGAGACTCAATCTAGTATGGTTAATGGGGGTAGAAGTACAGGAAGATATGAGAATAGGAACAAGGAAAAGTTAAATAAAAGACAATGAATATTTAATAGGACTCAGCAGTAGCAGCATATTAATAAATAGACAATGAACAAGTATCAGGATAAAAGGAATGAAAGTGGAATGAACAGACCATCAGCCACTGTCTATATTTTAATTATTTCTATGGAACAAACTGGGTATGGATGATTAAAAGGAAAAAATACACTTCAATATGTTTCATAAACTTTCACTCAAATCACATAAAAAAATTTTTTTTTAAAAAACGTAAGAAGACAGGATAGATATCAATCTACATAAATGTTTACTTAGGGCTTCTCTATGTACAGGAATATATGAGCAGAGAACACATATAATAAAAATGTACAAATAATCTTCTTTCTAAATGAAAGTAATAATCTTTCAGTATTCTAATGTAAATGTAATTTATATTAATTGGTACTTGCCTCACATCAGCATTAGCTATATAAAATGCATACATACAAAGGGTAAGCTAGTTTCTTAAATATAAAAAAAAGTCCTGAAAATGAAATAAAATTTCAAGAGAGTAACATCCCCAGAAAAATAGAAAATTATTTAAAGGATATTTGAAATTATGTTTTTTTATATACTTCTGTTACATCTGAAAATATTTTTGAATACTCTTACCTTTTTAACAGGTAACAAAGTGAAATGGATTGAGGCAGGAGCCACAATAATGGGCTCAAGTGCAGCAGTGATAGAGAGAATGGTCCAAGATTGGGCAGTGTTTCCTTCTAATGAACACATGGCTGCTATGCATCAGAGCTAGTTCTCAGCAAAAATTATTTTATCTGAAACTTCATCTGAGACTAGGTTACAATGTAATTCAAAGCAAGGTAATAAACCATACTATAATGCTTGCCTTATAACAGCAATTTCTTCTTTTTCGACCACTACTGCAGGAACAAGGCTCAGAAGACTGAAGTATCCAAGTTACCTCTTCTGTCTCTAATACTGCTTGATAGAAAGTTTTCTGGAAATCTGTCAGAGAACAATACACCATCTGTCAAGACCAAATAAATAGTAATTATTGTTAGTTACCTTTTTTAGTAACAGTTATCACATGCATCAGACTTTATAGGTTAAAAGAATGAAAAATGGCTTATAAAAAATTTCTCTTCCTTCTAGTGATATTGTAAGAAATTCTGATGACTTAGTCCCTATGATGTTCTGCTGATAGCCAAAGGCTACATCTATGCAGTGGTTAAAACTTGTAAGAGAATGATGAGAAGTCTCCTCCAAGATTTTTGTTGTTAGTTGTTAAACGTAATTCTTCCAAATATGACTCACAGAAACCCTACGAACAAAAGATAAGAGTCATGTATCACCAAAAGACGTGGAGCCTAGGGAACTCATGGAAGGTCACTATGACTTGGAATGCACTTGACAACAAAGAGTTTAAGAGTTACATTGTTATGACAATTTCTCCCAATCTTCCTCCTATACGAATTGCAACTTCATTTTTAAATAAACTTAAGTTTATTTTTTAATGAAAAGGAATAAAAATATAAAAACTATGTTATATGATTTCCTAATATAATGTTCAATACATTGTTGGTATTTTCAGGCTCTATACTAGCCCATCTTTTGCATTCCAGTCACCCATTATTATCAATGCATCTTGGTTGCATGTTCGATC
>NW_006400129.1:1184449-1194219 GCF_000299155.1 Elephantulus edwardii
TGAGATGCAATCCACACTGAAGGCTGCATTCCTTGGTCTTCTGCAACAAGTGCTACAAGCCCTTCTCACTTTAAGCAAGCAAAGTTGTATCATTTGCATAACATAGATTATTGATGAGTCTTCCTCCAATCGTGATGCTGCACTCCTCCTCCCAGAGTCCAGCTTCTCAAATAATTTTCAAAGAATACAGATTGAATAGATATGGAGAGAATACAACTCTGGTGCACTCCCTTCCCAATTCCAGCCATTTGCACAACAGCCTCCTGGTCCAGGTATAAGTTCCTCATGAGCATAATCAATTACTCTGGGATTCCCATTCTTCTCAGTATCAGACACAACTTGTCATGATCCACACAAACACCTGTGCATAGTCAAAAAAGCACAAACACACATTCTTCTGGTATTCCTTACGTTTAGTCAGGATCCATATGACATCAGCAATGATATTTCTGGTGCCACAGACTTTTCTAAATTCTGCTTGAACTCCTGGCCATTGTGTTATCTACATACTGTTCTAGCCATTTTTGAATGATCTCAGCAGTATTTTGCTTGTATATGATATGATGATGTTAGGTGTCATTAAATTGAAACCAACTCATAGCAAACCCTCTAGCAGGTTTTCAGAGGCTGTAAATCATGAGGAGGAGATTATCTTTTCCTTGAGCAGTAGCTGATGGATTTATACTACCCGTCTTTGCATTCAACTCAACTCTTTACCCTAAGCCACCAGAACTCCCTGGACCAATAATTATTATATTTAATATTGTGGTAGAACTGCTAAAACTGGTAAAGAAGAAAATTAAGTAAACGTAGATGAAAGCTGGCATATTATTTCTATGTTGTTACTGTTATGTGTTATCTAGCCGACTGAAACTCATAGCAACCTTACCCCATTATCCCAGTCACTGAGTCAACCCATCTCATCCAGGGTCTATACTGTATTAAAATTCAGTATGTACAAAAGATGTGAGACTAAATTTCATCATCTTTGTCTCTAAGGAATAACCTTAAAGGTTATCCTCCAAGACAGATGTGCATGTTTGGCAGTACACAGGACTCTACAATACTCTTAATCAATACATGCCAAAGGCATGAATTCTTTGATCTTCCTTATTCATTTGTCCAACATTCAGATACATATGAAGCAACTGATAAAAATTACTTAGAGTCAGGTGCACCTTAGTCTTTAAACCAACATCCTTGCTCTTTATCATATGTACACATTGTTATTCTATACAGCTTCGTTAAAATCTTACACCTTGATAAGAACTTTTAAGGATTTTATTTTTATACCTAAGAATTTTTATTTATTTTTTATTTAACGATTTTTAAGGTGTATAAAACAAGATGCCAAATACTGTGCAAAGAACAAAAATAACACAAATTCAGAACTATAAAAATTATTTCAACAGATAATGTTTTGGAGAAAGTGTAGTCAGAGTAAAAAAAAAACCAAAACTGATTTCCTTGCACTCTTAATACTTTAAAAAGGTCCTTGACAGCGCATTTGCCCAATGCAAAACATCTTTTGAGTTCTGATTGCTATTACTCTAAGTGTTGATTGTGGATCCAAGTAAAGTGAATTCTTCAACAATTTTAATTTTTTCCCCACTTATTATGACATTGATTATTGGTCAAGTTGTGACGTTCTGTATTATCTTGATGTTAAATGTAATCCATTATAAAATGAAATATATCTGAAATAGGACTTCGAGGAATGTAAACAAACTATTAAGGAATATTTAACATATTTTATCTTTAATCACTACAAGAGAACGTTAAAGAAATACAAAAAAGGAAATTTGTATGTCTCAACAAATATAGGATGTGGTCTTTCCAATTACTTGCTATGCATCAGAGAGATGGACAATGACTAGGGATGGTAAGAAAATTGATGCCTTTGAGCTGTGGTGCTGGAGAAGAGCACTGACTATATCATGGGCATCTAGGAAAACAAGTAAGTTTGTCCTAGAGAGGATGAGATAAGATTGCTCCTTGGAGGCAAGGATTATGAAGCTTTGTCTGACATACTCTGGACACGTTGCAATGTCCTTAGAAAAGGACATCATCATGCTTGGGATGGAGGAGAAAACTCTCGATGAGATGGACTGATTCAGTGACTGGGGTAATGGGAGGAGGAGGGGTGTGTGTAAGTGTGTCAGAGACAATAAGATTGTCACAGGATAAAGCCGGGTTTAGGGCTGTTGTATATAGGGTCGCTATGAGTCACAGGTAACTCAATGGCCTATAACAACAACAATATATAAAACAAAAGTTACTGGGTAGTACCAATAGTTACATACTCACCAATGAATGTAAAGATGAGTAGTTTGAACAAATCCAGAGGTCCCTCAGAAGAGAGGCCTGGAGATCGGCCTCTACAGGTGACTTTCATAGTTAAAGAGTGCAGCTCCGAGTGTAACACGGAGCAGCCATGAATTAATTACAAGGAATCTCAAAGTAATAGCTTTTATTTTGGTTTTGGCCAATATAAAACACTATTAATCAAAAACAGGGTGTAGGGCCTGGAGATGTAGCTCGATGGTAGAGCACAGTATCTCATGGATCCCAGGATCGGGTTTCATTCCCCGTCCAAGGTAAAAACAGGGTGTATATATAAAATATTAGTTACATCTTGTCCCTAACCTTAAATATAATACTACATATATAAGAATAAGTAAAAGAGATTACAAAGATTACATCAAAGATAACAGTCCATGATTATAATGGGGAGGGCATTTTGAGTTACTTACTTATCAAACAAATAAACAACTCAAAAATATTAACTGGGCATTTCTTTAGTATCTTGCATTTCATACCAAGCCTATGAGGTAGGCATCATTATCATCATTACCATTTACAAGCAAAGAAACTAGGATTTCAGACATCCAGAAAATTGCTTTTTGTTATACAAATCATAAGCACTGCAGCCTATATTTTGCTTCTAAAGCCCAAAAGCTAAACCTTTATACACTACCCATTTGTCAGATACTTTTTGGTTCATTATTTCTACTAGGTAACTACAGCTACTTTCTGCTCCTAACAAGTCCATCTGTGCAGAGAAGTCTGCTTGGCAACGTTCTCAAAATGTCATTTTTCAAAAGCAAATTACTACGTCTGTTTTCCTAGAGCCTCCATGTAGATTTGAACTGTCAAACTTCAGGGACAGTCGTTTTGTGTCTGTCCGTCCTAGGAACTCTCCAATCAGAAAGAACACTTTTAAGCCATACTTAAAATTACACAAAGTATGATTAAATTGTGAGATTCGTAACTCAGTAACATTTACATGTTAACAGCAAGCTCTGGTGGAATAGTCTGCAGCGAGCTGCGGAACCTAAAGGCAGCAGCCCTGTCAGTCTGAATCAAAAAGCCAACCAAAAGGATAAAGATGGGCAATCTCTACCCTAGCTAGGTGCAGTCTCCAGAAAACCCACTGGAGGATCAGCTATGAGTAGGTTCTGATTCAAGAGCAGTTAAGATTAAGGTTTCTTTTTTAAGTTAAAGTTAAAAAACTATCTGCTGTTGCACCAATTTTCTCAAATTGCCTATCAGTACATTTCTTTAAAGTTGTAACACTTGACTATTCTAATACCAGAGGGCACATGAAAGAACTGCTTTTGTATTAGGCAATGATGAGCTGAAAAAACGTACAATGTATGAATAATAGATCAAAACCCTGCCCTATCCTGAATCACCTTCTTCTCTAATACACTGTTACAGTCACTGTGTCAATCCATTTCCTTAAAGGGAGTCCTTGCTTTCTCTGATCCCCTACTTGTCTCAACTTAGCGTCTTTCTCTAAGGACTGGTTTCCTCTAATAGAAAGTATGCAATGGGAAGTTTCACTATTCTTGTCTTTAAGGAGCACGTTGGTTGTATTTCTCCCTACACATGTTCTTTTGGCAGACCATGGTATATTCAGTACTTTTCAGCAACATCACAACTTTAAGGCATCTCTTTTTCTTCTATCATCCACAGTTATTGGCTTTCACATGCATAGGAAGCAACTGAAAATGCTATGGCTTAGATGAGGAATGCCTTGGTCTTTAGTACTTTGAAAAAGCCACTGACAGCAGATTTGGCCAATGCAATATGTCTTTTGGTTTCTCGAATGCTGCTACCATGAGTGTTGCTTGTTGTTAGGTGCCGTTGTGTTGAGTACGACCCAGTGACCATATGGACAACAGATCTAAATCGTGTCCTATCCTGCATCATCCTCACATTTCCTGACACACAAGAGCCCACTGCAGCAGTCACCATGTCAGCAGACCTAGTTGAGGGTCTTCCTCCCCTTTGTCGACCCTCTACCTTTCTGAACACCATGTCCCTCAATAAAGAATACCCCTCCTAGCAACTTGCCCTATGTATGTGAAGCGAAGCCTTATCATCTTTGCTCCAAAGAACACTCTGGCTTCACCCTCTCCAAAACATAGTTGTTTGCTTTTTTGGCAGCCCAAGGGATATTCAGAGCTCTTTTCCAACATGACAGCTCAAAGGCATCAATTCTTCCTCTGTCATCCTTATTCATTGTCCAAAATGCAGATCTAGGTAAAATGGAACTGTTGACAATTTCAAGCTTTTCTTCGTCTATCATGGCATTGTGTACTGATGCAGTAGTGAGGTTATTTGTTTTCTTGCTGTTAGATGTAATCCACATTAAAGAATGCAGTGTTTCATCTTTTTGAAAGTTCTCTTTAAAGTCCTCTTCATATTCTCCAAGCAAGGTTGTATATTCTGCATAGTGCAGGATAATGAAGTCTTCTCCAATCCTGATGTCATGTTCTGTTTCACGAAGTCAAGTGTCTAGAATTAGCATCAGGAACTCCATGGCTTCATACCTGGGAAGAATCTGGAATTATCCATTCCCTATCAAACCAGGGAAAAATGCCTATCCTCACAGAATTCTACAAGGCTTTGTTAACAGTCATGGATTCACAACAAGATTTAACCCAAACTAGCCTCGGGTATAAACAACACCAGAGTATCAGATATAGAGAAGACATCGCCTGAGCAGAGATACTCTTATAAGTCACAAGACAACAATCCTGGAGCAGAAGCTCAGGGACAAAAACATTTTCCCAGTACTGCCTAAGAGAGGAATTTTTCCCTAGAGCTGGTACGTAAGATATGGGCTTAGAGCCTCCTAACTCAAGACACTAGCAGAAGCATGATAAACCAGGAGCACTGCAAAGAGTGAGGCATCACAGAAGTTACTACTTGAAGACTGAGCAATCAGGAGAAAGGTGCTGGACAACGTATCAAGAGTGGAAAGAGATACAGGTGAAGCAGGCAAAGGATGGGACAAGATACTCCAAGAGAACAGTGGACTGACACTGAATCAATCAGTTACTTCTATCAGGGGAAGTGCTTTTCATCTGCTCTTGTTCGTAAAATGCTTGTCTGTCAGATACTATTCTAAAGGTAAACATCTTCTCAGGGTATATTCCAAGCATTGGAATAGCTAGATCATATAGAATTTCTATGTTCAGCTTTTTGAAGAAATGCCAAACTGCTTTCCAATTGGTTGTACCATTTTTCAATCCCACCAAGAATGCATAAGAATTCCTATCTCGCCACATCCTCTCCAACGTCTATTACTTGCTACCCAGTTAAACTGAAGAAATGCCAAACTGCTTTCCAATTGGTTGTACCATTTCACAATCCCATCAAGAATGCATAAGAGTTCCTATCTTGCCACATCCTCTCCAACGTTTATTACTTGCTACCCAGTTAAACTTTGCCATTGCTACTGGGATAATATGGTATCTCATTGTGGTTTTGTTTTGCATCTCGTTTATTGTCAGTATTTGGAGCATTTTTTCATGTGATTGCTGGCCATCCAAATGTCCTCCTCTTTGAAAAGTCTCTCCATGTCTTTTGAGCATTTTGTAATTGGATTATCAGTCTTTTTCTGTGGCAGCCCAGGAGTATCCAGTAACCTTTTGCTATGAGACTCTTGTCTGAGATGGTATTGCCAAAGTTTGTTCCCAGGAGGTTTTCTTTTCACCCTGTTGGAAAAAGGTTTTGATGAGCATAGAGATTTAAAGTTTAGAAGGTGCCATTCACCAACTTTACTCTCTTCAGATTGGGTATTTGTTGCTGTTTTTGGCAGACTCCTTATATCATAGACTAGGCCTTCTAAGCTGGATCCCAGTTTGTATCTTAAAAACTTTATGGTTTTGAGCTTTATTACCAGGTCTCTGATCCACCTTAAGTTGATTTTTGTGCTTGGTGTGAGATGTGGATCCTGTTTCAGCTTTCTGCAGTCAGCAGTCCAGTTTTGCCAGCACCATTTGTTGAAGAAGCTGTCATTTCCTCATTTGATAGATTTTTATTGCCTTCTTGATTATCAACTGACCAAAGACAAAGACGTGTACATCAAAGTTCATAGCAGCATTATTCACCATGACGAGAACATGGCAACGGCCCAAATGTCCAACTACAATGGAATGGATTAAGAAATTATGAAACAGGCACACAACAGAATACTATATAGCATGCAGGAACAATGATTGTGTAAATCATTGCCTACCCTGGAGGGACTGGAGAGCACTATACCAAGTGAATAGTCTCATAAGGACAAATACTGTATAATAAAATCATTCTTTTAGAACATGTATGAGGATCCAAGGTGAGGAGGGGAGAGTAGATGGGAGAGTATGGGGGGACTTAATCATATGGTTGCACAAGTGTGAAAAACAATGTATATGAACTTTGTAAGCAAATCAGTATGAAATAACAATTTTATATTTAAAAAAGTGAACTGGGGGTTAGGGAGGATAATGTGTCAACAATCAATGAATAAAGATTCAACTTTTCTATAAACTTTTGTTAAGGTAACAGTAAAAAAGGAGAAAAAAACCAAAAACAAACCAAAAAGCTGAGCATTCAAATAAAGACAGACAAGGTCAAAAGATCAGCCATTCACTTTCAAAATAAAAGGACCCTGAAAATCCTATATTCAATAGAGTACACTTAGAGTAGACTAGTAGATATGGCACCTGCAGCTAAGTCTCGATTTTGGAAACACAAATGAGGAGTATCTAATAAGTAAATACTAATGCTTGGAACCTGGAATGCGAGAAGCATGAGTACAGGAAAAGTGGGTATTGTTAAGAAAGAAATGGAATGCATAAATATGTCAGTCCAGAGACTAAGGTACACCTGATCTAGTCCTTGGTCTTTGTAATTGCTTGCTATGTATCAGAGAGCTGGACAATGACTAAGAATGAAACAAGAAGAAGAATTGATGCCTTTCAGTTATGGCGCTGGAGAACAGTTTTGAACATATCATGGACCGCCAAGAAAACAAATAGGTCTGTCATAGAGAGGGTGAAACCAACTTTCTCCTTGGAGGCTCGGATTCTGAAGCTCAATCTCACCTACTTTGGGCATGTGGCCTTGGAGGGACAGATCCTTGTAGAAGGATATCATGCTTGGAAGGGTGGAGGGACAGAGCAGGAGAAGACAACCCAGATGAGATGGACTGATACATTAACTAGGGCTATGAGGGAGCAGGAGAAGACAACCATGATAAGATGGATTCATACAATAATTAGGGCAATGCGGGTTGGTGTGTTGGAGTCAGTGAGACTAGCTCAGGACAGGACGGGCCTCAAAGCTGTTATTGTACATAGGGCCTCAGACTACTTGACGGCCCAAAACAATGACAACAGCACGTACTGGCAACATGGAATTGACTGGCATGGGACATTTTGAATCAGACAATCATATGATCTAAAACCCAGAGATAAGAAGGTGAGGAATAACACAGTCACTTTCATAGTTAAAAATGTCATTTGTACATCCATCTTTAAATAAAGTGTTATGAGTGACAAGATAATAACCATATGCATGTAAGTACAATGAATACCATTATTATTTAAATATGTGCACCAATAACGAGAGACAAAGAGGAAGAAATAGATGATTTCTACCAATTTTTGTAGTCGGAAAGTGAATGCACGTGCAACCTAGATGCATTAATAATAATGTGAGTGGAATACAAAAGTTGGGAATAAGAAAGAAGAATCAGTAGTTGAAAATTATGGACTTGGTGACATTAATGAGGCTAGAGAGAGAATGACACGATTCTGTACAATCAGTAATTTACTCATTGCAAATACCTTTCAGAAGAAACAAACGCAGCCTATACACATGGACTTCACCAGGTAACAGATTCATAGGAATCAGATCAGTTCCATCTGAAAGAATCGTTAGAAAAGTTCAGTATCAGCTGTGAAAACTAGGAAGCAGGAAGTTAAGAAACTTAACAGGAAAGCTTGGGAAGACAAAGCAAAGCATGATAATAAATTGTGTGGAGAGCTGGAGTTGGGAAGTTAAAAGGGACAAACTCGCTTGTTATTTCATAAGCTGAAGGACCTAAACAACAAATTGAAGCTTCAAGCTTCAACACTTAAAGGATGCTATGGATAGAATATTCAATGATCCAGGTAGCATTAAAAGATGACGGAAGGAGTACACACTCATTGTATGAAAAAGAACTGGCTGACACAAAAGAATTTCATGAAACAACATGATCAAGAGGCAATGGTGATGAAAAAGGAAGTTCAAACTGCTCTGAAAGAATTGACAAAAAAAAAGGCCCCAGGAATTGAGGGGTTACCAACTGACATATTTCAGGAAACAGCTGCTGCCCTAAACATGCTCACCGAGTTATGCCAAGAAATCAGAAGAACCTAACTGAAAGAGACCCATATTTATTTCCACTCCAAAAAATGGTGATTCAACAGTGTGTGCAAATTATTGAATAATATCATGAGTAAGCAAAATTCTGCCAAATATTATTAAAAAATGGCTGGAACTGTACTACCAGAAATAGAAGTCTGGTTTAGAAAAGTTGTGGCACTACAGACATTATTGCCAATATCAGATGGATCCTGGCTGAAAGAAAGATTGAATATGCAAAGGCACTTGACCGTGTGGCTAATACTGAAAATAATGGAAATCCCAGAACATTTGACTGTGCTCATGTGAATCATATTCTTGGACCAGGAAGCAGGCATCAGAATAGAGCAAGCAAACATTGCAAGGTTCAAAATGGAGAAAGGAGTGCATCAGGAATGTGCTCTATCTCCATATCTTGTCAATCTGTATACAGAACAGATCATTCAGGAGGCTGAGGATGAATATGGCATCAGGAATAGATGAAGATTTATCAAACAATCTTCGATATGTAGATGACATAACCTCATTTGCTGAAACTAAAGAGGACCTGAAACACTTGACTGAACTATTTGACTGTATTCTTCAATATAGATTGAAGCTCAACATCAAGGAAACAAAAATACGGGGAGGTTTGGGAGGGAAGAAAAGTCAAACAATGAATGAATGGCAATCTAATCTCTGTAAATTTTTACCGAAATTAATAATAAATTTTAAAAAAAAAAACAAAGATACTCACCATTGGGCCAACTGGTAGCATCAAGACAGATGGTGAAGAGATTGAGATTGTTCACAGCTTTACTTTACTTGGCTCCACAATCAACACTCTTGGCATCAGCAGCCAGGAAATGAAAATACGTACTGTGATGGGAATGACTGCTATTAGAGATTTCTCTAAAGTACTGAAGAGCAACGATGTCAGTCTGGAGACTAAGTTGTGCCTGATACACTGTGGTCTTTGCAAATCACCTGCTATGCATCAGAGAGCTGGACAATGACTGTTGTTGTTGTTGTTGTTATGTGCCGTCGAGTCGCTTGCGACTCATAGTGACCCTATGTACAACAGCCCTAAACTCCGCTCTGTC
>NW_006400129.1:1196074-1207102 GCF_000299155.1 Elephantulus edwardii
TGGGTCACCTTTCTTTGGAATGGTTAACAAATATTGATCTCTTCCAGTCAATTGGCCAGCTGGCTGTCCTCCAGATTTCCTGGCACAACTTAGTGAGCACATCCAGGGGAGCGCCTGTTTGTTGATTTATTCAATTGGTATGCTGTCAACTCCTGTGGAGCCTTGTTTTTTGCCAATTCCTTCAGAGCAACTTGAACTTCCTCCTTCATCACCATAGGTTCTTGCTCATATGTTATTTCATGAAATTCCTCTGTGTCAGTCAATTGCTTCTGATACAGCGACTCTGAGTACTCCTTCCATCTTCTTTTTATACTTCCTGAATCATTCAACATTCTACCCAAACTATCTTTAAGTATTGCCACCCGTGGCTTGAATTTGTTTTTCAACTCCTTCAGCTTAAGAAACGCTGAGTGAGTCAGGTCCTTTTGATTTTCTGACTCCAGCTCTCTGCACATTTCATTTTAGTATTTTGCTTTGTTGTCCATACTATGTACATATTACAAGAAGGGACCAGTTCTTAGAGAGGGACATAACGCTTGGGAGGGTGGAGGGACAACGCAGGAGAGGAATACCCTCTAGAAAATGAACTGATTCAGTGACAGGGGTAAAGGATCATAGGTGTGTCAGAGGATTGGCACAGAACAGAGCTGGGTTTAGGGCTGTTGTACATAGGGGTACAGGTGACTTGACAGCACATAACAACAACAGTAGCAGTATCCCCTAGAATTGTTCAAAAGACTGCTTCTTGATCTTGGTATAGGTTTTGCATGACCACAATTAAAATGTTTTGGGATTCCTATTCTACTCAGTGTTTGTTAGTCACAATTCATTATAATCGGAGTAAAATGCCTTCTTCTTGTCAATAAAACAGAAGTAAGCATCTTTCTGGTATTCTCTGCTTTCAAAAAAGAACCATTTACCATCAGAAATGATACAGCATGGTCTCTTCTGAATCCAGCTTAAATTCCTCCTTCTTTGAGGATGAAGTGTCTAAAAAATTTCTCTAAGAAAAATATAATGTATATAAACAACAAACTTGTTAGTTAACAAGTTAGTAAACTTAGCAAGGAAAACACCTAGCTCAGTATCTTCCGATATTCTATATGTAACATGTTATATATAAAAACGCACGCACACACGGTGGGCAGGAGGGTAGAAGAAAATACCAGGAGAGTCATTTTCCTCTTAAAAAGAAAAATTTAGGGAGGCATGACAAGAATTTTATAATAGACACAAAAGCAATTCTCACCCTGTCTTCTTTCTTAGGCAACTGATCCTTGATGAGAGTCTTCGTACGCCTGAGAAACCAGCCAGATATCTTTTTTGCCAATCTGTGCATGATCTTTCGGCCTGTAGCTAGTTCTCTTTTTGTAGCTGTGTGTCTCTGACCATGTTCTACTGGGTCAGAAAAATGCTTCTTGAAGTGAATCCTGCTGCCCAGAAGTCCCGGTACAGCCCTTTACAAAGGAAATAATAGAATGTTATGGTCCTACTAAGTTTCTGAAAAGAAAAAAAAAACACCGATTAATTTTTGTTTTTGAAAAATATACCACTGCTTATGGATGACAGTAATTACAAAAGTCAAGAATGTATATGACAACTTTGGTCTATAGAATGATGGATTTGGTAAATTATCCTTGAGAGATGAAAAGAAATATAGATTTTAAATTGTAATATTAATACAAAAAAATCAATAAAAGAGTTGTTAGCTGGAGAATAACCCTATATTGCTTAAGTGACCATAACTTGTATTATAAATACAAAATATTAAGAAGATGCCACATGCAGAGATGGTCATGCTTTTGTAGGACTATCTCCTTGGGGTGTCATTTTGGTATTAAACATGTAAGGGAACAAATAATTAGTATATTCACATATCAGTGATGAACAAACAAGGTAAAATGAAACTAGAAAAGTAGTAAGTAATTTTTCAAAAAAGATGGTGTTTTTACTTACCAGTCCATAACACACCATAGTTCTTTCATGTTGTTTTGAAGAATGGTTCCAGTGAGTCCAATGCGGACATTACACTTTAAAGCTTTCATAACTTTTGTTACTCTAGTCTTTGGATTCTTTATTTTGTGAGCTTCATCTACAATGATGGCTGACCATTCCAAACTACAAAGTGAGAGGCAAAAGTAGGAGAAGAGTTGAGTAAATATCGCTATCCTAGCCATATAATATGTAGAAATTAGCTTTCTCAACCAAGGCATGTATCACAACCTTCAATATGGATTACATCTCAACATCAAGAAAACAAAGGTCCTCACCACAGGACCAATAATAAATATTACAACAGAAGGAGAGAAAGATATGAAGCTGTCAATAATCTTGCTTGGATCAATAATCAACACCCTCGGAACCAGTGTTCAAGAAATCAGGAGATTTATTATATTGGTCTAGTCTGCTTGTCAGGGTCCTCTCCAAAATGCTGAAGAGCAATGAAGTCAGTTTGAAAATTAAGGTGCACTTGATTCAGGCCATGATCTTCTCAATCACCAGAGAGCTGGACAATGAATAAGGATGACAGAAGAACTGATGCCTTTGAGTGGTGGTGCTGAAGAAAAGTACTGCATATTCCATAGATTTCCAAAAGAACAAACATATGTCTTGGAAAAAGGGTAGCCAGAGTGCTTCTTGGAAGGAAAGATGGCAAAGATGTCTTTCATACTTTGGACATTGTAGCTAGGTGATGCTATTCTTTAGAAAGGGACATCATGTTTAGAAAGATTAAAGGTCAGCAAAGGAGAAGACGACTCTCAACAAGATGGATTGGCACAGTGATTTGAGCAATGGGCTTGAGTGTATCAGAGATGATGAGGATTGTACAGGAAAGAAAAGGGCTCAGGTTAGTTGTTCACAAGGTCACTAGGAGTCATATTTGACCTGACAATACCAAACAACAACCACACCACCACAGTCCTAAACACTTACTTCCTTTTTCCTCTGATTTCATTGGATTATTAACCTCATTAGTTCGAAGATCAGGGAGAAAGGGGTACAAAGAATAAATGACTGAAGGAAAAAAATTTATTTCAGTCACATTAGAATGAAAAGGCTCTTTTTTTCAAAATGGCAAACCAAAGAAATAAATATAATAATAAAGTAGCAAAATACGCAATCTGAATTTGAATTTTAAAAATCAATATAAAATTAACACTTAAAACCATTACGTTTTATTACATAGCTCTGCCCACCAAAAAGGTTCGACCTATTCAGTGCCCTAATAGAAAGGGACACTGAAAGGCTGGAAGTTTAACTCCACCAGCTCTTCCTTGGGATAAAGACAGACTCTTCCCCTAAGCATGTTCAGCTTCAGAAACACAATGCAGAGTCACATGTCAGTCACACGTGAGACCACTCAATGGTAGTGGTAGAGTGTTCAATGCACCAAAAGGGACCAAGGGTTCAGTGAAAAGTCTGAACAGTCATGGAGCCAGGAAAACAGAAAATCAGTCAAAAACACAGCTAGAACCAAAGACAGAGAGATGTCTAAAGGCCAAAAGACCCAGTGAAATAAAAACACAAGTCCTATTTAAAAAAAAAAAAAAAGGTCAATGTACATCCATACTTCACACCATACATAAATAAAAACTCAGATATTATTGTTGTTGTTGTCGTTAGGTGCCACTTAGACAATGACTCACAGTAACCGTATGACAACAGCTCTGAACCCTCCTCTTTCCTGAGCCAACTCACTCATCTCTGACACACCTACCCTCATAATAGCAGTGTCAATCCATCTAATCTGAAGTCTTCCTCTTCTGTGCTGTCTTTCAGTCCTTCCAAGCATGATATCCTTCTCCAAAGACTGATTCGTCTTGGCTATACAGCCAAAGTATTTGAGACAGAGGCTCAAAATCCTTGTCCCCTAGGAATAGCATCATTTCACCTTCTCTAGAACAGCCCTGTCAGTTCTCTTGCCAGAATATGGCATGTTCAAATACTCTTCTCCAGCACAACTCAAAGGCATCAATTCTTCTGTCATCCTTAGTCAGTGTCCAGCTCTCTGATGCACAGCAAGCAATTACAAAGACTGTGGCCTGGAAACCTTAGACTGACATCCTTTCTCTTCAGCACTCTGGAGAGGTCCCTGCAGATTTTCCTCATGCAATTCCTCTTCTGATTTCCTGACTGATGGTGTCAAGAGTGCCGACTGTGTACTTGTTGTTGTTGTTCTTTATTCCACTGAGTACAGCACAACTCATAGCGACACTGTGAACAAAAGGCCTAAAGCCTTTCTATAATTATCGTTGTTTCTCCAAGTTCATATATGTTTTCAGAGGTATGTGGTTTAGAAGTGGATGCCACTCTTGCTTCCAAACCTGTCTTAAACTGGGAGCTCCACCAAACACTGTTCACTACAGGCAGCCATTATGACATGTGACTCCCAATGGCACAAGGTTCAGCATCACAGCAAACCCAGAATACCTCAGTGCAGCAAATTGAAAGGAGTGCTGTACAACCTAGAATAATGTTCCTTCAAAATAAAATAACACTAGACCCTTGGGCCCAATCAACTTTTAAATACAAGGGAGATAATATAGATATATGAACACAAACGGCCTGAAGCCTTTCTATAACTATCTTCAATTCTCCAAGTTCATAGAGTTTCCTTAGGCATGTGGTTTAGGAAGTGGATGAATCTCCTGCTTCCAAACTTGAATCAATCTTGAAATCAATTTGGGAACTTCACCAAACACTGTCCACAATGGGTAGTTATTATGGTGTTTGGCACACCTATGGTCCAGTTGTTCCATTATGGAATTTGAAACCCAAATGGTACAAGATTCAGTGTCACAGCAAACTCAGATTTCCTCGTCATACCAACTTGGCCAGAGTGTTGTATGACTTAGAAAAATGTTCCTCCACAATATGGTTAACAAGGGATTAAAATATGATCCTTTAGGCCCAACTTTTAAATATAAGGGCCCCCTAGAAGGTCTTGTTGACTCTAAACAAGAGGCTTAAAATAAAAATAAAACAATCCACACAGATTCTCAACCAAAACAGGAGCACCATCTTACAGACTCCAGTCACTTCATCCAACTCCAAAATGGAGGCAAGGGCTTTAGCATTATATCTTGTTAAGTGTCACCTAGTACCAACCCTATAACCAAAAGAACTACTGTCCTTCTTCTAAGTCATAGAGTTTCCACAGCCATGTTTAGGAAGTGGATGCCACTCCTGCTTTCAAGCCTGTTTTACCAATGAGCTCTGCCAAACATTGTCAACCATGTGTAACCATTATGACATTATAGCACACCATTCGCTATCATAAAATCCAAAGTTACCTCAATACAGAGAAAGGACATAACAGTGCTCTACCTCTTACGAGAATGTTCATTTCAAAGACAATTAAAACGAGGCCTGAGGGTCTGTGGCCCTCAGGCCCAAATGAATTTTCAAAGACCCCATGGCCTGCACCCTGGGCTCTCAAAAAAACCCCTTCCAGCCCACCAAATTCTTCAGAGCCAGTGCCCCACCAGCACACAGGGGGAAAAAAAACCCAAAACAACAAACCAACACTCTCCCCTCTAAGGCCACATGAGTTTCCAAAGACCAAAAGTGATTTTCAAAGACACCATGGCCTGCACCCTGGGCTCTCATTGGCAAAAAAAAAGGCTTCCAGCAAACCTATTGCTCCAGAGCCAGTCTCCAGCCAGCACAAAGAAAACAACTCTCAACCCTCTAAATCCACATGAATTTCCAAAAAGCCACATGGTCCTTACCTGATTAAGAAAGCTCAACCATACTAAAAGAGAAACTCCTCAGCATAATTAAAAGCATATACTAAATCAACAATTAAACTTTTTCTCAATAGAGAGACTGAAGAATGCATTCCATTTGCAAGATATCCTTTATCACCATTTCTGTTCAATATTGTATTGAAAATCCTACCCAAAGAAGTAAGGCAAGAAAAAGAAACAAGGTCATCCAAAATGGCAAAGATACCATTAATATCACATATAAGCAAAATACTACTGAAGATCATCCAAAAATAGCTGGAACAGAACAATGACAAGGAATTTCCAAAATTCAAGCTGGGATTGGAAGAGATCATGTCACTAGTGACCTCAATTGCTGCTGTCAGATGGATTCTGGCTAAAAATAAACAATATGAGAAGAATTTTTACCTGTGCTTTATGGACCCGTGACTGTGTGGATCAAAACAAACTATGGCAAACATTGACAAGAATGGGAATTTAATAACACTTGATTGTGCTCATATCATCTATACTTAGACCAAAAAGTTGTTCTCTGAGAGAAACACAGGAACACTGCATTATTTAAAAATACAAAGGGTGTGCATCTCAGAAAGAGAGGAAGACTGTCGATGAGATAGATCGATTCAGTGACTGGGGTAATGAGAGTAGGTGTGTGAGAAACAGTACAGGTAGCAACAGATAGAGCTGGTTTAAAGGCTATCGTAACAAGGTTGCTATGAGTCACAAGCGACTCAAAGGCACATTAAGCAAATAATTCATGAAGCTGAATACTGAAGAATGTGGCATCAGGATCAGAGGAAGCACTGGTGGTAGAAGATTAAACATCACAACTTTCAATCTGATTGCCTCTCAACATCAAGAAAGCAAAAATCCTGCCACTGATAGGCAATATTATGACAGAAGGGAGGGAAAAGACTGAAACTATCAACAGCTTGGACTTACATGGTTCCAAAATCTATATACTTGGAACCAGCAGTCAAGAGATCAGGAGACATACTGTACTGTGAATGTCCTTATTAAGGAATCTTTCCAAATTGAGGAGCAGTGATGACAGTTTGAGTACTAAGGGGTTTCTGATTCAGGCCATGGTCTATTCAGTCACTTGCTAGGCATCTGAGAGCTATACAAAGAATAAGGATGACAGAAGAAAAAAATTGATGCCTTTGAACATTGGTTTTGGAGAAGAATGCTGAATACTCCATGGACTGCCTAAAGAATAAAACAGATATATCTTGGAAAAGGTGCAGACAGAGTGCTCCTGGAGGCAAAGATGGTAAAGCTTCATCTTACATACTCTGGGCATGTTGCTAGGAGAGATTATTCCTTGGAAAGGGTCCTCAAATTCAGAAAGGTGAAGGGACAGCAAAGGAGAGAAAGACCCTCAGCCAGGTAGATTGAAACAGTGACTTTAGCAATGAGCTTTAGTGTGTCAGAGAGTGTAAAGATGGTACAGGGTTCAGGTTTACTACTCACAGGGTCACTATAAATCATATTGAACTCAACAGCACCTAACAACAACATACTGTTGTTTAGTACTATCAAGTTGGTACCAAGTAATAACTGGAACTGACTCTCCAGCGAGTTTTAAAAAGCTATACAAACTGCACACAGAGAGATTGCCCATCATTCTTTCATTTAGCAGCTGGTGGATTCAAACTATGTTTCTGAGTTGGCAGCACAACTCTTTTATCCTATATTTATTATATACATTTCACTGACTTCTATTCTCCACAGAACTCAAAGTAAGACATTCTCTTGTTATTCAACTCTAATTCATTCTTCAAATAAAATTCAGCTCACATAACATCTCCTGTGGGAAAATTCTCCCCAACCTACAGTAAAGTAGGTTCTTATATACTCTCATCATACATGTATTCTCAATGAACTCATTTTTTTTAACCAACAGTTTTGACAGGTATTCTGTATGGGGTTTAAAAAACTAAATAAGGAACTGAAGAAAATTTTATATGGGTTTCTCTGAGAATAAGCTCATTATTACAAACTACTGTATTTTAATAATTTTTGAAACACAATTAAATCTTATTAAGACAGCTAGGGAACTGTAGTGCCCTAGTGGTTAAGGAGTTGCGCTATGAGCCCAAAAGTAGACAGATTTAAATTCACCAACTGCTCACTGGGAAAAAGAAGAGCAATCTTCTCCCTACTGTAGGGTCAGTTATGAACTGGTTTCAACTCTATCATAATGAGTTCAGCTGAAGAATAATATGAAGTGCTTTTTTAAAAAATCAGAACATAAAGAGATAAATATCACTGATAAATATTAAGATAGCCATTCATGTTATTTCATTACCTGTTAAGTTCATCCAGACATAAGCACAGTGTTTCATAAGTTGTTAAAGCAATTTCACATTTACCCTGCTTTATTCGAATCAGTTCATTTTCTTTTTTGTTACCATGTAATATAGTAACTTTAAAATATCCCCAAGTATCCAATTCATCTCTCCAGTTGTAGAGGACTGAAAGAGGAGCGACTATTAAGAACATCTAGAAGAAGAAAAAAAAATTTTTTTAAATAAAATTTTCCCAAGCTGAAATCCTATGTATCATTTTTCTCTCATTTTGATGCTGCTATTCATTAGAATAAAGGCAAACATATAATTGGTCATATTAAAATTAAAAGTGTCTCAAAAGACATTTTTGCTTCTTTGTATTTTTTAGGTGTCACTGACTAACCTACAGTTGATAGTAACATAAAGAACAATAGATGGATATCTCCTCCAATTCTGCACCATCATGACAATCTCCATCATGTTCAAGTCCACTGCTACAGTTAGTGTCATTCCATCCTATCTTGTTGAGAATCCACATCTATTTTGCTGACCCTCTGCTTTTGCAGGCATCATGTCTCTCTCCAACTGCTAATGCCTGACAACCCACTCAAAAGTTGTGAGGCAAAACCTCATCCAAGCAGCACTATGGATGCGCTTACTACAAGAAGGATTTTTTTTTTCTTTCTGGCAATTAATGTATTCTCAATACTATACACCAACTACACAATTCAATACTATCAATTTGGCTTCAATCTTCCTTATTTGATGTCCAAGTTTCACAAGCATAATAAACAATCAAAAATATCATGGCTCAGGTCAGGCACCCTGGTCTTTAAACAGACATGCTGTTTGACAAGCACCTTAAAGAAGTCCTTCATAGGAGAGCTGACCAATGCAACACGTCTTGATTTCCTGCTACTACATGGCCTAGTGTTAAGAGCTGTCCTGCAATCTCAAAGGCATGAGGTTCAAATTCATCAGCTGCTCTGTAGAAAGATGGGCTATCTCCTCCTGTGTAATGACTGCCTCTGAAAACTCATGGGAGGGTCAGGTATAAGTCCATTCTAATTCAATGGGACACAACAGCAGCAGCAGTAACTTTAGCTGCATCTCTGTGCCAGAAAATCAAGAAGTGAGCTACCTAGCCAGCTGATGAGAACAGATGCACATTTATTCCAATTCCAAAAAAACATGATCTAGAAGAATGTTGCAATATTAAACATCATAAAATCACATGCAAGAAAAATTTTGCTGAAGATTAGTTGGAAATGGCTTCAGCATTACATAGACAGATAACAGCAAACTCCAAGTAATATTTAGAAAAAGCTGGGCACCACTGCTGATGTCAGATGGATCTTAGCAGAAAGTAGAGAATATCAGAAGAGTATCTATCTGGGTTTTAATGACTATGCAAATCTATCTGACTATGTGGATCACAGTAAATTACGGTTAACATTAAAAAGAATAGGAATTCCAGAAGACTTATTTGTTGTTTTGTGCTACTGAGTAACCAGTGACTCATAGTGACCCTATGCACCCTACCCTGAGCCAGTCTCACTATTGCTGACACACCTACCTGCATTACTGCAGTCACTGTGTCAATCCATCTCACCCATGGTCTTCTTCTCCCGCACCCTCCCACACATGATTTCCTTCTTGAAGGACTGATCTCTCCTGGCCATGTGCCATGTGAGACAGAGCATCAAAATCCTTGCCTCCACACAGTAACTTGGTTTCACCCTCTCCAGGACAGACCTATTTGTTCTCTTGGCAGTTCATTGTATATACAATAGTCTTTACCACCACAACTCACGATCATGGGAAAATATAATTGTGCTCACACAAAAGTTACATATAAACCTAAAGCTATATATAGGTTGTTGTGCAAACAGAGCAAGGGAACACTGTATGGTATCATATCTAGAAAGGGGGGGGGAGAAAGATGTGTGTCAGGGCTGTATTCTTTCTCCATACCTATTAAATCGATATGCTAAATAAAAAATAGAAGACGTCGGACCTTATGAAGAAGGATACAGTATTCAGGATCTGGGGAAAATTGATCAACCTGCTTTATGAAGATGACAAAACTATGCTTGCTGAGAGTGAGAAGCACTTGAAAGGAATGCTGTAGAAGATCAAGGACCACAGGCTTCAATAAAGACTATATCTCATTTTAAAAAAAACAAAGGTCTTCATAACTGGATCAATATGTAACAACAAAATGGATGGGGAAAAAATTAAGTGTCAAAAATTCCAGCTAGCCTGGGTCCACAATCAAACTCCTTATTACTAGCAGTCAAGAAATCAAGAGACATATTGCATTGGGAAAATGTGCTGTCAAGACCTTTCTAGAGTACTCTAAAGAGTAATGATATTAATAAAAAGAATACCAGAGAGTGCAGCTGTATGCTGGGAAAAAGTAGTTTCTATCTGTTCATCAGCACCATCAAGGTCCATCTCAAATTTTAGCAGAGACAGATGCAGGCTGGAGAGACTTCCCACCAAGCTACACAAGAGAACTGAGAAGGTGCCCTGATAAAAGTCGGCCCATAACTGGTAGAGCACAACTATCTTCTCCAGGGAGTTGGTGGTCTCTAGCTACTGTGCTCATCAACATCACAAAGGACAATTTCAAACTTTAGAAGAGAAAGGCAACAGTAAGGCAAGACTCCTGCAAGGTTGCAATGCAGTGAAAAAAGAAGCTGAAGGACCTTAGGAATGGGGAGCTTTCCCACTGCACAGGCCATGAAAGGACTCCTGGCATAGTGAGTTTCCCTTCCCCATGAAGAAAGCACTTTTAAGTCTTCAACTAATAAATAAAATCTTAATGATCAATAATTGTCAACAACCTACAAAGATACAACAGAAATGGCCTAACACATAGTAGAAAAATTTCAAATGTGAAGAAGGCAGCAGGTAGCTTCAAACAATGTGAAAGCACAAAATAAGCCTTCTCCTAAAAAATAGCACAGCATATTTTTTTCTATATTTTATTAATTTTCATAAAC
>NW_006400129.1:1227532-1240900 GCF_000299155.1 Elephantulus edwardii
AAAAAAAATTTAAAAAAAAACTTTCTCCAATGTTGTTATGGTTGTTATGTGGCATCTAGTTGTGTGCAACTCATAGCTACACTATGTACAACAGCCGTAAACCCTGCTCTATCCTGTGCCAATCTCATTGTCTCTGACACACCTACCCCAATTACCCCAGTCACTGAATCAATCCATCTCATAGTGGGTCTTCCTCTTCTTCGCTGTCCCTCCAGCCTCTCAAGCATAACATGCCTCTCCAAGGACTGGTCCCTCCTTGCAACATGTACAAAGTATGTCAGATGAAGCTTCAGAATCCTTGCCTCCAAAGAGCAGCCTGGTTTCACCCTCTCCAGGACAAACCTGTTCATTCTCTTTGTAGTTCATGGTACAGTCAATACTCTTTTCCAACACCACACCTCAAAGGCATCAACTCTCCTCCTATCATCCCTAGTAATTGTCCAGCTTTCTGATGCATAGCAAGTGATTGCAAAGACCATGGCCTGTATCAGGTGTAACTTAAGTCTCCAGACTGACATCACTGCTCTTCAGTACTTTAGAGTGGTCTCTAACAGCAGACTTGACCATCGCAGTACATCTTTTTATTTCCTGGCTACTGGTGCCAAGTGAGTTGATTGTGGAGCCAAGTAAAGTAAAGCTATAAACAATATCAATCTCTTCATCATCTATCAAGACGCTGCCAATCGGCCCAGTGGTGAGAACTTGAGCTTCAATCCATATTGAAGGCTGCAGTCCTTGACTTTCTACAGCAAGCGCTTCAGATCCTCCTCAGTTTCAGCAAGCAGGGTTGTGTCATCTGCATAATGCAGACTGTTGATGAATCTTCCTCCAATCCTGATGCCCAGCTTCCTCGATAATCTGTTCTGCATAGATACTGAAAAGGTAAGGAGATCCCTGGCATAAATCCTTCCCAATTTTGAAACATGCAGTGTTTCCTTGCTCTGTTCTGACGACTGCCTCCTGGTCCAAGCATATGTTTCGCATTAGCACGATCAAGTGTTCTAGGATTCCCATTCTTCTCAGAGTCAGCCACAGTTTGTTGTGATGTATACAGTCAAATGCCTTTGCATAATCAATGAAACAGAGATACACATTCTTCTGGTACTCTCTGCTTCCAGCCAAGATCAATCTAACATAAGCTACAATATCCCTAGTACCATGGCCTCTTCTAAATCCAGCCTACACTTCTGGTAGTTTTCTACTGATGTGCTGTTTCAGTTGTTTTGTATAATATTCAGCAGAATCTTGCTTGCATATGTTATTAATGATATTGTTCAATAATTTCCACACTCTGTTGGGTCACCTTTCTTTGGAATGGGAACAAATATAGATCTCTTACAGTCAGTTGGCCGGATTGGGAAAAAATATCTGGCAATAACATCTCAGACAAGAGTCTGATAAAAAAAGTTTACAGAGTACCACAGGGACCTCTACAAGAAAAAGACTGATACCTCAATCAAAAAATGGGCAAAAGACATGGAAGGACTTTTCTTACTGGAAGACATGTGGATTGCCAACAGACACACGAAGAAATGAGATCTCAACTCCACAATGAAATCTCACTTCTAAAGTTATGGTAAACTTTAACAGGACAGCAAGCAATAAATACTTGGACACAGGAACTCTCATGCACTGTTGCCGGGACTGTAAAATAATACAACCAGTCTGAAAAGCAGTTTGACATTTCCTCAAAAACTTGAACATAGAAATCCCCTATGAACTAGCTATTCCACTGTCAGGCATATACCTCGAGGAAAAGAGAACTGACACACAGGGATTTGCACACCTCTGTTCATAGTAGGGTTATTCACAATAGTAGTAATGATACTGCCCAAATGTGCATCAACAAATTAATGGATTGAGAAATTATGATACATTCATACAATGGAATATTCTGTAGCACTCAAGAGTAATGATTTCTCAAAATTTTATATGAAATGAGAGTCTAAAGAGCACTGTGCTGAGCAAACCAACTCAATCTCATAAGGATAAATTCTGCATAAGACCATTATTGTAAAAATAGAAGGATAACAATAAAGATGTGGATATATTTCATGTGAGGAGGGGGTGGAGTGTGGTGAGAAGGAGAAATCACAGAGTCACAGAGTTTGGTGGGTGAAGGAAAAACTCAATGGGGAACTCAAAAGATAAGGTAACAGTAAGCATAAATCAATGTTGATTAATTTTATAAAATACAATATATGAGAATGAATGTATGAAACACAATGCACATTAATGAAATACAATGTTTATAAATTTTGTATGCATGCAAGCCAATTATTTTTTTAAAAGGAAACATGATCTTATCAATTGATTTAGAAAAGGCTTTTGACAAATCCAGCATCCCTCCCTTATTAAATAAAAATACTGAACAAAAATTCTGATTGACACGTTAGTCATAAAAGGATAATTATGGTTTAATGCCACTACCATAAAAAGCTAACAAAAGTTTTACATACAGATAAACTCAATCTTGGCAGCTAACAGGGATAGGAAGGGAGGAGAGGGGAGTAAAATTTAACAAACTGATAAGCTGGAGGAAGGGAAACGCATTATACAATATGGGTCAATTAGACATTGCTATTAATAAATTAATCAATAACAATTAATATTATACAATAATATGTCTATGAATGTGTGAAAAACCAATATGATTTGTAAGCCTTCACTCAAATGAAAACTAAAGAATTAAAAACAAAAATAGGCACAGCGTCCCTTTTCAGCAGGAAGTAGCTAAGAGACTACGCCATCCCCTTTTCCTTATGAATCAGGGTGAAGTCTCTCTCAGGGAGGAGTGATAGGGAATGGCAAAGGACACACTGACAAAGGAGATTAATCAGAACTGACTTTGACAAGCACTGTGGCAATTGGACAATTAAAACAGACATTCGGATGGCGGGGGAAGAAGAATAAACTGGGGAGGACGGTAGAGAGAATGGTGCAGCAATGAAGGAATGAAAACCCAAAATCCCTGTAAATGTTCATTAAAACTAATACAATTTAATAAAGAAAAAAAACAGGAATAGAGGAGAATTTCTTCAATGGATTAAAAAGTATATATACCAAAGCAAGAAACAATATTTTCAATGGAGAGATACTAAAGGCATTCTCTTTGATAACTGGGACCAACCAAGGATATCCACTATAACTATAACCACTCCTATTCAGTATCCAGAATGCTGAAGAGCAACAATGTCAGTATAGATACAATGGTGTGCCTAATACAGGCCATGGTCTTCCCAATTACTTGTTATGCTTCAGAGAGTTGGATAATGACTAAGGATGAGAGAATAGATGCCTTCAAGTTGTGGTGCTGGAAAAGAGTCTTGAACATACCATGGACTGCCCAGAAAACAAATCGCTCTGTCTTGGAGAGGGTGAAACCAAGTCTCTCCTTGGAGACTAGGATTCTGAAGCTCTGCCTCACTTACCTTGGGCACATGACCAGGAGAGATCAGTCCTTGGAGATCATGCTCAGAAGGGTGGAGGGACAGCAGAGAAGAAGACCCCAGATAAGATGAATTGATACCATAAATGGGGCAGTGTGGGTTGGAGTGTCACAATTAGTGGACTGGTTCAGAACAGGTAAGGGTTCAGAGCTGCTGTACATAAGGATACTATACATCGCAGGTGACTCAATGGCACATAACAACAATAACATACTAAGACAGGTTTGGAAGCAGGAGTGGCATCCAATTCTAAATCACATGCATCTGGAAACTGTGAACTTTGATAAATGTCGATAGTTGTAGAGAGGCTTTAGGCCTTTTGTTTATGGGGTTGCTATGAGTCGTGCTCGACTCAAAGGTAATCAACAACAACATTCAGTATCATGTGTCCATTTTTTAATACTGCACTGAAAGTACTTTCTAGGGTAATACCACAGAAGAAGAAAATAAAAGGCATCCAAATTTGCAAGGAACTGGAAAACTGTCACTAAAGGTAGGCAATATGGTAGCATACACAGAAAATCCCAAAACTCAACAGAAGAACGTTATTCTTATAAGAGTGACAGTCTACAATATCAATATACAAAAATTAGTTGGATTTCTCAACAATAATCAAACAAGCATGGAAAAGACACTAGAAAAGTAATGCCATTTACAATAGCTAACAACGAGATTAAATACTTGGGAATAAAACTTACTAGAGACATGAAAGACCTTTATCAGAAAAACACCACTACAATAAACAATAGGAGACCTAACTAAATAGAAACATATTCCCTGTTCGATAGAAGACTCTCAGATACTTTTAGTTGAAGACCTAGACTATTAATTGGAAATCTAAATGGTGTCACTCTGGAGAGTAAGGTGTATCTGATACAGGCTATGGTCTTTGCAATCACTTGCTATGTATCAGACAGTTGGACAATGACTAGGAAGGATAGAAGGAGAATTGATGCATTTGAGCTGTGGTGCTGGAGAAGAGTATTGAATGTACCATGAACTGCCAAGAAAACAAACAGATTTATCCTGGAGAGGGCTAAACCAGGCTGCTCCTTGGAGGCAAGGATTCTGGGGCTTTGTCTGACATACTTTGAATACATCGTAAGGAGGGACAGGTTCTTGGAGAAGAACATCATGCTTGGGAGGGTGGAGGGACAGCGCAAGAGGAGAAGGCCCTCTATGAGGTGGACTGATTCAGTGACTGGGGTAATCGGGATGGGTGTGTCAGAGGCAGTGCGATTGGCACAGGACAGAACAGGGTTTGTTTAGAGCTGCTGTACACAGGGTCACTATGAGTCACAAGCTACTCGACAGGACATAACAACTACAACAATCTTCCACAGCAAATGACACTGTATCAATAACAAATTACGGATAACATTAAAAATAATGGGAATTTAAGAAGACTTAAGCTCATGCAGGAGCTATGCACAGTATAAAAAGAGTTTGAATACAATTAGGGATACTGCATGGTTTAATATGTGAAAAGGTGTGCATCAGTGTTGTATCCTTTCTTCATACCTGTTGCAACTGCTGAACAAATGACTGAAGAAGCTGCACTGTATTTATACATAGAACATCAGGATTTAAGGAAGATTCATTAACAAACCGGGGTATGCAGATGTCACAAGGCTTGCAGAACAAACATAACAAATATTTACTGATAAAGACTAGTGCCTTTAGCAATGATTACATTTCACTGTAGAGAAAAAAAAAACCCTCACAACCCAGCCAGCAGGGAGAATCATGGTAAGTGGAGAGTGAAAATGTCAAAGACTTCATATTACTTGAATCTACAACAAGTACCCATTTAAGAGCAGTCAAGAAATCAAATGCCTTGTGCAAATCTATACCAAAAGATTTCTTTAAAGTACAAGGAGCAAGATGTCACTTTAATGGTTAAGGTGTTGCTGACCCAAGCCATGTTATTTTCAACTGTATCATATGCATATGCACGTAAAAGCTAAACAATGCATAAGGAAGGCCAAAAAAGAATCTATCCTTTTGAGTGGTAGTATTGATGAAGAATATTGAATGTACACAAACTGTCAAAAGAACAAACAAATGGCTAGTTCCAGACATTATGTGTGGTAGAGGGTCAAAGCCAACGAGAAAGATCCTCAGGAAGAGGCACTGAGGATATAATAATAAACTCAAGTACAGGAGTGACAGTTATGACAGTATAGGATCAGGCAGCTTTTTGTTGTACACAGAGTTGCTACAACTTGAAGCCAACCTGACAGCACTTCACAATTTATATCTATTCCCAATGAAAAATGAGTCAGGGAAGACTGAAAAAGAACTGGTGCCTTTGAATTGTGTTGCTCGCAAAGGACTCTAAATATACCAGATTCCCAGAAGAACAAATTCTTCTTGGAAGAAGTGCAGCCAGAATGGTCATAAAAAAAACAGGAATGAGTAGACTTCCCCTCATTTACTTAGGACAAGTTATCAGCAGGGGCTAAGAAGCAAATCATGCTTGGTCCAACAGAGTATCAATGAAAAAAAAGATCTTAAACAAAATGGACTGATGCAATGGCTGCAGCAATAGGCTCACAAAGTTGGTGAGGACAGTGAAGGATTGGGCAAAGAACAACAATCTGTTTCCATTTATTCTACTCTCTGACCTGTTATTGTCATCTAAAGCCCAAATTCTAATTAACTCCCCCCCTTTTTTTAATGGCCACAATGATCCACATGCTATTTTCAAGTACTCAAAACTTCACCCTTGATCCTCCATGTTCTCATTACTCTAGAATTTTTTATAATAATGACCTTCAAAAGTTACTAATACTTATTTTCTTTATTCTTCTCCTATTCTCTCTTGAACACATATCCATGGGACTTCTAAACAATCAAAACAGTCCTTGTCAAGATTACAAACTTCTCTCTCTTCAGCCTTTTTTTTAAAATTGGCTTGCATATTCATATACATTTTATTTTATATAATTAATTACTATTGAGCTATACCTCAACCAGGTGGATTGTGACTGTCACAACAAGACACATGGCAATGGCACAGAATGGAATAGGGTTCAGACCTTTTGTTTACAGGGTCGCAATGAGTCATACTCAACTCGATGGCACCTCAAAACAATAATATACCTACTATCACCCTGTCTTTTCAAGTCCCCACTGAATCCTTTCTTATCCTTCACCCAACATGGTATGGAGTTCCTATGAACCTCTCTGTAGTAATTCCTAAATCTGCTGTTATTATCCACTCGAATTTTTTAATGATCTTATTTCTCTCTTGCTTTAAGTTGTTCTGCTTAACAGAATTATTTTTCCCCTAAAGTTTCATATTTGTACAATTTGATAAAGATGAACCAATTAAACATACTGAGAATAAAATATTAATAAAAATAAATCCTGCCTACTATTCTGTGAAAGATTTCAGATAGCTAGTTGTCAGTTATAAAAGCTGTTAGTATGTTCTGAAGAAAAAGAGGTGAAAAAAATAGATTAATATAAATAATAAAAGAGAATTCTTTTTTCCTATCAAGCATGTATTTGTTACGTGCTGTCAAGTCAAGCAACTCATAGCAACTCTATGTACAAAAGTTCAAATCTAGCTCTATTATGAGCCAATTTCATTGTCTCCAACTTACCTACCCCCATTACCCCAATCACTGAGTCAATCCTCATCCAGGGTCTTCCTCTCTTGTACTGTACCTCTAACCTTCCAAGTATGATGCCATTCTCCAAGGACTAGTTCCTCCTGGTATTATGCCCAAAGTTGTCAGACAGTTTCAAACTTCTTCCCTCCAAGGAGTAGCCTAGTTTTACTCTCTCAATGACAAACCTGTTTGTTTTCTTAGCAATCTCTGGTATGTTCAATACTTTTCTCCAGCACGGCAGCTCAAAAGCATCAATGATTATTCCATCATCCTTACACTACTTTCTCCTATTTACTTCAACTATTTTGCCCTTTGTCCTATAGTTTGTCTTATGACTTCAATTTCTCTTCCATTTCCAAATATAAAATCAGTCCTGCAAATACTGTTTATATATTATAAACATTATAATAATACATAAAATATTATATTATAAAGTTTATTACTATAAACCTTATAATAATTCTAAAGTTTGTTGCCAACTTTTGTATATTACAAAATGAAAATCCTTTGTACAAATTCCATCTGCCCCCTCTTGGCAATCTGCTATGTGAACAGCTTTTCATTAAAAACAGCCAATGTGGTTATTTCAGAATTCCTGAAGGAGCTTAATATAAAGGCAGCAACACAATTCCTTAAAGTTTCGTACTGACATTTATTGTTCTTCAAATTTTTGAAGGATTCATCATTTTAACTGTAAAAAAAGGTCAAAGAACTGAGTTATGCTATTATGTAAAGAGAGAATATATAGTAAGAAGAAACTAAAGTGTTAACTACTATGCTGAGGTAATACTTCTATTAATAAGCCTTACATAAGAGATATTAAATGAGAAAATGTAAAGTGCTGTTCAACTACTATGTCACATAAATACATGTCCTCTCCGGAGGCAATGTCTTCCTCTAAGGCTAAGATCTTCCAAAATAAGATCACAAATAAAAGTAAAAGTGGGATTCTATCAAGTCCTGGGGCCTTATTTTTAGCTAATGCCTCCAGTGTATTGTTAAAAACCAAAAAAATCTGTCCTTTACATCTAGAGTCAAAACCAAAACAGGATGCCATGGAATTGTTTCCAATGGATAGTCACCCCATGTATACAGAGTAAACAGTACTTTATTGAGTGTTAAAGGTCATGATCTTTCAGAAGCAGATCATCAAGCCTTTTTGCTAAGGTGGCTCCCAGTGAATCTGAACATAAACCTTTTCAGTTAGTAATAGTGTCACCCTCTGAGAGACCTTCTTTAAAAAAAAAAAAGTTTTCCTTAAACTACCAACAAAAAGCAAGAAACTCAACTGTGCAGCCAACTAAAATGATAAGAAAGATGGAGTCATAGAAAGTAGTACCATGGTAACTAATCAAAACAATAACTGTAACAGTAACCTGCTTCAGAGAAGTTATTCTAGCATTAGTCTTCTGCCTACAAAAAATACTGAGCACTTTTTTTCTAAAGCAAGAAAACTTAGCTGAAATCCTTCCAGAGTGAGCTTTGGGCCCACAAATATTTCTGAAATTCAGGGTAAAGAAAAATCTCTAAATTCAAACAAAACCAAAACAGCTTATTTACAAACAAAAAAGCCAGAACTGGCATGAGGTGTGCATCTACAATATGTAGTAAGATAAGTTAATAAAACTATTTAATAAAATTTTCATAAAACTGTTAGAAAAATTTGGAAACTCGAGTTTTATATACAGATATAATAATCCATCCAGCGTGATGGTAATATATAGAAAACTTACTATAAAAGAATTAACTGAAGATGTTGAACAAAGCAAACACTTATAAAACATAAGAAAAAGTTAACAAAAGCAAAGTTACAGTACAAGAATTTAGTAAGATTCAACTTTTCAAGATATTTCTAGTAGACACAAAAACCAATGGTATTAAAATTTTTAACATCACTAATAAATTGTCAGGAGGGTCCAATCTTTTGAAAAAGTATCATTCTGGGCATGGTGAAGAGACAAATAAGGGAAGAAAACCCTAAACAAGATACACTGACACAATGAAAATGGATTGAGCACATCACAGATCATAAAGATGGCACAAGATAGGAAAAGGTTCAAATCTATTCTACATAGGGTCACTAAGAGTCATAGCTGAGTTGATGGCATTGTAACAAAAACAGTATGATTTATTAAATACACAACACTCTAAAGACATAAAATTAAAAATGCATCGTTATCAGAGTACATTTTTAAACAATAATGATTACACAGTATCAGAATATTAAAAACATATGACATAGATTTAGTCACCAAAAGTACCACTGGCAGCACAGCCAAAACAGAGCAACCAGGTGATGGGCCTAAAAAGTGGAATTTGAGTAAAGTCCCCACAAGTGCTCAATCAGTGAAAGATTGCACGCGCCCCAGGCACCTTCAGCACCCACACCAGACATCAGCACCTGCACCAACACCGAAACCTGGTGCCTAGTTCCACCCTCTGTGCTCACAGCGAACCTCCACACTCAGTGCCCTCTGCCCGCTTCCATGTTCTGCGTCCTTCGCCCACCTCTATGCTCTGCCCACCTCTACTTGGTGACTTCAGATCAAGAGCCTATCATTGTCTCAGGCATGAAAAACTCTATCACAACAATGTCATGAAAAAAGCAGGTTACCTCACAACCTACAAAAGTGCAAAGCAAGCTGTTAGCCCCCATAAAGTGACACAGTAGCAATGCATCTCCTGCAGCTAAAAGTCTGTTAGAACTTTCTGACATAGAATTTAAAAGAAAAATGACTGAGTATTTTAAATGGGTGGGGGGAAAAAAATGAAGATTTATAGGACACTGCAAGAAAAAAAACAGAAGGAGCTTAATAAAACAATCCAGAACAATGCACATAAAAGAAACGAGGCATTAGAGGCTCTGGAAAAACAATAAATGGCGATCCAATATATGAAGATCAATATTTCAGATGATGTCAACATGATAGAGTCACAAGAACAGGATTGAAGACATGGAACAAAGAACCAGTGAGATAGAAGATAGAATTGTCACCACTGATCTGCTAGACCACAAAGAAAAATAAAAAAGAAAGAAAGAAAGAAGAAAACCTAAGAATAATGTGGGCCACCATCTAGAGAAATAACATGCACATCATCAGAATCCCAGAAAAGGAAGAAGCAAGTAAAGGCACTGAAAAAGTTGTGGAAGAATTGCTAGAAAAAAACTTGCCAGGCATAATGTGAAGAGAATATATATTCAAGAAGCAGAGCAAACATCTTCTAGAGACCCCAAAAGAAAAATACCAAGGAATATCATAGTCAAATTTACCAAAACCAAAGAGAAGGAGAGAATTCTGAAAGAAGCAAGGGAGAAACAAAGAGTAACCTATACAAGGGAGAGCAGATAAGATTAAGTGCCAATTTCTCAGCAGAAACCATGTGAGCAAGAAGATAGTGGAATTACATATATTGAACAAAGAACACAACTGTCAACCAAGAATATTGTACCCAGTCAAACTGTCCATCAAATATAAAGGAGAGATCAAGATATGCCTCCCAAACAGAACATAAGGGAGTTGGTAAAAGTAAGACCAGCATTGCAGGACACACTGAGACATCCTTCTTACAGAGGTGCAAATAAAGCAGGATGAACTAAAGTAACTAGCAACAACACCAAAAAGAACTTCACAAACATAACAACAAAACCTTGCTTCTCAATAACCACAATGAATACAAATGGTTTAAATGCACTACTGAAAAGAAAATGAGCAGCAGATGGGGGGGGGGGTCAATCCATCAATATGCTGCCTATAAGAGACACACCTGAAAAGTATAGATAAATAAGAATAAAAATAAAAGGAAGGGGGAAAAATATACCAAGTAAATGGCAAGAAGAAAAAAGCAGGAGTGATATGAATCTCTAATAAAATAAATATCAGTGCAAAAACCACCACAAGGGACAAGGAAGGTCATGACATAAAGGGTCAAAAGAACATGAAGTCATAAAAATAATAAGTATCTATGTACCAAATGATAGACCTGCAAAATACAAAACATTAAAACTGAAAAAGGAAATACACAATACTACTATAGTAGTTGAAGACTTAAAAACACCACTCTAAAGAAAAGACAGAACTACCAGAAAGAAAATCAACAATGATGTTGAAAAATTAAACTACATAACAAACCAATTCAATCTCATTAATATTTTTAGTCTAATTCACCCCCTAAAAGCACTGTATACCTTCTTTTTCAATGTGCATAAAACGTTCTCTGGAATAGATCACATTTTGGGATATAAGGCAAGCATCAACAAATTAAAAAAACAAAGAATGCAGAGCATCTTCTCAGACCAGAATGCTACAAAATTAGAAATTAGTAACAAGAGGATCAAGGAAGAAAAAAAACCACACATTTGGAAGCTGAACAACACCTTGCTTGAGTATGAGTGAATACTAGAAGAAATAAAAAATGAAATTAAAAAGTTGCTTGTAACAAATGACAATGAAAACACCACTTAACACCAAAACCTCTTGGAAACAGCCAAAGCAGTATAATCAGATGTAAATTTATAACAATAAGCAAACATTAAAAGGCAGGAAAAAAGTTCTAATCCAACAGCTTCAAAAAATTGAAAAGCAACAACAAGAAAACCCGACACCCTCTAAAAAAATTGGTATTATAAAAATTAGGGCAGAAATAAATGAAATAGAAAACAGAAAAACAATTGAAATCGTCAAAAAAACTAGGAGTTGGTTCTTTGAAAAGGTCAATAAAATTGAGAAATCACTAGCAAAATGAAAAGAAAAAGACACAATAGTACGAATAAAAAACAGAAAACGTCACAACAAAACCAATTAAAATAAAAAGGCTAACAATGAATTATGAAAAACTATACTCAAACAAATATAACCTATAAGAGCAAACAGAGAAATACTTAGAAATTCACAACCTACCTAAAGTGACACAAACCAAAACTGAATACCTAAACAGACCCATTACAAAAGAAGAAATTGAAAAGGTAGTAAAACAGTTTCCAGCCAAAAAAAGCCCTGGATCAGATGATGGTTTTACAAGTGAATTTTTTCAAACATTCAGAGAAGAACTGTCACCAATTCTACATAAACTATTTCAGGAAACAGAAAAAGATGGAATTATCCCAGACTCATTCTATGAAGCACACATATCCTTCATACCAAAGACAAGTATAGGCACCACCAAAATAGAAAACTAAAGGCCAATATATTTCATGAACATAGATGCAAATATCCTGAATAGAATCCTGGCCAACAGAATCCAATAATACATTAAAAAAAAAAAATTCACCATGACCAAGTGGGATTCATAACACATATGCAAGGAGGTTCAACATAAGAAACACAATCAGTGTAATTCATCACAATCACAAAGAAAAGAACAAGAACCACATGATTCTATCAATTGTTGCAGAAAAAGCCTTTGTCAAAATCCAACACTATTTCCTGATTAAAACATTCAACAAAATAGGATTAGAAGGGAATGTCTTCAACATAGTAAAAAGTATAGATGCAAACCCAGAGCCAACATTGTTCTCAATGGATAGAGATTAAAGGCATTCCCTTTGAGAACAGAAATTTGGCAAAGATGCCCACTCTCAACGGCACATAACAACAACAACAACATTTCCAATACAATATTGAATAAGAGAGGTGAGAGTGGGCATCTTTGCCAAATTTCTGTTCTCAAAGGGAATGCCTTTAATCTCTATCCATTGAGATAGAGTGATAGCAATAAGAGAAGGAAATAAGAGGTGTCACCTCTCTTATTCAATATTGCATTGGTAGTATGAGTGATAGCAATAAGAGAATAAGAGGTATCCAAATTGGCAAAGAGGAGGTAAAATTATCTCTCTATACAGATGATATGATAGTATATTTAGAAAATCCTAAAGATTCAGGAAGAAAACTACTGGACATTGTTGACCAATTCAGTAAGGTAGTAGGATACAAGATCAACATACAAAAATCAATTGAATTTCTATACAATGACAAACAGAATCCAGAATGGGAGCTAAGAAAAAACAATACCCATCACAACAGCTAACCACAAGATTAAATACTTGGGAGGAAATCTAACCAGAAACACAAAAGATGTATTCAAAGAAAATTACAAAACACTACAAGAAACAAAAAAAGACCTGGAGAAATGGAAAAATATCCCTTGCTCATGGATGTTGTTGTTGTTATGTGCTGTCCAGTCATTTGCGACTCATAGCGACCCTATGTACAACAGCCTTAACTCTGCTCTGTCCTGTGCCAATCGCACTGTCTCTGACACTCCCATCCCGATTAACCCAGTCACTGAATCAATCCACCACA
>NW_006400129.1:1241705-1254974 GCF_000299155.1 Elephantulus edwardii
GCAGTGTTCCCTTGCTCTGTTCTGACAACTGCCTCCTGGTCCAAGTATAGGTTTTGCATTCGAACGATCAAATGTTCTCAGATTCCCATTCTTCTCAGAGTCAGCCACAGTTTGTGCTCTTGGATAGGAAGACTTCATATTGTGAAAATGACAATCCTATTAAAGGCAATTTAAATGTGAAATGCAATCCCAATACAAACACCAATTCCATTCTTCAACGAGATATAAGAGGCAATCACTAATTTCACTGGGAATAGAAAGAGGAACAGAATAAGCAAAACAATCCTTAAAAAGAGAAACAAGGTAGGAAGCATCTCACTCGCTGATTTCAAATCCATTTCACACTGCCATGGTCTGTGGTCAAGACAGCATGATACTGGTACAATGAGAGACACATAGATCAATGGAATAGAACTGTGAAGCCAGAAATCAGCCCATCTACCTATAGACAACTGATTTTTTACAAGGAGATGAAAAGATGAAATCGGTTAAATGTGGAAACAATAGCCTTTTTAACAAATGGTGTTGGCAAAACTAGAAAACTATCTGCAGAAAACTCAAGCAAGATTCACACTTCAAACTATACATAAAAACCAAGTAAAAGTGGATCAAGAACCTAGGACTCCTACAACCAGAAGATAAAATAGGTGAATTCGTCTAAGAATCAAATCTCTATGCACATCCAAAAACTTCTCCAACAGGGTAAAAAGGGAAGCCATGGACTAGAAAAAAGTATTTGGTAATAACATATCAGATACGGGACTTATATCCAGAATTTATAAAATACTTGAGCACCACAACAAGACAAAGGTAAATAATCCAGTAGAAAAACGAGCACAGGATATGAACAGACACTTCACCAAAGAAGACATTCAGATGGCTAGGAAGCACATGAAGAAATGTTCAAAATCCCTAGCTCTAAGAGAGATGCAAATTAAAACATCTATGAGATATTATCTCACCCCAGTCAGAATAGCAAAATTCAATGGCACAGCAAGCAACAAATGCTGGTGAGGTTGTGGAGAAACTGGAACCCGTATTCACTGTTGGTGGGAGTGTAAAATGGTGCAACCCCTGTGAAAGGTGGTATGACGCTTAAAGATACCACTTGACCCAGCAAATTCCACCACAGGGAATATACCCCAAAGAGACCAAAACTGACATCCAAGCAGATATATGCACACCCATGTTTACTGTGGCTTTGTTCACAATAGCAAGAAGTTGGAAACAACCCAAGTGCCCGTCAACAAACGAATGGTTAGAGAAGATGTGGTATACTCATACAATGGAATACTTAACCCTGCATTGAAAAACAAGGAACCCATGCAATATTATTCAAAAAGGATGACCCTGGAGGACATTATGCTGAGTGAAGTATCTCAATCACAGAACAACAAATACTGCATGGTGCCACTGTTGTAAAACAGGACTGACATCAGGGTTGGGGGGAGACTGAGAAAGATGGGTTCAATAATGTATACTGCACTGAAACAGATGAGGGAGAAAAGTGTTTAAAACGGATATGTGATGAGTCCAGAGTGAAGGCTGCATATTGGAGTAGTTTGGGGGAGGGTTTGTAAAATAATGAAAGAATTTTTCTTTTACTTTTTCAAGAGGGTAGTGTACTAGGGGGGAGGGCTGGAAGGGGTGAAAAGTACAACAATGAATAAATGGAGACCTAAAGTCTCTGTAAATTTTCACTGAAATTAATAATAAACTTTAAAAAAAAAGAACCCAGGACTATAAACTTCATTAGAGAAAAGCCTGGAAGAACTCTAGAAGTCCTAATCCTTGGGACAGTCTTCCAAGCATCCTAAAAAGTCTACAATCAGGAGAGGATAAAATAGATGAATGGGACCTTCTAAGAATCAAATCCCTATGCACATGCAAAAACATCTCCAACGGGGAAAAGGGTAGTCACATACTGGGAAAAATGTTTGGTAATGACATGTCTGATAAAGGACTTATATCTAGAACTTGTAGAATACTTGAGTACCACCACAAGATAAAGGTAAACAACCCAATTAAAAAATGGGCACAAGATATGAACAGACATTTCACCAAAGAAGACATTCAGATGGAGAACAAACACATGAAGAAGTGCTCAAAACCCCTAGCTCTAAGAGAGATGCAAATCAAAACAACTATGAGGTATCACCTCAGCCCAGTAAGAACAGCAACATTCAACAGAGCAGCAAACAAATGCTGGTGCATTTGTGGAGAAACTGGAACTCTTCTTCATTGTTGATGAGAATGTAAAATGGTTCAACCACTATGGAAGGCAGTACGGTGCTATCTCAAAAAGTTGGAAATGGAAACACCATTTCACCCAGCAATTCCACTACTGGGAATATACCCTAAAGAAACCATAACTGCCAACCAAGCAGATATATGCACACCCATGTATATTGCTGCTTTGTTCACAACAGCAAATAGTTGGAAACAAGCCAAGTGCCCATCAACAAACGAATGGATAGAGAAACTGTGGTACATTCACAGAATGGAATACTATGCAGTACTGAATCACAAGGAATTCATGAAATATTATACAAAATGGGTGACTCTGGAGGACATTTATGCTGAGTGAAATATCTCAGTCACAAAAAGACAAATACTGCATAATGCCACTGCTGTAAAATGGGACTGACATTGGGTTTGGAGAGATCTTAAGAAAAGGGTTAAATAATTTATACTGCTTTGAGATAGATGAGAGAGAGAACTGTTTAAAAGCAATATACGATTAGTTATTTTTTTTTTTATGACAAGACTTCAGAATATGAGCTGCATAATTAAGTGGACTTTCAGGGGGAGGATTGTATAACAATGAAAGAATTTTTTTTTCTTCAAAAAGAAAAGCGAAATGTGGGAGGGCTGGGTACAGAGGAAAAGTGTGCAACAATGAATGGAAATCCAAAGTGTCTATAAACTTTCATTAAAATTTTTAAAGTACAACTGACAATAACAGAACTAGAAATTACAACAAAAGACAAAGTTCCTGTGCATTATTTTACTAATTTTTTTAAATACTATATTTGAAAATATTTCCCATCATACATGATGTTTAAATCCATGTATTTTTGCAATAATAGCTTCATGATTACTTATTCATTACCTTTTTTGCTGTATAAGAAGGGATTGTTCTTTTCATAGTTCTTAGTAAAAACTCCGGCATGTTATTGTCAATATCCTCACGAGTTCCTTTTTTATGCAGAATTGCAGCTAAGAATGAAATAACCTAGGGGTTGGAAAAAAGTAATGAAATATATCATGATGGGAAAATTCACTTTGTACTACCTACCTATGAATCAAACCCAACCCAACCCACTGTCCTCAAGTCCATTCCCACTCAAGATGACCCTCCACAGGATATCTGAGAGTGTAAATCTTGATGAAAAATTACTGTCCATCTATTTCCCACAGCAGCTGGTGGATTCAAACCACTAAGGTTTCAGTTACCACCACTACACCACCAAGGCTTTTTCACACCTCAACCAATTACAAAGATTGTAAAAATACACGTGCAATGTTGGAGGAGAAATACCTTCTCTAAAAATCTTCATCACAAAATCTTGAAGAACTCATAATATGACACAGGACTGTTTCAAAAGAATACAGCTCATAGTGGCAGTGTCTAAACTGAAGCTCAGATGTGACTGACCCGGAAGCCTATGTTCTCTCCATTATATCATGTGTGGCAACCTTTACTCTTTGTCAATAATTACACAAGTAGTTTGGGTAGACTAGACAGCACTCCATACTGTCAAAAGAATAGTTATGTCTTGGAGAAGGTACAGACAGAGTGAACCTAGGAAACAAAGAAAGCTTTATCTCACATATTTTGGGCACAATGCTAGGAGAGGCTATTCCTTGGAGAGGGGCATCATACTTGAAAAGGTAGAAAGACAGTGAAGGAGAGGAACACCCTCAACCAGATGAACTGACACAGTAACTCGAGCAATGGGCTCAACTATGTCACAGGTGGTGAGGATGGCACAGGATAGGATATAGATCTTCTGTATATAGAATCACTGTAAGTCATGCTTGGCTCAACGGCACTTAACAACAACTTATATACACAAGTGCATACACAGGTGTGCACAGGTATAAAATTTTGTGAAACAGAGCTTCAAAATCTTTGCCTCCAAAGAGCAGCCTGGTTACACCTTCCCTAGGACAGACCTGTATTTTTTCTTGAAGTCCATGGTATGTTCAATGCTCTTCTCCAGCACCACGACTCAAAGTCATTGATGATTCTTCTGTTACCCTTAGTCATTTTCCAGCTCTCAGACACACAGTAAAGCAACTATGATTATGACCATATTTTCTCTACTTCTATCTTTGCTCTTTATCACTCTGAAGAGGTCCTTGACAGCCAATACTTTCCCAATGCCAACTCGACTTTTGATTTCCTGTCTGCTAGTACCAAGAGTGCTAATTATGGATCTGAGCAAAATAAAATCATTAACAACTTCAATCTTTTCTCCATCTATCATGATGCTACCAACTGGCCAGGTAGTTAGGATCTTTTTGTTTTCTTGATGGTGAGATGCAATCCATTTTGAAGGCCACAGTCTTCTGCAACAAATGCTTCAAGGCCTGTTTAGTTTCAGCAAGCAAGGTCATTGATGAGTCTTTCTCCAATTCTGATGCCATGTATTTCTTCATAAAGTCCAGTCTCTCAAATGATCTGTTCAGCATAGAGCTGAAAGGGTACGGAAAAAAGATACATCCTTGACACACTCCTTTTCTGACTGTGAACCATGCAGTGTACCCATGCTCTGTTCACAGAACACTTTCCTGGTCTACGTTTAGGTCACACATGAGCACAGCAAAGTTTCTGGGATTCTAACTCTTCTCGATACTAGCCACAATTTGTTGTGATCCACATAGACAAATGTCTTTGCTATATCAATAAAAATCCTTCTCGTACTGTTTTCAGTCAAGTTACAGCTGACTTTAGTGCCATGGCCTCTTCTAAACCCAGCTTGTATTTCTGGCATTTCTCTGTCAATGTACTGTATCTTCAGTAGGATTTTGCTTCCATGCATTAACAGTGAGACTGTTCAATAATTTCCATAGGCTCTCCTCTTCTGGGAAACGGACTAAGTATGAATCTCTTTCAGTCAGTTGGTCAGGAAGCTGTCCTCCAGATTGCTTGGCACAACCTACTGAGCACATCCAGGGCTGTATCTGTTTGTTGAATTATGTCAGCTAGTATTCCATCAATTCCTGGGGCCTTCTTTTTGGCCAATTCCTTCAGGGTAACTTGAACTTCTTCTTTCAGTACCATTGGTTCTTGATCATATACTACTCCCTAACATAATTTGTATGAGCCACTTCTTTTGGGAATTGGCACTGCCCACTTCTCCCTCTTGTCTTCCTCTTTTGAACATGTACATGCATCTTGCTGTTATTCTATTTTTGCAAAAATGGCTTCTGTCCCTGTATGAGACTCAGTTATTTCACACAGTATCATGTGTTCTAGACTCTCCTATGTTATACGGTTGTTGCCATTGGTCGTTGAATATGAATCGACCCACTGCTGACCCTCTGGTGGGTTTTCAGAGACAGTTAATGGCACCGCAGGAGGGAGGAGATTGCTCATCTTCTCCCACAAAGCAGCTGGTGGTCTCATACCGTGTGCTTTTGGGATTGCAATGCAGTTTCTTGCCACTAGGCCAGGAGAGCTCTCTGTTATATAGTATTTAAAAAACAAACAAACAAACAAAAAAACACACACACACAAAACCCCATCTCACCAAAACAAAACACACCATTGCTCCTTACTGCTGCATAGTATTTCACTACATTCTCAATCCATTTGTTTGCTGACGGACATTTAAGTGAAATCTATTTTCTTGCAACGGTAAAAAAATGCTATGAACATTGGTATGGATTATCTCCATTTGTGTCTCAGTTCTGATGTTAGTTGGATAACTGGTTCTATGTAAATTACATGTTCAGCTTTTTGGGAAAATGCCAAACTGTCTTCCAATCTCTCCACTTCCTCTCCAAGATCTATTGCTTGCTGTCCTGTTATATTTTGTCGCTAAAAGTCACAAGCAACTTGACAGCACATAAACCACAAAACTGGAGTAAGATGGTATCTCATATTGATTTACATCTCTTATTGCCAGTGATTCTGAACATTCCTTCATGCGTCTGCTGGCCATCTATATGTTTTCCTTTATGAAGAATCTTTCAATGTCTTCTGCCCATTTTCTCTTTGGGTTATTGGTCTTTTTCTTGTGGTGGCCCTGCAGTATTATGTAAACATTAGTTATGAGACTCTAGTGTAAAATGCCATTGTCAAATGTTTGCTTCCCTAGTCTAGAGGCTTTCTTTTCACCTTATTGGATAATGTTTTTTTATGTACACAAGCACTTGATACTTAGAAGGCCCCATCTGTCAAATTTAATCCTTTGCTGGTTGTGCACTTCTAGCTATTTTTACAAGCCTATTTATGTCATAAGCTAGGGTTCTATGTTTGGTCCCATTTTGTCTCTTATGATCCTATCGTTTTGGTCTTTACCTCTACGTCTCTGATCTACCTTGGGTTGACTTTGTTATATACTGTGCGGTGTGCATTCTATTTCAGGCTTCTGCAGTTGCTACAATCATTTGTTGAATGTTTCCCCATTTGACAGGTTTTGATTTACTGTCAAATGCCAAATGACTATAGGTAGAGGGGATAATTTCTGTCTAATAATTCCAGAGTCTATTCTACTGGTATATGTGACTGTCATTGTACATGTATCATGCTGTTTTGATTACTACAGCTGTGTAGTATAGGTTTTGAGAACAGGGAGTGCTATGCCATTCATTTCATTTTTATTTTTCCAAAGAGTTTTGCTTATTTGGCGTCTCCTTCTATTACAAATAAAATATAAATTGTCCCTCTCTTTTTAGAACGATTATGATATCTATATTGGGATTGTGTTGACATGTACAATGCTTTTGTTAGGACTGTCATTTTTACAATGTTGAGTATTCCAATCCATGAACAGAGAGCATTTTTCCATTTACTTAGGTCTATTTTTGTTTCTTATAGTAGTGTTACATAGTTTATAAGGTCTTTTGTGTTTCTAATTGTTTTATTCCTGAATTCCTTGAACAATAAAATTGTAATGAAGTAAACACTAAGTGACTGAAATAAAAACTAGGTAAGTATTCCAAAAATTCCAAAATAATTGTTTAGCATGAAATTTAGAGTCAAGCTTAAAATCACTAATGAGGACTTAAGATCTCTGGCAAGTAATTACCTCCAATTTCTGGTATTTCATCCATGTGTAATATGCCTCCAGATGAGTGCTGGATATTAACAATGTGCTTCAAAATGAATAGAATACAGCAAAACTGAGTGCATGAAATCTTCAGAATTCAGTGACATAAGACCATGATTTCTGCCTTACTAGGAAAACTTATCAACACTCTGTGCACTCAGATGAAACAACCTTGCCTGCTGAAAGCGAGGAGGACTTGAAACTTGCTGCAGAGGATCAATGACTATTGCTGTCAATATGATTTACTTTTCAAGAAAATAAACATTCTCATCATCAAATCAACAGGCAACATCATGATAGGTGGAGAAAGAAATTGTCAATGATTTCATCTTACCTGGATCCACAATCAACACCCTTGGTACCAGTAGTCAAATGAGGAAACTTACTGAATTGGGAAAGTTGGCTACCAGGGACCTCTCCAAAGTGAAAAGTAGTGCTATCAGCTGAAGACTAAGATGCACCTGATCCCAGTCATAGTCTTTCAATTACTTGCTATGCAACTGCAAGTTGGGCAATGAACAGCAGAAAGGCAACTGATACTTTTGAGCTGTGGTGCTAGAGAAGAATGTTGAATATCCTATAAAGTGGCAAAAAGATGTTTTGACATAGTACAACCAGGGTGCCTCCTGGAGGCGTTGATGGCAAAAATTCATCTCATAGATGATTCATGCTGTTAGCAGGGACCAGTCCCTGGGAAGACACATCATTCTTGGAATGGTGGAGGGTCAGTGTAAAAGGTGAAGATCCTCAACAAGATAGAAACAGTGACTCCAGCAGTAGAGTCAAGTATGTGTCAGAGATGGTCAGGATGGCCCACGAAAGGGCAACGTTCAAATTCATTGTTTATAGGGTTGATATGAATTGTAGTTCCACTCAATGGCACTTAATAACAGTACCAGCATTCTCTCATTTGCTGTCTCTGAAAAAGCAAATTGTCAGGTTGCAAAGTGATCTATGAAAAGTTCCAAGAAACCAAAGGAGAACTGAGGCCTCAGTTCTACAACTCAAAAAGAACGGAATCCTCTACTAACTATACGAGGGGAGCTTTCATATCCTACTGATAAGTAATTGCACTGCAATCCCAAACACATAGTTTGAATCCACAAGATGTTCTGTAGGAGAATGAAGAAATCTCCTCTTGTGTGACTTACTGCATATGAAAACCAAATGGAGGGTCAGCTATGGCTCAGTTCCAACTAGGTAGCAGATAATAATTATAACCATATGAGTTAGGAAGGGAATTCTAGTCTAGCCCTGAGATGTCTAGAACCTTTTGAAAGACTATTTCAGAAGACTAAGGTGGATAAGCACCATAAAGATCATACCCAGATCATGTCAGAAAAATTTAGGTGAGTACATTCATATTTTAATACTAAATATTTGAAAGACTATAAAGGGATATAAAAGTATTTTTCTTTTGGGGTTTATTCTATGTCATGTTGGCTCACTTTTGAATATATATTCCCCCATACTTCATTTATTAATTTTCGAATGAATATTCCTTAAATGATACAGCAATCTTTTGTCCATTTGTTGAACTGAACTGGTGCAAACTATAATGCTGCAAACTGTTCCATAGTCTTGTCAAATACCATAATGGTTACACATTATTTACAATGCTTGGATGAGCTTCCAGATTGATATCTGCTAGGAAGCAGGAGTGGCATCCACTACCAAAACTACGTGCCTCTGGAAACTCTACAAACTCTCTAAAATCTATAAATGTACAGAAATTGTGTTAATTATAGAAGAGTTCAAGCTTACTCTCAGTCGCATTCGACTTGAAGACACGTAACTATTGCTAAATGAAACTAGTGCTGTTATATCTGCAGGAACACTCTTCCACTTTGTACATCACTGTCAATGTGCAGTAAGAAGAAACCTGGGTTTGCTGTGATGCTGAATCTTGTAACATTGGGGTATAAAATATCAGAGTGGTTTCCCAAGGTGGACAGTATTTGGTGGAGCTCCCTGTTGTAAAACAGGTTTGGAAGCAGGAGTGGCATCCACTTCCTAAAGCACATGCCTCTGGAAACTATGAATTTGGAGAAATGACGATAGTTATGGAAAGGCATTAGGTCTTTTGTTCATAGAGTCGCTATGAGTCGTGCTCGACTTGATGGCAATCAACAAGGACAACAAGTTAAAATAGTACCTAGATTCTTTGCTCACAAAACATGTGAAATGGGAAAAGGACCCTGTATTAAGCTCCTAAATTTCAGAGTAATTTGTTATATAGCAACAAATAACTAAAACAAATTTACTCTGGAGAAAGGTATACACATGTACAAATTCTAGGAGACACTGTTGTTGTCGTTAAGTGTCGCAGAGTCAAGTATGAGTTATGAACAACAGATCTGAGCCTGCCCTATCCTGTGCCAATCTCATCATCTCTGACACACTTGCATTCTCTGTGTCAAATTATTTTGTAGAGAGTCTTCCTCTTTCTCACAGATCCTCCAACTTTCAAAGTAGAACTCTAGTGGTGCAGTGCTCCAGATTAAGATATCGTTGAAATAATAAACTCTAATCAATTCACAAAGTATCCACAGGAAATAATAAACCCCAATCAATTCACAAAGTATAAACGGAAGAAAAATTTAACAATGCAATATTATCTCATCAAATATCAGAATGCTTTCTCCACAGAGTATTAGAAAGCTAAACCTTTTCAAATATAATTAACGTCTTAGGACTAGCAAAGGTATCATCACATCAACTTACAAAAATAAACTATCTCCGAATAATGTATGTTTCAAGGTACAAACTAGGTTGTTGTTCTTGGTGGTGGTGGTGGTGGTGGTGGTGTTCTTGTCATGTGCCGTCGAGTCGCTTGTGACTCATAGCGACCCTATGTACAATAGCCCTAAACTCTGCTCTGTCTTGTGCCAATTCTACCATCTACACCCATCCTGATTACCCCAATCACTGAATCAATCCACCTCATGGGGGCCTTCCCCTTCTGCACTATCACTCCACCCTAACAAGCACGATGTCCCTCTCCAAGGACCTGTCCCTCCTTGTAACATGTCCAAAGTATGTTACATGGAACCTTAGAATCCTTGCCTCCAAGGAGCAACCCAGTTTGACCCTTTACAGGATGAATCTGTTTATTTTCCTAGAAGTCCATGATACCCTCAATACTCTTCTCCAGCACCAGAGGTCAAAGGGATCAATTCTCCTTCTATCCTCCTTAGTCATCGTTCAACTCTCTGATGCATAAAAAGTGATAGCAAAGACCATGGCCTATATCAGACGTACCTTAGTCTCCAAAGAGACACCACTGATCTTCAGTATTTTGAAGAGGTCCCTAACAGCAGACTTTCCCATGGCAATACGTCTTCCAATTTCCGGGCTGCTGGTGCTGAAAGTGTTGACTGTGCAGCCAAGCAAACTAAAGCTGTGAATAATCTCAATCTCTTCACCATCCATCCTGATGCTGCCAATTGGCCCAGTGGTGAGAATCTTTGTCTTCTTGACATTGAGCCTCAATCCATATTGGAGGCTGCAGTCCTTGACCCTCTGCAGCAAGCTCTTCAGGTCCTCCTCAGTTTCAGCAAACAGGGTTGTATCATCTGCATATCGCAGATTGTAGATAGATCTTCCACCAATCTTGACCCCACATTTCTCTTCATAGAGCCCAGCCTCCCAGATAATCTGTTCTGCATACAGATTGAAAAGGTATGGAGACAAGACACATCCCTGGTGTACCCTTCCCAATTTTGAACCATGCAGTGTTTCCTTGCTCTGTTCTGACAACTGCCTCTTGGTCCAAGTACAAGATTCTCATAAGCATAATCAAGTGTTCTGGGATTCCCATTCTTCTCAGAGTCAGCCACAGTTTGTTATGATCCACACAGTCAAACGCCTTTGCACAGTCAATTAAAGACAGATATACATTCCTCTGGTATTCCCTCCTTCCAGCTAAGATCCATCGAATATTAACTACAATATCCCTAGTACCACGACCCCTTCTAAACCCAGCCTGGACTTCTGGTAGTTCTCTGTTGATGTGTTGTTCCAGTCGTTTTTGGATAATCTTCAGTAGAATATTGCTTGCATGTGAAATCAATGATACTGTTCTATAGTTTCCACACTCTGTTGGGTCACCATTCTTTGGGATGGGAACAAATATAGATCTCTTCCAGTCAGTTGGCCAGGTGGTTGTTCTCCAGATTTCTTGGCACAACTTGGTGAGTACATCCAGGGCAGCATCTGTTAGCTGAAATATGTCAATTGGGATACCATCTATTCCTGGGACCTTATTTTTTGCCATCTCCTTCAAAGCAGCCTGAACTTCGTCCGTCATCACCATAGGCTCTTGCTCAAAGCTGCTTCATTAAATTCTTCTCTGTCTGCCAATTGTTTTCAATACAATGACTCAGTATAATCTTTCCATCTTTTTTTAATACTTCCTAGATCATTTAATATTCTGCTGAAAGCATCCTTGATTATACCAACTCGAGGTTTGAATTTGTTCTTCGGTTCCTTGAGCTTTAGAAATGCTGAGCAAATTCAGCCCTTTTGATTTTTGACTCCCAACTCCTTACACATTTCATTGGAATATTTTACTTTGTCGTCTCGTGCTGCCTTTTGTAATCTTCTATTCAACTCTTTAGTATCTTGAATTCTTCCCTGTGCTTTGGCTTCTCTGCGCTCCAGTGCAATTTTCAGAGTCTCTTCTGACATCCATTTTGGTCTTCTAGTCCTCTTCTGTCTTTGCAATGACCGTTTGCACTCCTCCTGTATGATACCTCTGATATCCTCCCACAACTCATCTGGTCTTCACTCATTAGTGTTCAAGGCCTCAAACCTATTCCTGAGCTGGTTCTGAAATTCAGGTGGGATAGACTCGAAGTCATATTTTGGTTCCCATAGACTTGGTTCAATGCTCCTCAGCTTCAGCTTGAACTTGCATATGAGTATTTGGTGGTCTGTTCCAAAATCAGCTCCTGGCCTAGTTTTCACAGCTGATATTGAGAAAACCCTATGTACAACAGAACACATGTAGATATCAGAAAGGGCAACTGAGGCTGAGCTTCCGGGTATGGAAATACAAAGCAAGAGGAACAGTTGTAAGCAGACACTAGTGACTGGGACATGGAATGTGAGAACCATGAATGCAGGAAAATTAGATATCGCTAAGGAAGAAATGGAACGCATAAATATTGATATACTAGGCATTGGGGAGATGAGATGGACTGGCATGGGGCATTTTGAGTCGGATGACCATATGATATATTACTCTGGAGATGAAAAGGTGAGGAAAAATGGGAGTTGCTTTCATTGTTAAGAAAGCCATTGCTAGATTCATCTCGAAGTACAATATTGTGAGTGACAGGATTAATATCCATACACATAAAAGGAAGGCCAGTGGATACCACTATCATTCAGATATATGCACCAAAAACCAGAGCCAAGGAAGAGGAAATAGAAGATTTTTACCAACTTTTACAGTCGGAGACCGAGCAAACATACAATCAAGATGCACTGAAAATAATGGGTGACTGGAATGCAAAAGTTGGGAATAGAGAAGAAGATTCAGTAGTTGGAAAACATGGACTCAGTGACAGAAATGGAGCTGGAGAGAGGATGATAGAATTTTGCACAATCAATGCCATATTCATTGCAAATACATTTTTTAAGAGACATAAACGCAGGTTATATACTTGGATTTCACCTGATGGTATGCACAGGAATCAGATTGATTACATCTGTGGAAATGACCGCTGGAGAAGCTCAATATCAGCTGTGAAAACTAGGCCAGTGGCTGACTGTGGAACAAAACAGTTACTCAACATAAATTAAAGACTGAAATAATTATTCTTAATTTTACTATCTAGAGTACACAAAGAGAGAAAAAGGACTACCACCATAACACCTAGGAGCAAAACCAGATTTACATATGGTAACTATACATGTGCATTTGACTGTGTAGATCATAACAAACTATGGCTGACTCTGAGAAGAATGGGAATCCCAGAAC
>NW_006400129.1:1255614-1261313 GCF_000299155.1 Elephantulus edwardii
ATTGATGCCTTTGAGCTGTGGTGCTGGAGAAGAGTACTGAGAATACCATGGACTGCTAGGAAAACAAACAGATTTGTCCTGGAAAGGGTTAAACCAGGACATGTTGTGAGGAGAGACCGGTCCTTGGAGAGGGACATCATGCTTGGGAGGGTGGAGGAACGCTCAGGAGAGGAAGGCCCTCTATGAGGTGGATTGATTCAGTGACTGGGACAATTGGGATGGCAGTGTCAGAGACGGTGTGATTTGCACAGGACAGAGTGGAGTTTAGGGCTGTTGTACATAGGGTCGCTATGAGTCGCAAGCGACTCAAGGGCACATAACAACAACAACAACAACTACACATGTACATAATAAAAATAAAAATTTTCCTAGAACATCAATTATAAAGTAATTAAAATAAATACCTGTACTGTTTTTCCAAGTCCCATGTCATCACCAAGAATACACCCTCTTCCTTGGATGTAGTGTCGATAAAGAAACTGGACTCCCTCTCTTTGGTAGTCTCTCAAATACCTATTAATAGTATAAGGAATACAGTCTCCATCTTCAGATAATTTGAAAGCAACAGCAGAAGATGGAAATCTTTGATCTGTGAAGTAAGGTTTTTCCAAATCTTCATCATCAAATACAAAATTCTTGGAGCATATTTTAACAGATTTTACTTCTCGAAGTTTTTTAAGAGGTATTTTCTTTTCTAGAGAATCTGAATATAAGACAACTGCAAAAGACTTCCCATTTTCATCAACAATGACAGATTTTACGCTTGCTTCACAAAGCTTTTCACCATCTGGAGAAGGAGCAAGGCATCTCTCTCCTGGACGCCATCTGTCTACAAAAATAAAGGAGGAAAACAAAATATTAAAATCTTGTTTATAATATAGCCTCCCATTCACTTACTGTTAGCAGAAAAGAAAGTATGTCATATAAATAGCTTTCCCGAAAAACTTCAACAAGTTAAATTAACATACAGCTTCGTGAAAAATGAGAATTCCGTAACAACTGTAAACCTGTGTGTAGACCAAGAGGTAGGTGTTCAAAGAGAACAAATTATAATGCATTCTTTAAAAACAGCAAGAGAGCACATTAGGGTTGTATTCTTTCACCATATCTATTCAATCTGTATGTTTCTATTGTTATGTACTGTCAAGAACCAACTGATAATGTAAAAGACAATTTCAATTTAAATGGAATGGAATGAGACCCTAAATAAGTAAAGCACTCCTGAAAAAGAGAAACAAAGTAGGAGGCATCATACTTCCAGATTTCAATCCTACTAAACAGCCATGGTGGTCAAGACAGCATGTTACCGGTAAAGTAAGAGATATACAGATCAATGGAATAGAATTGAGAACTCAGAAATCAGCTCACCAATCAATGCTCATCTGATTATTGGCAAAATGAAATCCATTAAGTGGGGAAACAATAACCTTTTTAACAAATGGCTAGAAAAATTGGAAAACCATCTGTAGAAAACTCAAGTAAGATGCACACCATATAAAAAAACTAACTCAAGGTAGACCAAGGACCTCGGAGTAAAACCGAAGACTAGAAAAAACTTAAAGACATATAGAAAAAGCTTGGAAGAACTCTAGAAGCCCTAATCCACAGTATGAATAGTCTTCCAAGCATAAGGAAAAATTTACAACCAAGAGAAAAGAAACATGAATGGACCATCTAAGAATCAAATCTTTAGGTACATTAAAAAACTCCTCCAACAGGGTAAAAAGGAAAGCTACAGAGTGGGGGAAAAAAATACTTGGTATTAACATATCAGATAAGGGACTCATCAAAAATTTATAGAATACTCCAGCACCTCAAGATGAAAAAGGTAAAGACACTACAACAAGATAAAGGTAAACAACCCATTCGCAAAATGGCCACAGGATATGAACAGTCACTTCACCAAAGAAGACATTCAAATGGCGAACAAACACATGAAGAAATGTTCAAAATCCCTAACTCTAAGAAAGATGCAAATCAAAACAACTATGAGGTATCATCTCAGCCCAGTAAGAATAGCAAAATTCAGCAGAGCAGCAAATAAATGCTGGTGAGTTTGTGGAGAAACCGGAACTCTCATTTATTGTTGATGAGAATGTAAAATGGTTCAACTGCTCTGGCACTATGGCACTTTCTCAAAAAGTTGGAACTAGAAATGCCATTTGATCCAGCAATTCCACTACTGGGAATATACCCTAAAGAAACCAAAACTGTCACTCAAATAGATATATGCACACCCATGTTTATTGCTGCATTGTTCACAACAGCAAAGATGGAAACAACCCATGTGTGGATAGAGAAGCTGTGGTATATGCTTACAATGGAATACTATGCAGCATTGAAAAACAAAGAACTCATGAAATATACAAAATGGGTGACCCTGGAGGACACTATACTGAGTGAAATACCTCAGTCACAAAAAGACAAATACTACATGATGGCACTGTTATACAACAGGACTTACACTTGTTTGGGAGAAAACTGAAAGAAGGGATAAATTGTGGATAGTTTGGCATAGTGATAGGCTACAGCTGAGATCAGAGTCTAGGCAGGATTGAGCACCCTCTGAAAATGAAAATTTCGGCCCAGCTCCCCTGAGGAGATACTGGATGCCCCCTGCAAACAGTAGGTTCCTCCCAGCCTCCCGCTAGAGAGGATGCCATGTCTGAAATTTGGTTTTAGTTTAAAGATTAAGCTTACCCATTATTATCTTGGCAACACTTAAGGAAAAGATAGTCTCACGAGATAGAATAATAATAATGATGATGATGATGATGATGATTATGATTGGCTTAAACTAAATTAAAGCCATAGGCAGACTGAGAAAGGGGCCTTTTCACAATACTAAGCTGTGAGGACCTCTGCCTAGCCTTCCTCTTTTTCACAATTCATTTCCTCGTGTTCCTGTTTTCTTTCTGCATCTGGTTAACAACATCTTGGCACTCAAACAGGGACATGAAGGAAGTGACAGTCTCTTTCTCTCTCTCAGGCACTGGGAAACCAAAAGGTAAGTAAAGCCTTCTGGGAAAATTTTCTTAAGGCAGTCATGAGGAAATCCTCACTCCTTAAAGGAGAAAGTCAGGGAAGAAATAGAAAATGTTTCATGAGGATCCCCTCACCCCCTGAAAGAGAAAGTCAGAAGAAATAGGAAAAGTTTCATGAGGATTCCGTCACCCCTTGAAGGAGAAAGTCAAGGGAATAAGTAGTAAGAGTTTCATGGGGACTTTTCCAATGAATGGGTCCTCTGAAGTAAACTGCTTAAAAACTCAGAGGTAGAAGTGAAAGAAAATCACGAAGAACGTGCTGTTCTCTGAAGCTCAATATATTTCTCTCTTAAAGGAGCTGCTTAAGAGCTCTGGGGTAAAAGTGAAAGAAAAATCTTTTCTGCAGTTGTTAAATGTATTAAAAAACATTGTTGCTGGTTTTAGCTAACTGGCAGATCTCAACTGGATTTAAAAACATGGTGTAATGTTAATGAGAGGTCTACACAGAGCCCATCAAAAAGGGGAAATTATTCCTCTGTCTGGTCTTTATGTAATTCAATTTCACTGGCTCTACAATCATTACAGAGGACGAAATGTCTAAGAAAATCAACAGAGAATCTTCTTCAGAGCATACTGTTTATGAAAAGAGCAATAATGATGAGGTTAAAGAGAAAGAGGAGTCTTTTCCTTCTCCTCCAGTCCTAGAAAACATACATAGTGACATAAAAGATAATGATACTGATTATAAAAAATTGCAGAAACAAGTTTTAGAATTAGCCAATAGAATAGATAAAATATGCTTTCCTAATGAAGTAGCTTCTGAAAAAGTTCAACTTAATGAACCTTATAAATATTTGGGGTCTATATTAGAAAGAGACTGGTGGCGAGATCTTGTGGCCGAGGGAGGGAGGAAGGGAGGGAGGGAGAGGGGGAGTGAGGGAGAGAGAGAGGGAGAGAGATGGAGAGAGAGAAAAGAAAGAAAGAAAGGAAAGAGAGAGAGAGGGAGGGAGGGAGGGAGGGAGAGACTGGAATCCAGTTTGGAAGTCTCTGAGGGAGCCAGATTCTACAAAGGCTTCTTTGCTGATACTGGTGAGGATTAGGGTAGAATGTTGATCCGTTAATGGGTGTGTTGTTGTTGTTGTTGTTGTTATGTGCCATCGAGTCATTTGCGACCCTATGTACAACAGCCCTAAACCGTGCTCTATCCTGTGCCAATCTCATTGCCTCTGACACACCCATCCCGATTACCCCAGTCACTGAATCAATCCACCTCATAGAGGGTCTTCCCCTCCTACGCTGTCCCTCTACTCTACCCAGCATGATGTCCCTCTTCTAAAGACCTGTCTCTCCTTACAACATGTCCAAAGTATGTCAGACGAAACCCCAGAATCCTTGCCTCCAAGGAGCAGCCTGGTTTAATCCTCTCTACAATGAATCTGTTTGTTTTCTTGGCAGTCCATGGTACGTTCAATACTCTTCTCCAGCCTCCTATTTAAAACCACCTGTAGCGCTCGGGCCTGGTTTTAATTGTTTGGGGTTTTTTTGTCAAACATTCTTCTAAGTGGTATAGCACTGGTCTCTCCATTTGCTATACAGAGGTAACTCATGGTTGCTAATATCCAAACACCGTGACACTCATTTGTCAAATGTGATAATGGTTACCCATGGTGGACAGTGTTTGGTGGAGCTTCTCAATTAAAACAAGCTTGGAAGCAGGCGTGGCATCCACTTACAAAATGGCTTGCCTCCGGAAACTCTATGAACGTAGAGAAACAATGAAAGTTATACAAGTGTCCAGATGCTTCGTTCATAGGGTTGCTGTGAGTCGTCTATGACTCGACGGCACTTAACAACAACATATTAGAATAACAAAAATAATACCAGAAAACATTCAAATTAGATGGGATACTTTAAAACTTTGAATGATTTTCAAAAATTAGGGAATATTAATTAGTGAAGGCCTAGTTTAGGCAAACCAAAGTACCAGTTACAAAATCTTTCTAAATATTAGAAGGATCTGCTGATATACAAAGCCCTTGAAGTTAAACTCCTAAGGGGATAAAAGAACTTCAAATTACAGAACAAAGGATAATGTCCAATTAAGTAAAATACATATTAAAAAACCCCTATTATATTAGTTATTATTCATTCTCTACATCTTCCTATTGGTATTTTACATCAAGAAGAAAAAAATATTAGAATGGTTATTTTTAAAAAGTAAGTTAAGTGCTCGCTTCGGCAGCACATATACTAAAATTGGAACGATACAGAGAAGATTAGCATGGCCCCTGCTCAAGGATGACACGCAAATTCGTGAATCGTTCCATATTTAAAAAAAAAAAAAAGTAAGTTAAAAAAACCTAGTTGCTTATGTTGAAAATATTCGTAATTTGATTATTAAAGGATGAGTACAGTTAAGACAATTGTTGGCATCTGATCCATTTGAAGTTAAAATCCCATTTACTACTTGCCAAATTAATGACTTATAGAAAATTTCTGAAAATTGGCAAACTGCTTTTTCTAATTATTGTTGTGTTGTTGTTATGTGCCATAGAGTTGCTTGTGACTCACAGCAACCGTATGTACAAGAGCCCCAAATGCCGCTCTATTCTGTGCCGTCTCCGACATACCCATTCCCACCACCCCAATCACAGAATGGATCCATCTTGAGGGTCTTCCTCTCCTGCGCCGTCCCTCCACTCTCCCAACATGATG
>NW_006400129.1:1261923-1263401 GCF_000299155.1 Elephantulus edwardii
TTTAAATTTCTAATGAGAAGAGAATCTCCAGCTGAAAGACGTTACGTATTACAATCAGGCAAAGAGCTGAATAAGCATGTATGTTTTAGAGAACCTATAACTAATTAATGGGAAAAGGGATTGGTCATTCATCAAGGTCGAGGGTTTCCTTGTATTTCTACAGGAACAGAAACACTGTGGTTACCATCCAGAAATGTGAAGCTCTGCGATAAGCCAAAAGAGGTCATATTTCCATGAAGATAGAATTGTGGAATGGATGAGTCTCATAACTTTAGAGAAACGATAAAAGAAGGGACGGCTACACAGATCAGGAAAGCAGACACTTCTAAGGCAACAAATGTCTCCTGAGAATTTGTTTTTAGCTATGCTTGCTGTATTACCCTATGTTTTCTTAAAAGGTGTTACTACTTGGAGGCAGATAATTTAACTGTGATTGGCAACAAATGTACTCTGTATACTTGTTTAAATTCTTCTAATTCTCAACCACTTAATAAAAGTGTGTGTGTGTGTGTGTGTGTGTGTGTGTGTGTGTGTGTACACACACACACACACACACACACAGGTCTAGAATTGGGTTAACCTGTTTATTTGGGTCGTAAATGGCAGTCATCTCCTGAGATGATGTTTTTGGAGAACCTAGTGAATTAAAAAGACGCAAGAGTTTTATTGGAGTATTATTTGCTGCTGTTTTAGGGATAATGGCTAAAGCAGCAACTGCTGGAGTTGCTCTCCAACAAAATGTTCAAACAGATTATGTCAAACAGTGTCATATTGATTCTGAAAAATTATGGTCATCTCAAAGACAAATAGATTCTGAAATCAATTCTCCATTGAACTTCTTTAGAACGGTCAGTAGTTAGAGGTGATCATATCACTAATTTACAGAGACAAATGAAGTTAAAATGTGACTGGAATATTACTCAATTTTGTATAAACCCTGCTGTACGGAATATTCTGAATGGAAATGGGATAAAGTTCACAAACATAGTGAATCATGGTAATTTAACAGATGAGATTAAAGTTCAAGTTCAAATTCATGATACTTTTAATGAACACTTGAGAAAATTTAGTAATACTGATTTTCTGGAAGCAATAAGTAAAGGAATCTCTTATCTTAATCTTTTTGATCATGTTAAAAATTTTGGAAGTTCTTCTATAATCATGCTTTGACTTAAAATTCTTATTTTTGTGTTTAGAATGGTGAATGCAAAGGGAAAAAAAAGAATAATAGAAAAGGAAGAGAAGCTATATTTACCTTAATGACTAAGTAATACTTAAAACAACAAAGGGAGAAATGTGGATAGCTCCACATAGTGATAGTCCCGCTGCAGCTGACATCAGAGTCCAGGAAGGATTGCACACCCTCTGAAAACTGAAAATTCCACCCAGACCCCAAAAGGAGATACTGGATGTCCTCTGCAAACAGAAGGTTTCTCCCATCCTCCTGCCAGAGGGGATACCATGTCTGAACTTTGGTC
>NW_006400129.1:1263968-1265119 GCF_000299155.1 Elephantulus edwardii
GGGAGTGTAAAATGGTGCAACCACTGTGGAAGGCAGTATGGTGCGTTCTCAAAAAGTTGCAAATAGAAATACCATTTGACCCAGCAACTCCACTACTGGGAATATACCCTAAAGAGACGATAACCAACATCCAAGCAGATATATGCACACCCATGTTTATCGTGGCTTTGTTCACGATAGCAAAGAGTTGGAAACAACAAATGAACGGATACAGAAGCTGTGGTATATTCACAGAATGGAATACTATGCTGCATTGAAAAACAAGGAACTCAAGCAATATTACTCAAAATGAGTGACACTGGAGGACATTATGCTGAGTGAAATAGTTCAGTCAAAAAAGGACAAATACTGAATGGTGCCACTGTTGTAGAATGAGGCTGACATCAGGGTGGGGGTAAGTCTGAGAAAAAATGGATAAATGATGTATAGTGCATTAAAGCCAATGAGGGAGAGAATAGTTAAAAAATAATATATTTTAGGGCATTATGATTATCATAAGAGTTTGGAATGAGGGTTGCAGAGTGGAGTATACTCGGGCTGAGGGTGGGAGGGTGTGGGGGGATTGCATACCAATAAAGTAGTTTTCCTTTTGCTTTTAAAGAAGAGCAAACTTGGGGTGGAGGTGGGGTGGGTGGGGAGAAAAGTGCAACAATGAATGAATGGAAATCCACAATCTCTGTAAATGTTCATTGAAATTCATAATAATAATAAAACTTTTTTTAAAAAAAAAAGGACAAACTGCATAGTGCCAGTGCTGTAGAATGGGACTGACATAAGGGTTGGGGTAAGAATGAGAAAAATGGGATAAATTATGTATACTGCATTGAATGAGGAAGAAAACTGTTTAAAAGGGACATGTGATTAGGTATTTTTGTCATGATGGAAGTCCAGAGCAAAGGCTGCATAGTGGAGAGTACCTGGGGGGGAGGGATTATAAAACAATGAAAGAACTTTTCTTTTACTTTTCCAAGAGGGGAGTGCACTGGGAGGGAGGTTTTAGAGGGGAGAAAAGTGCAACAATGAATGAATGGAAGTCTCTAAATTTTCATTGATATTAATAATAAAATTTAAAAAATGATATAAAAAATAGTTTGGGTAGAATGTTAAATGATCCAGGAAATATCAAAAGAAGATGGAAGGAGTGAGTATAC
>NW_006400129.1:1265304-1266713 GCF_000299155.1 Elephantulus edwardii
AGGACAGCCAGCTGGCCAACTGACTGGAAGAGATTGATTTGTGTTCCCATTCCAAAGAAAAGTGACCCAAGAGAGTGTGGAAATTACCAAACAACATCATTGGTATCACATGCAAGCAAGATTCTGCTGAAAACTATCCAAAAGTGTTTGGAACAATATGTCAACCAGATGTGCAGGCTGCATTTTGAAGAGGTCGTGGAACTAAGGATAGTATAGCTAATATTAGACGGATCTTAGCAGAAAGCAGAGAATACCAAGAGTATCTATCTGTGCTTCACTGACTATGCAAAGGCTTTTGACTATGTAGATCACAACAAGCTATGGTTGACTCTGAGAAGAATGGGAATCCCACAACACTTGATAGTGCTAAGGCGAAACCTATACTTGGACCAAGAGGCAGTCGTCAGAACAGAGCAGGGAGACACTGGATGGTTCAAATCAAGAAAGGGGTCCGTCAAGGATGTATTTTGTCTCCATACCTTTTCAATCTGTATGCAGAACAGATCAAGAAGCTGGGCTGTACAAGGAGGAATGTGGCATCAGGATTGGTGGAAGAATCATCAACAGCCTGCGTTATGCAGATGACACAACCCTGCTTGCTAAAACTGAGGAGGACCTGAAGCGCTTGGTGCAGAAGGTCAAGGACTGCAGTCTTCAATATGGATTGAAGCTCAGTATCAAGAAAACAAAGATTCTCACCACTGGGCTAATTGGCAGCATTAGTATGGATGGTGAAGAGATTTGAGATAGTTAACAGTTTTCGTTTACTTGGTTCCACCGTCGGTACTCTTGGTAACAGCAGCCAGGAAATCAGGAGACGAATTACATTGGGGAAAGTGAGCTGTGAGAGACCTCTCAAGAGTACTGAAGTGCAATGACATCAGGCTGGAGACTAAGGTGTGCCTGATCCAGGCTATAGTCTTTGCAGTTACATGCTGTGCTTTGGAGAGTTGGACAGTGAATAGGGATGATAGAAAGAGAATTGATGCCTTTGAGCTGTGGTGCTGGAGAAGAGTGTTGAGTATACCATGGTCTGCGAGGAGAACAAACAGGTTTGTTCTGGAGAGGGTGAAGCCAGGATGTTCCTTGGAGTCAAGGATTCTGAAACTTCATCTGACATACGTGGGGCATGTTGCAAAGAGATTGGTCCTTGGAGAGGGACGGCACAGGAGAGGAAGACCCTCAATGAGATGGATAGATTCTGTGACTGGAGTGGTGAGAATGAGTGTGTTTGAGATGGCAAGGCTGGCACAGGATAGAGCGGTGTTTAGGGTTCTTGTACATAGGGTCGCTGTGAGTCCAAGGGACTTGATGGCACATAACACCACCACCACCAACTGTAACCTTGGCAACACTTAAGGATAAGGAAAATACAGCCCCATAAAATAGAATTTTTTTTTAAATTATTA
>NW_006400129.1:1266913-1270561 GCF_000299155.1 Elephantulus edwardii
AATTAAAGAATCTTTTTTTCCAAAAAGAGAAGTGAACTGGGAGGGTGGGGTGGGCAGGGAGGAAAATGTGCAATAATGAATGAATGTAAATCCATGTTCTCTATAAACTTTCAGTAAAATCTCAATTTTTAAAAAAGGGGAGACAGAGAAAAAAGTAAACAACCCAACTGCAAAATGAGCACAGGATATGAATAGATATTTCACCAAAGGTGACATTTAAATGGAAAACAAACACATGAAGAAACGTTTGGGAGCGATGGCCCCCCGCCATCACCACAACACCAGAGAAACCGCCACCACAACCCAGCCAGACATCTGCAACCAGACTGAGGTACTCACAAGTGACTACCAGGAAGCCAGACCTGCCAGGAGCAAGCTGTACAGCTGCAACCTGAGTGAGGTTCCTGCAAGTCCCCATAGGGGCAGGTAGCCCCGCCAAATGCTAACAAGACATCTACAAAATGAGTTTCTTTCACGATTACCCGTGCATCCTTACCTAGGCAGGTAGCCCAGCTGGGCAGGAGGGGACAATTACAAACTGAGCGAAGTCCTAGCGAGTGCCCATCCGGAAGCTAGCCTTGCACTAGCAAAACATCTGTAGCCTGAGTGAGGTCGCTGCCGGCCCACACCCAGGCAGGAACACCCCACTGCTCCCCAGCCCCCCAACCCCCACCAAGCGTGAGTGGGACAGGTGCAAATTGAGGGAGGTCTTTCCACGTGCCCACCTGGACAGCTATCCCCACCAGGTGCAAGCTCTACAGCATACAACTGTGCTTGTGCCAGTTTCCACCTCCCACTTACCCACACATCTCCTCAGGTCCAATCAACTAACTGCCTCTAATCCGGAGCATATTGGTCTGACTTAGCTGTAACACTTATTCAACAGAAGAGGCCACTTTCATAGGCTGTGAATGGACACTTGCTTTGGTTCAGAAATTCAGGGAGGTATACAGTAAACAAAACTGCTACACCCTCACCTTTAGCAGTGATTTCAGATCAAGAACCTGTCATCACCACAAGCATGAAAAACTTAACACAGCATCATTAAGAAAGAAACAGACCACCTCACAAGCCACACAAGGGCAAAGCAAGAAGTCACCCCCAAAAGTGACACAATATCAATGAATTTCCTGAAGCCAGAAAGTCTGATGGAACTTTCTGACACAGGATTTAAAAGAACAATGACTGAATATTTTCAATGGGTGAAAGACAAACTTGAAGAGTTACAGGACACTGCAAGCAAAAACCAGGAAGAGCTTAAAAAAACAATCCAAAACAACACAGATAAACAAATAAGGAATTAGAAACTCTGCAAAAATAAGAAACCGTGATCCAAAATATGAGGTCCAATGTTTCAGAGCTGTCAACATGATGGAGGGATTTATGAAAAGAGTTGAAGAGATGGAACACAGAATCAGTGAAACTGAAGATAGAATTCTCACCACTGATCTGCTAGAACAAAAGGCAGAATCAAAAAGGAAGGGAAAAAACAAAACCCAAGAATAATGTGGGACACCATCAAGAAAAATAACATGTGCATTATTGGAATTAAAAAAAAAGCAAGTTAAGGCACTGAACAAGCTGTGGAAGTATTGTTCGAAGAAACCTTCCCAGGCATAATAAAGAATGAGAGAATATATACTGAACAAGCTGAGCAAACACCACACAGAATAGACTCCAAAAGAAAAACACCAAGACATATCATAGTCAAATTCACCAGAACCAAGATAAGGAGAAATTCTGAAAGTAGCTTGGGAGAAACAAAGAGTAACCTACAAGGAAGAGCAGATAAGACTAAATACTGATTACTCAGCAGAAACCATGCAAGGAAGACAGTGGAATGACATATATCGAACACTCAAAGAACACAAATGTCAACCAAGAATATTGTACCCAGTGAAACTGTCCATCAAATATGAAGGAGAGATCAAGATATTCCCAGAAAAGCAAAACCTAAGAGAGTTTGTAATAACAAGACCAGCACTGCAGGAAACACTGAGAGACGTCCTTCTTACAGAGGTGCCACAGAAAGCAGGATGGACCAAAGTAACTAGCAACAACACCAAAAAAAATTCAACACAATGATAGAAGTAAAATCCTACCTCTCAATAATCACACTGAATGTGAATGGTATAAATGCACCATGAAAAGAAGAAGAGTAGCAGACTGGATAAAAAAAAAGCAAAACCCATCAATATGCTGTATAAAAGAGACTCAACTGAAAAATTAAGATTAAAAAAAAACTAAAATGGGGGGGGGGAATATACCAAGCAAATAGTAACCAGAAAAAAGCAGGAATAGCAATATTAATCTCAGGTAAAATAAATTTCAATGCAAAAACCATCACAAAGGACAAGGAAGGTCACTATATAATGCATAAAGGGTCAATAGAACATGAGGACATAATAAATATCTATACACCAAATGATAGACCTGCAAAATAGATAACACATTAACAAAACTTAAAAAGGATATAGACAACACTACGATAGTAGTTGGAGACTTCAATACACCACTTACAAGAAAAGACAGAACTACCAGAAAGAAACTGAACAGAGATGCTGAAGAATTAAACCACACAATAAACCAACTCAATCTCATAGATATTTACAGGCTAATGCACCCAAAAAAGAGCACAGCATAGCTTTTTCTCCAATGTGCATGGATTATTTTCCAGAATAGATCACATCTTGGGACAAAAGCCAAGATTCAATGAATTTTAAAAAGTAGAAATCATACAGAGCATTTTCTCAGATCACAATGCCACCAAATTAGAAATTAATAAGAAAATAAAGGGGAAAAAAACCATACATTTGGAAGTTAAACAACACCTTGCTTAAACATGTGTGGGTACAAGATGGAATAAAAAAATTCTCTTGAAACAAATGACAATGAAAAGACAACTGACCAAAATATTTGGGGAAACAGTCAAAGCAGTAATCAGAGGTAAATTAATAGCAATAAGTAAACACATCAAAAGGCAAGGAAAAAAATTACCAATGATTCTCTAACCGAGTATCTCTGAAAAGTTGAAAAAGAACAGCAAGAAAACTCGACACAATCTAAAAAAACTGAAATTAAAAAATTAGGGGAGAAAACAATGAAATAAAAAACAGAAAAATAACTGAAAGCATCAACAAAACTAAGAGTTGATTCTTTGAAAAATTCAATAAAATCAACAAACCACTAGCACATTTAACAAAGGAAAAAAAGGAAAAGACACAAATAACACAAAAGATGAAAAGGGCAACATCACAAAAGAACCAAGTAAAATAAAAAGACAAACAATGTAATATTATGAAAAACTATACTCATACAAATATGGAAAACCTTGAGGAAAAGGACAAATACTTAGAAATTCACAATGTACCTAAACTGACACCAACCGAAACTGATGACCTCAACAGACCCAATACAAAGGAAGAAATTGAAAAGGTAATACAACAACTTCCAACCAAAAATAGCCCTCGACCAGATGGTTTTACAAGTGAATTTTATCAAACATTCAGAAAAGAACTGTCACCAATTCTACATGTTGTTATGTGCCGTCGAGTTGCTTGCGACTCATAGCGACCCTATGTACAACAGCCCTAAGCTCTGCTCTGTCCATTGCCAATCGCACTGCCTCTGACACTCCCATCCCAATTA
>NW_006400129.1:1272142-1273789 GCF_000299155.1 Elephantulus edwardii
ACTCCAACTCCCTGCACATTTCATTGTAATATTTTGCTTTGTCATCCCGTGCTGCCTTTTGAAATCTTCTATTCAACTCTTTAGTATCTTGAATTCTTTCTTGTGCTTTGGCTTCTCTGCGCTCCAGTGCAATTTTCAGAAAACTCTACATAAACTATTTTTTAAAATTCTACATAAACTATTTAAAAAAATAGAAAAAGATGGAATTATCCCAAACTCATTCTAGGATGCAAACATATCCTTGATACCAAAGCCAGGTAAAGACACTACCAAAATAGAAAATAATAGGTCAATATCTCTCATGAACATAGATGCAAAAATTCTGAATAAAATCTTGGCCAATAGAATCCAACGATACATAAAAAAATATAATTCACTATGACCAAGTGGGATTCATAACAGTTTATGCAAGGATGGTTCAACATAAGGAAAACAATTAATGTACTTCATCACATTAACAAACCAAAGAACAAGAACCACATGAGCCTATCAACTGATGAAAAAAAAAAGGCCTTTGACAAAATCCAACACTCTTCCCTGATTAAAACACTCAGCAAAACAGGATCAGAGGGGAATTCCTTCAGCATAGTAAAAAGTATATATGCAAACCCGAGAGCAAATATTGTTCTCAATGGAGAGAGATTAAAGGTATTCCCTTTGAGAACTGGAACTAGGCAAGGATGCCCTTATCACCTCTCTTATTCAATATGGCATTGGAAGTCTTAGCGACAGCAATAAAACAAAAGAAGGAAATAAGAGGTATCCAAATTGGCAAAGAGGAAGTAAAATTACCTCTCTATGCAGATGATATGATAGTATACTTAGAAAACCCTAAAGATTCAGCAAGAAAACTATTGGACATAGTTGACCACTTCAACAAGGTGGCAGGATACAAGATGAAATACAAAAATCAATTGGATTTCTTTACAATGACAAAGAAAATACAGACTGGAGCTAACAAAAAAAGTACCCATCACAATAGCTAATCACAAGATCAAATACTTGGGAGTAAACCTGACCAGAAACACAAAAGATATATTCAAAGAAAGTTACAAAACATTACTACAAGAAACAAAAAGAGACCTGGAGAAGTGGAAGAATATCCCTTGTTCATGGATAGGAAGTCTCAATATTGTAAACATGACAATACTACCAAATGCATGTTCAATGCAATCCCATTCTTCAGTGAGATGGAAAAGGAAATCTCCAGTTTCATTTGGAATGGAAAGAGAAACTGAATAAGCAAAGCACCCCTTCAAAAGAGAAACAAGGTGGGAGGCATCTCACTCCCTGATTTCAAATCCTACTACACTGTCGTGGTGGTTAAAACAGCATGGTACTGGTACAATGAAAGACACATAGATCAATGGCATAGAGAATCCAGAAATCGCCCCATCTACCTACGGTCAATTGATTTTTGACAATGAAATGAAATCAGTTAAGTGGGGAAACAACAGCCTTTTTAACAAATGGTGCAGGCATAATTGGAAAACTATGTGTAGGAAATTCAAGCAAGATCCACACTTCATTCCATACACGAAAATAAACTCAAAAAGGATCATGGACCGAGGACTAAAACCAAGGACTATACATTTCATTAAAGAAAAGCTTAAAAGAATCTAGACGTCCTAATCCACAACATGAAAA
>NW_006400129.1:1274604-1282568 GCF_000299155.1 Elephantulus edwardii
GGGGAGGGGGTTGGGAGGAGAATAGGATAAGAGTGGATAGATAATGGCCACTGCATTGGAACAGATGACGAACTCTTTATATAGAATAGGCATTATAAGCATGACAACAGCCCAGAATAAAAGGTATATCACTAACAACTATGAGATATCATCTCACCCCAGTAAGAATAGCAAATTTAACAGAGCAACAAACAACAAATGCTGGCAAGGTTGCGAAGGAACTGGAACCCTTATTCGCTATTGGTGGGAGTGTAAAATGGTGCAACCGCTATGGAAAGCTGTATGGCACTCTCTCAAAAAGTTGCAAACAGAAATACGATTTGACCCAGCAATTCCATTACTGGAAATATACTCTAAAGAAACCATAACTGCCACCCAGGCAGATATATGCACACCCATGTTTATTGCAGCTTTATTCACAACAGCAAAGAGTTGGAAACAACCTAAGTGCCCATCAACAAAAGAATGGATAGAGAAGCTGTGGTATAATCACACAACAGATTACTACGCTGCATTGAATAACAAGGAACTCATGCAATATTTTGGAAGGAGGAGTAGCATCCACTTCCATAATAGCTTGCCTCTGGTAACCCTATGAACTTGCAGAGAGGATGAAAAGCAAGGACTCTCCTTCATAGGGTCGCTATGAGTCCCCTGCGATTCGATGGCACTTAACAACAACAACATGCAATATTATTCATAATGTCCTTAGAGGAAATTATGCTGAGTGAAATATCTCAGCCACAAAAGGGCAGGTGCTGCTTGGTGCCACTATTAGAGAATGGGACTGACATCAGGGTTGGAGTGAGACTGAGAAAAATTGGATAAATTATATATACTACATTGAAACAGATGAGGGAGATAATTGTTTGAAAGCAATATATGATTAGGTATTATGGTTTTGACAAGAGTCCAGAATGAAGGTTGCATAGTGGAGTGTACTCAGGACGGGAGAGAGGGGATTCTATACCAATGAAATAATTTTTCTTTTACTTTCAAAGAGAAGAGAGAACTGGGGGGAGGGGTGGATAGGGAGAAAATGCAACAATGAATGTATTGAAATCCAAAATCTCTGTAAACGTTCATTAAAGTTAATTTAAAAAAAATTTTAAAAAGCAAAGGGGAAAAAAGGTATGATCACTGAAAAGAGGATTGGAGGGAGGGACATTGTGCAACATTTAATGAATATTTAAAAAAATAATTGGGAAAGGGGGAAGAGAAGTAGGGGGTAAAATGTGCAACAAGAAATAAATGAAAATCTAACTTCTCTGTAAATGTTAAAATCACAATTAAAATAAAATTTTGTTTTTTCAAAATAAGAACCAACTCATAGCTGAGCCTTTAGTGGGTTTTCAGAGGCTGTAAGTAGCGTAGAAGGAAATTGTCCATTGGTGATGGACTTTATGAAGAACTTAGCATCAGAAAGACTCATTATCAAATGACAATATGACATATTACAATAAGTTACAATAATCGTCGTTACTAAAAGTGAAAAGAACCTTAAGTACTTACAAATGAACAAAAAAGATGACAGGTGTATGAGCTATATAGATTACAACATAAAGAAAACAAAAATTCTCAAAAATGAACCAATGAATGATAAAGAAGTTTCTTTTTTATCAGTATAATGAAAATTGAAATCCTATGTACATTGAATAGTAAATAGACAAATTTTATCTTTTATTTCCACTTGAAGAGTTACATTTCATATAAAAGTTTACAAATAACGGTTTTTATTTTGATTTTTCAGTATAAAAAAAAAGTCGCCTTGATGGCATATTGTAATATAATGCTAACTGCTTGCAGGATAGATAAATGTCAGTATTTAAATCTAATCTGCTTACCTGCCGTCTTGTAGATATGAATGATTGTTCACCAAGCATGTATTTTGTATTTTATTGCACTGTACACTGCAACTAATAAGCCAAGGAACTGACATTATATTAGGTGTGTGTACCGTTTGTAAAAAACCACAAACTTAAGAATGATAAATTATCAATATAGTTTAGTATTTGCTAATTTTACTACACTCTTTTGTTATGTATATGTAGGGAAGTCATAGGGATTATAAATTCAATTTGAGTAGTTTAAAAACCATATATTTTATGATAAAGGGACTTTAACTTAAGATGGCCAAAGCACTGATATATTTGCTGTAAAGAGAATTATAAGAGTTTTATTTTTCTGATATTAAAAGTTACTTAATAAGGACTTGTTTCCATTAAAAAAAAAAAAGAAAAAGAAAAACCTGAAGTTTCAAGGATTCCATTTTACTTGGATTCACAATTATTGTCCAGCAATAAGCAGCAGGTTAAAAAGAAAAAAAAGAAATCAAATGATAAACTGATTTGGACCTCCTTTTAAAGGGCTAACGAGGTAGGATGGGATTTTTGTAAAAGTTAAGGTGTGACTGGTCCAATCCCTGGTATTTTTAATTGCTTCATTTGTTTGTTTAATTGCTTCACAGTGTTCATAACTGTTCACTGATGAACACTAAAAATAAGAAAGACTAAAGAATAATTAGGGAGCTCTGGTGGCCTAGTCTGCAAGCCGCTAACCCAAAGACAATGTATCTGTAGTGGTCTGAATCCTTCAGCAGGACCTCTGGAGAAACATGGTAAATCTCCTAGAAGTCCAATGGAGGATCAGCTGTGAGTGAGTTCCAATATATGGGATAAATTTAAGCTAAAACTGAATCTTGAGTGCTGCTCCCTACAGACTGTATCACCAGATCTCGTTTGAGTTTTAGTAAGAAAGAACTGAAATCTCTGAATTGTGGCTGGTGTTCGCAATTAGTGCCTTGGAAGAAGGAAGTAAAACAACAATGGCCTCTGAAGCAAGAACCATAACAAAACTTTATCTCAAATATTTTGGGCATGTTGTCAAAAGGCATAGTTCCCAGAAAAAGATATCAAACTTGGTAAGATAGAAGGTCAGTCAAAAAGAGGAAAACTCTAAAGGAGATGGGCACAGTGGCTAAAAAAATGGGCTCAAGCACACACACACACACAAAAAAAAATTGTAAAGATAATAATAAAGGGCAATGTTTGATTTTGTTATGCACAGGATCACCATGAGTTAAAACTGATTCAAAGGTACCTAAGAACAGTGTGCTTAGCAGGAGCCCGGACAGTGTAAATGGTTTGGTGGTCTGGTGTCTTAATGGTAAGGAACTGCGAAAAGTAACAGTTCAAATCCACCAGATGCTCCAGAGAAGAAAAACAGGCAATCTACTCCCATGAGATTTACTGCCTCTGAAAACCTGCTATGAATTAGCTCCAACTTGACAGTACCCAACAACATGTCAAGATTAGTGGTCAAATTCACTCAACATGTCTGTGGAAGAATAGCTTGACCAACTACTTGGATTAAAGCCTACAAAATCTAATGGGTCAGTTCTACTCAGTAACAATGGGAATGCCAACAGTCAGAATCAATTCACTGGCAACAGGGTTTAGGTTGTATAGAACCTGTGGAGAAGAATACTGAATATCCCATTGGCTGTCAAAAGAACAAATGTCTTGGATAAAGTGCAACCAGGGTGCTCCTTAAAGGAGAGGATGGCAAAGTCCTTGGAAAAGGACATCATGTTTGGAAAGGTAGAGTATCAGTGAAAGAGAAAACCCTTAATGAGATGGACTGACACAGTAATTATAATAAGATGCTCAAGTATGTCAGAGATGATGAGGATGGCACAGGATGGAGTAAGGTTCAGATATAGTTCATAGGGTAGCTCTGAGTCATACTCAATTGAATAGTATATAAGAACATCACAATTTAATTATGTTGTTAGGTTTTTTCTCTCCTAGATATGTGTAAATTCCTTTCCAAGACAATGTCTTTCTTGTATTGTATTGTATACCACACACAGCAGGCATTCATTAAGAACAGGTGGAATGAATTATTAATGAACATAAATCCTTGGTCTAAAAGGCAAATACTTAGAAGTACACCAATCTATGCACATAATTGTAGTATGTTCTTTGAAGAATGACACCAGAGTATTTGAAAAAGAAGTATTGAGGAGATAGTTTAAAAGGAAGGGAGTCTAAGAAGGGAATCACAGGAAGGCAGGAAATCTGAAGCGATTTCTCATACTCTGGTGGTTTAGTGGTAAGAAGCTGTGCTGCAACCCCAAAGGCACATAGTCTGAATCCATAACTGCTCCACAGTAGAGAGAAGGGCAATCATGTCCTGTGTGATTAATTTCCTCCGAAAGTATATGGGTCATTTCTGACTTAACGGCACACAACAGTTCATGTCAAATTCTAGTCTAGTTTTTGGCAAAAGTCCACATGATTAAACATAATATAAAAATACACATGTAAGTCTATTTGGTTGCCAATTTTAGGTAAATTCTAGAATATAATAGATTCAATATGATTTGAGATCAGGCTGGATTACTGGATTACTCAACAGCCAAACTCTGGAACAGTAAGTTAGAAGGAAGATTTCCTGTTGGATTGGGTGATGGTTGTTGTTGTTGTTATGTGCCATTGAGTCGCTTGCGACTCATAGCGACCCTATGTACAACAGCCCTAAACTCTGCTCTGTCCTGTGCCAATCGCACTGTCTCCAACACACCCATCCCGATTACCCCAACCACTGCACTGATAGGGGGCCTTCCCCTTCTGCGCTGTTCTTCCACCCTACCAAGCATGATGTCCCTCTCCAAGGACCTGTCCCTCCTTGTAACATGTCCAAAATATGTCAGATGGAGCCTTAGAATCCTTGCCTCCAAGGAGAAGCCCGGTTTGACCCTTTCCAGGATAAATCTGTTTGTTTTCCTAGCAGTCCATGGTACCCTCAATACTCTTCTCCAGCACCACAGCTCAAAGGCATCAATTCTCCTTCTATCCTCCCTAGGCATTGTCCAACTCTCTGATGCTTAACAAGTGATAGCAAAGAAGATGGCCTGTATCAGACGCACCTTAGTCTCTAAAGAGACACCATTGCTCTTCAGTACTTTGGAGAGGTCCCTAACAGCAGACTTTTCCATGGCAATACGTCTTCTAATTTCCTGGCTGCTGGTGCCAAGAGTGTTGACTGTGGAGCCAAGCAAACTGAAGCTGTGAACAATCTCAATCTCTTCACCATCCATCCTGATGCTGTCAGTTGGCCCAGTGGTGAGAATCTTTGTCTTCTTGACACTGAGCCTCAGTCCATACTGAAGGCCGTAGTCCTTGACCCTCTGCAGCAAGTGCTTCAGGTCCTCCTCAGTTTCAGCAAGCAGGGTTGTGTCATCTGCATATCGCAGACTGTTGATAGATCTTCCACCAATCTTGACCCCACATTTCTCCTCATAGAGCCCTGCCTCCCAGATAATCTGTTCTGCATACAGGTTGAAAAGGTATGGAGATAGGATGCATCCCTGGCCCTTACCAATTTTGAACCATGCAGTGTTCCCTTGCTCTGTTCTGATGACTGCCTCCTGGTCCAAGTATAGGTTTCGCATTAGAACGATCAAGTGTTCTGGGATTCCCATTCTTCTCAGAGTCAGCCACGGTTTGTTATGATCCACACAGTCAAACGCCTTTGCATAGTCAATGAAACACAGACAGACATTCCTCTGGTATTCTCTGCTTTCAGTTAAGATCCATCTAACATTAGCTACAATATCCCTACTACCACGACCCCTTCTAAGCCCAGCCTGGACCTCTGGCAATTCTCTGCTGATGTGCTGTTCCAGTCGTTTTTGGATAATCTTCAGTAAAATCTTGCTTACATGTGAAATCAATGATATTGTTCTATAGCTTCCACACTATGTTGGGTCACCTTTCTCTGGGATGGGAACAAATCAAGATCTCTTCCAGTCAGTTGGCCAGGTGGTTGTTCTCCAGATTTCTTGGCACAACTTGGTGACTACATCCAGGGCAGCATCTGTTAGCTGAAATATGTCAATTGGGATACCATCTATTCCTGAGGCCTTATTTTTTTGCTATTTCCTTCAAAGCAGCTTGAACTTCTTCCTTCATCACCACAGGCTCTTGCTCATATCTGGTCCCTTCATTCTTCTTTAACACGATTTCTACACTACTGTCCTTTTCCATTCCATACTGGTCTCCTTGCTATTTCTTAACTACAGTAAGCATGCTTCTCCCTTGACACATCTACAGCCAATATATTCATGCCAATATTTTAGGCCAATTCTTCATGCCTCTGCTCAAATGGCATCAATCATCCAATTTATAATAACATTCCCTGTCAAATGTCTCTTTTAGTAGTTTGCTTTCATCTTCAAAGAGAAAAAAAAATATTAAAAAATTATAAATAAATTTTAAATATATATATATGTTGTTTGTCTCTCCTACTTAAATAAATATTCCTTAGAGAAGGACTTTTGTTCCCTGCTAAATCCTAAGATCTGAGAATGATGTCTGAAATGCAATAAATATATGTAGAATGCATGATTATATAATACATGATTATATACTACGGCCAGTATCTTGGCTGAAAGCAAAGAATATCAGAAGAATGTATATTTTTGTTTTACTGACTATGCAAAGGCATTTATTTGTATGATCCATAACAATGAGAAGAATGGGAATCAAAGACTTGACTGTGCTCATGTGAAACTTATACCTAGATCAAGAAGTTGTTGTTCGAACAGAGCAAGGAAGGGAATAAATATTACAAGGTTTTAAATTAAGAAAGGTGTGTGTCCTGCTGTATCCTCGATCCATACCTATTCAATCTGTATGCTAAGTCAATTATCCAAGAAACTGGACCATATGAAAAGGAATGTGGCATCAAGATAACAGAAAGATTTAACAACCTGTATTTACACAGACAACACAACTTTGCTTGTGAACGTGAAGAGGTATTGAAACATTTGCTAAGATTTTGACTACCTCGTCTGAAATACTTACATTATTAACATCAAGAAAATAAAAATCCTTACCACTGGGCTAATAGGGCACATAACTCTAGAAAAGTTTGTAGAAACATAGAAAAGATTAAATTTGTCAACAATTTGATCTTGTTTGGATCCACAATCCCTTGGTAAGAGCAGTCAAAATATCAAAAGATGTGGTGTGTTCAGAAAATCTGCTGCCAAGGACCCCTCCAGAAGGTATTAAGGAGCAAAGATGTCAGTTTAAAGACTAAGACACACCTGATCCAAATAATGGTCTTTTCAATTACTTGCTAAGGATCTGAAAGTCAAACAATGAAAAAGAATGACAGAAGAATCAAATACAACCAAGATGTTCCACAGAGGCAAAAAGGGTAAAGCTTCATCTCAAATACTTTGGGTATGCAGCTAGAAGGACCAGAACTTGGAAAAGGAACACATGATTTAAGGGTGGAGAGTCAGTGAAAGAGTAAGACCCTCAATAAGATAGATTGACACAGTTATTGTACCAATAAGCTCAAGTGTATCAGAGATGATGAGCATGGCACAGGATGGGGCAGCGTTTATATCCATTGTTCGTAGGTTGCTATGAGTCATACTTGAATTGACTACACTGAACATTTGAGGGATTCAATGTACTAGATGTGTATTGTTGCTGTGTACCGTGGAATGGGAATCAACCTATAGCAGACGCTCTAAAAGGATTTCAGACACAGTTAATCACATTACAGAATGTTGTTGCTGTAGTTACATGCCGTCGAGCCCCTTGCGCCTCATAGCAACCCTATGTACAACAGCCCTAAATTTTGCTCTGTCGTGTGCCAATCGCACTGTCTCAGACACACCCATCCCAATTACCCCAGTCACTGAATCAATCCCACCTCATAGAGGGCTTTCCCCTCTTGAGCCGTCCCTCCACCCTCCCAAGCATGATGTCCCCCTCCAAGGACCAGTCCCTCCTTATAACATGTCCAACGTATGTCAGAAAAGCCTCAGGATCCTTGCCTCCAAGGAACAGCCCAGTTTAACCCTCTCCAGGATGAATCTGTTGTTTTCTTAGCAGTCCATGGTCCTCAATACTCTTCTCCAGCACCACAGCTCAAAGGCATCA
>NW_006400129.1:1283638-1301398 GCF_000299155.1 Elephantulus edwardii
GACTTCTGGCAGTTCTCTGCTGATGTGCTGTTCCAGTCGTTTTTGGATAATCTTCAGTAGAATCTTGCTTGCATGTGAAATCAATGATATCGTTCTATAGTTTCCCCACTCTGCTGGTCACCCTTCTTTGGAATGGCAACAAATATAGATCTTTTCCAGTCAGTTGGCCAAGTGGTTGTTCTCTAGATTTCTTGGCACAACTTGGTGAGCACATCCAGGGCAGCCACCTGTTAGCTGAAATATGTCAACTTGTATACCATCTATTCCTGAGGCCTTATTTTTTGCTATTTCCTTCAAAGTAGCTTGAACTTCTTCCTTCATAACCATAAGCTCTTGCTCATATGTTGTTTCATGAAATTCTCCTGTGTCTGCCAATTCCTTTCGCTACAGTGACTAAGTATATTCTTTCCATCTTTTTTTAATACTTCCTGGATCATTTAATATTCTGCCTAAAGCACCCTTGATTATAGCAACTCAAGGTTTGTTCTTCAGTTCCTTGAGCTTAAGAAATGCTGAGCGATTTCGACCCTTTTGATTTTCCAACTCCAGCTCCTTGCACATTTCATTGTAATATTTTAATAATTAATTAATGGCTCATTACAACCCTCTCGTTCTATCACATAACCAGTATTTTTAGTACCATTTTACAAATTATGAAACAAAGATGAAGCAACTGGTCTACAGCCACAAGTTTTTAAATGTCAGGGACTATATTTTAATCAGTGTTTGTGAGCATGGCACAGGATATGGTAATGTTTCACTATAATACATAAGGCCAGCATGAATCAAAGCCAATTGGCAACAACTAACAACATCACCAGAACATGCAGCCATGCTAGATCAGTTCACATAGGAACAAACAATTCCCCAGAACAGGATTATTTTCATATGTCACTTTGGATGGGCTGTGTTCCACAGTTGACTTAAAAAAAAAACCCACTATAATTAGATCAGTTGGCCCTGGATACAGTTCAACTTCCATTTCTTAAAGTTCCTGCTGTAACAAAAATAAATTTTATTTCAGTATCTCAACTCTTCTTCATCTACTCAACAACAAAATCTTATCATTCATCAGAAATGAATGCTTACAGACGCTGTAATTCACTATATTCATTATGGCTATTAACGTCAAACGAAATGTCTAAGATTGTATAAAAAATCAAAAAGACTTAAAATATCACTAAAAAAGAAATTTTAAAAATAAAAATTACTAAAGCACGCATTACAAAGACCTTATACTGAACGCTTACTACGGCCAACATCTGGCCACAGACATTCACACAGAAGCCCCAAGTGCAGAGAGGAGGAAATCGCACAAAGCAAGCCTGCAAGCAATACTCGGGCCCCTGATTCTTGGCCTTGAATTGCAAAGATAGATTCAGTTTCACTGACTAAACCCATACAGTGTCCTGGAGTCAGAACTGACCTACAGCTCACCTTCCAAGCGGGTTTTCAGAGGCAGTAAGTCACACAGGAGGAGACTGCCCATCCTCCCCCACTCAACCCCCATGTAGCGGCTGGTGGATTCGAACCACATGGCTCTGGGATGCATCATCACGACCCCAGGAGCGCTCCAGGTTCAGCAAAGAGGGTGGGCATCTCCTGCTGTCCTCTGAGGAGCCCGGGGAAAGCAGCCTCGAGACAATGCAACCAGTGCTGCGCAGTTAAGGGCGGGCAGCCTCGCTGTAAGCCTGTACCTTTGAGGGCAGATTCTGCAGAGGCCTCTTGGACGGCGTCCATGTGGTGATCCAGGCCAGCGGCAGGGCTAGCTCCGCGGGACAAGACCGCCGCGACGTCCGCGCAGTGGCCCGGCAACCTAAGGACCGTGGGGCAGAGATAAGCCAGGTGGACCACGGGAGCACAGCCGAGGCAAAGATCGCCCCGTGGCTCGGGATCTCGCCGCCCCGACAACCAAAGCGGCTGACATGGGGGTGACCCGCCCCTTCCGCACTCGCTCCGGCTCTAGCTCCAGCTCCTGCTCCCCGAGGCAGCGAGCTTTCACAGTCTCGCGAGAGCTGCTCCCGCGTCTCTTGAGCGCTCGGACCCAGCAGCTGACTTCCCGGAGCATCTGGCATTGCTATTGCATCTTTTGGCTGTGTGCGTGGCTGCTGTCCATTTTGTTGGAATTAGCTGGGCACGGAATGCTTCCTTAACCTATCCTGCCGACCCCGTGGAGTGCATGCAGTCGCCCCACTGGTGGGTTTCCGTGAAGATGGGGGCTTGGCTCCTGCTGGACCCAGTGGTTCTCAATCCCACTGCCTACGAAAGCTTCTTGTTAGGGCAAGTTCCTTGGATTGATAACCACTCTTAGATGTTCAGAACAGCTGGCTGGAACCTTGCTCTGTCCTGTCTTTTTGTTTTTTCTGTCATTTTTTAAATTATTGTGTGTGTGTGCGTGCCGTCAAATCAGATCTGACTTGGTACAGGAGGAGATTGCCCCTCTTTCTCCAGCAGAGCATCTGGTGGATTCGAACCGCGTCCCTCTAATTGCAGTGCAGTTCCATCCATCTTCTTGAGGTTCTTCGCATTCTCTGACCCTCCATCTTCCCCAGCAATTATTTTTTTTTTCTGGCTCCAATCCCTCATTACAACATTATATAAAACAGTTCTCACCATCTTTGTCTCTAAGATCGGTTCTTCAATCATCCTTTGTCCAATTTACACATTTAGAAGAAACTGAAAATACTATGCTTCGTTCAGGTACACCTTACTCTGTAAATGGACACTCTTGTTCGTTTGCGCTTTAAAGATATCCTTAACAACAGATTTGCCCAATCCAGTACGTCTTTTTATTTTTTTTTTACTGTCGCTACTTATGGGTGTTGAAATCCTTGACAACCTAGAATTGCCAATTGATCCAGAACACCTTAAGGGTCCATAATTAAAGGACGTAGCTTCTGGAAAAGAGACTCTGATCCTGGGAACCTGTGGAGACGCTATTACTCTAAACCTGCCTAGGGCAGTGTGGACACTAATTCCACAGGGAAAGCTAGAGGAGGTCATTGTGATTCCTTGGGTCACACTTTATCTAGATAGAGTATGATATCTGTGAAAGCAGTTGCCTTAAATAGTAAAGTAAAACACTATGCTGCATTGAAAAGCAAACTCATGATTAAGCTGAGTGAAATATCTCAATCCTAAAAAAAATACTGCATAGTGCTACTGTTATAAAAGAGGTCTGACATCCGGGTTGGGGGGAACCTCAGAAAAGAGGGAATAAATAATGTATACTGCATTGAAAAAGATGAGAGAGAGAACTGTTTAAAGGAATATAGGATTAAGCATAATTTTCATGACAAGATTACTGAAAAAGAAATGCATAGTAAAGTGGACTGTGGACTTGGAGGGGGCGAATTGTGTAACAAAGAAGGAATTTTTCTTCTCAAAGAGAAAAACGAACTGGGAGGAAAATGTACATCAAGGAGTGAATGGGGGGAATTAAATGGAAAGAATATAATGTAATATATATATATATAGCATTTAAAAAACCATTAATAAAAAACCCCACTGAAATGTAAAGTTTTTTTCTCCACATGTTGTTATGTGCTGTCAAGTTGCTTGCGACTCATAGTGACCCCTGTGTACAACAGCCCTAAACCCTGCTCTATCCTGTGTCAATCTCACTGCCTCTGACACACCCATCCCAATTACCCCAGTCACTGAATCAATCCACCTCATAGAGGGTCTCCCCTTCTGCACCGTTCCTCCACCCTCCCAAGCATGATGTCCCTCTCCAAGGACCTCTCCCTCCTTACAACATGTCCAAAGTATGTCAGACGAAGCCTCAGAATCCTTGCCCCCAAGGAGCAGCCTGGTTTAACCCTCTCCAGGGTGAATCTGTTTGTTTTCTTGGGAGTCCAAGGTACATTCAATACTCTTCTCCAGCACCACAGCTCAAAGGCATCAATTCTTCTTCTATCCTCCTTAGTCATTGTCCAACTCTCTGATGTATAACAAGTGATTGCAAAACCATAGCCTGTATCAGATGCACCTTAGTCTCCAGAGTGACACCATTGCTCTTCAGTACCCTGGAGAGGTCCCTAACAGCAGACTTTCCCATGGTGATACGTTATTTTATTTCCTGGCTACTGGTGCCAAGAGTGTTGACCGTGGAGCCGAGCAAACTGAAGCTGTGAACAATCTCAATCTCGTCGCCATCCATCCTGATGCTGCCAATTGGTCCAGTGGTGAGAATCTTTGTCTTCTTGACATTGAGCTTCAATCCATACTGAAGGCTGCAGTCCTTGACTCTCTGCAGCAAGCATTTCAGGTCCTCCTCAGTTTCAGCAAGCAGGGTTGTGTCACCTGCATAACGCAGATTATTAATAGAGCTTCCACCAATCCTGACACCACACTTCTCCACATAGAGCCCAGCCTCCTGGATAATTTGTTCTGCATAGAGGTTGAAAAGGTATGGAGATAGGACAAATCCCTGGCGTATGCCTTTCCCAATTTTAACCATGCAGTGTTTCCTTGCTCTGTTCTGACGACTGCCTCTTGATTCAAGTATAGGTTTCGTGTTAGAACAATCAAGTGTTCTGGGATTCCCATTCTTCTCAGAGTCAGCCACAGTTTGTTATGATCCACACAGTCAAACACCTTTGCATAATCAATGAAACACAGATAGACATTTCCTCTGGTATTCTCTGCTTTCAGCTAAGATCCATCTAACATCAGCTATAATATCCCTAGTACCACAACCCCTTCTAAACCCAGCCCAGACTTCTGGCAGTTCTCTGCTGATGTGCTGTTCCAGTTGTTTTTGGATAATCTTCAGTAGAATCTTGCTTGCATGTGAAATCAATGATACCGTTCTATAGTTCCCACACTCTGCTGGTCACCCTTCTTTGGAATGGCAACAAATATAGATCTCTTCCAGTCAGTTGGCCACGTGATTGTTCTCCAGATTTCTTAGCACAACTTGGTGAGTACATCCAGGGCAGCATCTGTTAGCTGAAATATGTCAACTGGTATACCATCTATTCCTGGGGCCTTATTTTTTGCTATTTCCTTCAAAGCAGCTTGAACTTCTTCATCCATCACCATAGGCTCTTGCTCATATGTGATTTCATTAAATTCTTCTGTGTCTGCCAGTTCCTTTTGATACGGTGACTCAGTATATTCTTTATCATTCACTGTTCTATAAATTGCTTGTCTGTCAGATACTCCTAAATCTGAACTTCAGATTAAGACAGACTAGGAAGAAGGATTGGCCATCCACTTCTGAAAAAGCAGGCCTCCGAAAACCCTATGTACTGTATTCCCCACATACCATCAAAAATATTACACATTATGGGAAATCCCCAAGAAAACCATCCAAGTTTCTTTTATAACGATCTTCTGAAAATAATACATTCAAAAGTTAATTTAACTGATCTTCCTATCTAAAATGTTTCAAGAAATTAAACATTTAATAATCCCAAAATTGGTTTCTACAATTTTTGAAACCTGTTTTTATGCATATTTATTTACATTGGGATTAGCATACATGGACCTCTATTAGTTGCATTGTTGTAACAATTACCACAAATTTGTTGTTGTTGTTAAGTGTCTCCAATCAAGTATGATGCATAACAACTAAAAAAGGCCTGAACCTTGTTCTATGACAATTGTCAACTCTCTAAGTTAATAGAGTGTCCAGAGGCATATTGTCTAGGAAGTGGCTACCATTCCTGCTTCCAAGCCTTCTTAATCTGGGAACTCCACCAAGCACTGTTAACCATGGGTAAACATTATGGCATATGACACACCAGTTGCACAGTGTTCAGCATCACAACAACCCGAAGTTACCTCATTTAGTTACTTAAAATATAACTGTGTTCTTACCTTTCTGCAGATTATAAATCTCACCTGAGTCTTGTTGGGCTAAAATAAAAGTGTCAATAGATCCAAGTTCTTTTGCAGACAATCTAGGGGGGGAGGGAATAAATTTCTTTCTTTTTTCTACCTTCCTCCATCTTCAAAGCCAGCATTTTTGCTTCTCCAACCCTTGATAGAGATGGTAACAGAGGAAGTTCAAGCTGCTCTGAAGGACTTGGCAAAAAACAAAGCCTCAGGAATTGATGGAATACCAATTTACGTATTTCAATAAACAGGCGCTGCGCTGGATTTGCTCACCAAGTTGTACCAATAAATCTGGAGGACTACTACTTGTCCAACTGACTGGAAAAGATCTATATTTATTCCCATTTTAAAAAAAGTGACCCGACAAGGTAAGGAAATTATCGAACAATATCTCTAATATCACACACACTAGCAAAATCCTGTTCCAGATTATCCAGAAATGACTGGTAGAGTACATTGACAGAGAACTACCAGAAATACAAGCTGCATTTAGAAGAGATCATGGTACTAGAGACATTATCACCAATGTCAGACGGATCTTGGCAGAAAGCAATGTGTATCAGAGGATTATTTATCTGTATTTTATTAACTACACAAAGGCATTTGACTGTGTAAATTGCAACAAATTGTGGCTAGCCTTGAGGAAAATGGGAATCCCAGGACACTTGATAGTGCTTATGCAAACATTGACCAGGAAGTAGTCCTCAGAACAGAGCAAGGAAACATTGCATGGCTCAAAATCAATAAAGGAGTGCATCAGGGATTCATCTTGTCTCCATACCTTTTCAATCTATATACAGAACAGATCATTCAAGAAGCAGGGCTTTATGAGGAGGAATGTGGCATCAGCATTGTGGGAGACTCATCAACAACCTACATTATGAAGATAACACTACATTGCTTGCTAAAATTGAAGAGGACCTGAAGTGTTTGCTGTAGAATGTCAAGGATTATAGTCTTCAATATGGATTGATGCTCAACAATTGGCAGCACCATCGTAGAAAGAGAAGAGACTGAGGTTGTTAACAGCTACAGCTTGCTCAGCTCCACAATCTACACTCTTAACACCAGCAGTCAGAAAATCAAAAGACAAATTGCATTGGAAAAATCTGGGGTCAGGTACCTCTCCAGAATACTGATAAGTAACAATGTCAGTCTACAGACTAAGGTGTGCCTAACCCAGGCTATGGTCTTTGCAATGACTTGTTATGCTTCAGAAAGTTGGACAATGACTAAGGATGACAGAAGAAGAATTGATGCCCTCAAGCTGTGGTGCTAGAAAAAGGTCTTGAACATACCATGGGCTGCCAAGAAAACAAATAGGTCTGTCTTGGAGAGGGTGAAACCAAGTTTTTCCTTAGAGATTAGGATTTTGAAGCTCCACCTGACATACTGAGTACATGGCCAAGAGAGACCAGTCCTTGGAGAAGGACATCATACTTGGAAAGGTGAAGGGACAGCACAGAAAAGGAAGACCGTGGATGAGATGTATTGATACAGTGACTGGGGCAGTGAGGGTTGGTGTGTCAGAATTAGTGAAAATGGCTCAGGACAGGGCAGGGTTCAGAGCTACTGTCATTTTGCTGTAATTTACTATGAGTTGCAGGTCACTCATCGGCACATAACAACAACAACCCTTGTTACATTGTCATGTTTTCCTCTTAAAATGATTAGATATGGCCACTTGGATCATGTAGGCTAACCTCTTCCATTTTAATGTCTGCATCCTTAGTAACATAACAAAATTACTTGTTCACAAACTTCTGACATTAAGATCTAGGAATCTTTACCTAAGTAAAAGGAATGTTATTCTGCCACAGAGTCCTAATGGGAAATATTACTATTTGTTCTGCAAATCCATTCTAAAGCAAATTCAAAGGTTAAAGTATATTTTTAGTAAAATGCTTCCATAGGAAGAATTCATTTTTGTTTACCAGCAGATAGAAATATTATCTTTAAGGGATGTGGATTTAAACAATGGTGATAAAAGAGGAAGTTCAAGCTGCTCTGAAGGAATTCTAAAAAAACAAAGCCATTCATGCCACACTTCAACCTTCTGTGTGACCCCCTGACTTGACACCTCACTGCATACAAACTATATAAGTAAGTGGCATTGATCTCTTGCCACTAGAGAGACAAAGAAAGACATTAAACTTCAGGAGAGATAATGTAGGAGGTGAGAAACTGCCAGAGCAAGCCTTTGGGGTGCTTACGGAGAGATGGAAGTGAACATCCCTGGGATTATGTCCCTCCATTGGGAGATGCTTGAATCTGTGGCAGATAGGGCATCCCAGGGACTAAACAATACAACACAGTTTGGGACACAGAGCCACAGGCAGGGGAAAGACTTTTCCTGCTTTCTCAACTGGCACTCTGAGCTGCAAAAACAAGAACTGACTTGAGCCCTCCTAGACAGAAAATGTTTGAGTGAAGCACCTGGTCTCATACCACTCAGCCACTCCATAGACAAAGGAGGACAGGAGAGATTCCTGGAGAGCTGTTGTGTAGAACAGAGAGAACCTAAAAACCTTAGGAAAGGCAAATTTCCCTGAAAGGACTTCTGGCAAAGTGAGTGACTCATAGATTGAACATTTTAACATGTAAACTAAGCAAGAACATAATAATGATAAGAATTACCAAAAACTTATGCAGATACAATAAAAACAGACTAACGCTTATCAAGAAAAACTTCACATTATGTCAAGAAAGCAGCAGGCAACTTCAAACACTGTGAGAAAACAAATTAAGCCTTCTCAGAACAAACAAACAAAAAAAGCAGAATATTGCAGACCCAATAAATACCACACAGTCAAGAAGGAAGATGTTGATGCGGAGACATTTGAACGGCTAGGAAAGAAAGTAAAAATGATAGAAGAAACAATGGAAGCTGCAAATAAAGGAAATACCCTAGAGGTAGGGAACCAGGAGAAATATACTGATGAAGAGTTATTTTAACAGCTACAGAAGAAGGTGCAAATAATAGAAGAAACAACAGAAACCACCAAAAAGCAAACATTCCAGAGACAGTCCAGGACTAAATGAAGCCAAAAGGAATATAATGAAGAGGAGGAACTTGCATCTACGTTCATGAGAGATACTTAACACCTACAGAAGAAAATGCAAAGGATGGAAGAAAGAATTGAAACTATAGCTAAAGAGGAAGAAGAACTTTAAAAATCATCACAAGATAGAGCACAGACAACAGTGTACTGGAAATAACAGAAATACAAGAAAATGCAATCCAGAATCTTAATAATGAAATGTGGAAGTGTCCAACATCCTGGAGGGACAACAATTAGAAAAGAAGAGAGGAAGCATAGAATCAGTGAGTTGGAAAATAAGAACCTCAACTAAAAGAAAAATCAGAGATGAGACATAAATAAAATGAAGAAAACATTAGAATAATGTGGAATGACATCAAAGGGAACAACATATATATGATTAGAATTCAAGAATATGAGAAGGACAGACAAATCACTGAAAAACTTGTGGAAGAGGTACTAGAAGAAAACTTCCAGGTATTATGAAAAATAAGGAAATCCACATTCAAGAAGCAGTGTACACCAAATAGAGTAGAACCAAAAAGAAAAAATCAATATATATTATAGTCAAATTCTCCAAAATAAAAGATAAGGACAGAATATTAAAAGCAGCAAGTGAAAAACAAAGACTTACCTATAAAGGAAAAGCAATCACATTAAGTTCTGATTTTTCAGCAGAAATCGTGCGAACAAGAAAACAACAGGATGGCATATACTGAAAGTTTAAAGAAAAGAATTGCCAAATGAGAATCCTGGATTCAGCAAAGCGCTCCATTAAATACCAAGAAGAAATTACATCCAATGCAGAAAAGAAGGAATTTAAGGAACTAGTGAAAACAAGACCAAACCTTTAAGAACTTTTAAGTTAAATTCTTCACATGGAGAAACCAAAGGAAAGTGCATGGACCATCATAACCAGAAACAACAAAAAAAAGAAACACAGCAAAATGGTTTAAGTAAAACCAGGCCTGACAATAATCATAATTAATGTGAGTGGACTAAATGCACCAATCAAGAGAAAAAGAGTAGCAGAATGGATAAAAAAGCAAAGTCTATCAATATGTTGTCTTATAAGAGACATATCTAAGAAATCAAGGAAAAAAAATATACCAAGCAAATGGCAGCCACAAAAAAGCAGGAGTGGCAATATTAATCTCTGATAAAATAGACTTCAGAAAAAAAGACCATAAAATATAAGTAAGGGCACAATATGATGATTAAAGGCACAGTAGATCTAGAAAGTAACATTGGTCAACATCTATGCACAAAATGATAGACCTGATATATACAGAAAACAACTGTTACTGTAATTGAAGGAAAAAATAGTACCACAATAGTGGCGGGAGACTTTAACACACCACTCTTGCCAAAGAACAAGTGAACTGAAAAAAACTTAAAGATGCACAAGATCTAAATTACACATTAAGCCAACTAAAACTCAATAGACCTTCTTCTCAAGTGCACATGGTACATTCTTCATAATTAATCACATATTAGGACACAAAGCAAGCCTCAACAAATTAAAAACATTAACATAATAGAAAGTATTTTCTCAGACCACAGTGCAATAAAATCAGAAATTAAATACAAGAGGATAAAGCTTATAAAGCCATCAATGTGGAAGCTAAATAACACCCAGCCAATACCTCACTCGGTTATACAAGACATAAAGAATGAAATAAAAAAGTTCCTTGACACAAATGATAATAAAAATACAAACTACTAAAACCTCTGGGATACAGCTAAGGTAGTCCTCAGGGGCCAGTTCATAGCAATAGACAAAGACATAAAAAATGAAGAAAGAGGCAAAATTAATGTTCTAACTCAACACCTTCATGACATAGAAAAAGAACAGCAATCTAACCCTACAGCCTCTAGAAGAAAGGAAATTATTAGAACAAGACCTGAAATTAATGAGATAGAAAACATAAAAACAATTGAAACCATCAGTAAAACCAAAGGCTGATTTTTCAAAAGGGTCAATAAAATTGACAAACTCCTGGCAAATTTAACAAAAGGGAAAAAGACACAAATAACTCAGTTAGGGAACGAAAGAGATGACATCACAACAGAACCAGAGGAAATTAAATCTATAATATCATAATATTATGAAAAGCCATACTGTTAAATTTCAAAACCTAGGCAACATGGACAAATTCTTTGAAATGCATGCAGATTGACACAGACAGATATAAAACACATGAACAGACCATATCAAAAGAAGAAACTGAGCAGGTCATAAAAAGACTCGCCACAAAAAAATCCTGGACAAGATGACTTTATGGCTGAATTCTACAAACATTCACAAAAGATTTATCACCAATCCTACTTAAGTTATTGCAAAAAAATAGAAAAAGAAGGCATACACTTAGAGTCATTGTATGAAGCAAGCATAACCCTAATACCAAAAGCAGGCAAAGACATTACCAAAATAAGAAAACTACAGACCATTATCTCTCATGAACATAGACACAAAAACCCTTAGCAAAATCTTAGCCAATAGAATCCAGAACCACGTCAAAGAACGTAATTAATATTGACCAAGTGGGATTCACAAGAGAGATGTGGAGATATTTCAACATAAGAAAAACAATCAATGTAATTCACCACATTAACAAAGCAAATAACAAGAACCATATGATCCTAGCAATTGAGGGAGTATAGGAATTTGACAAAATCCAATACCCTTTCCTGATAAAGACACTCAGAAAAATAGGAATAGAAAGAAATGTCCTCAACATAGTGAAAAGCATATACGCAAAAAACCCAACATCATTCTCAGTGGAGAAAGAGTAATTTTGCTTGTTGTCAGGGACGAGACAAGGATACCCAGTGGTGTCACTTCTATTCAAAATTGTATTGGAAGTACTCCCTAGGGCTATATGACAAGAAAAGGAAATAAAAAGGCATCCAGATCAGCAAAAAAGATGGTTAAACGATTGCTATATGTTGATGATATGGTAGTGTATGCAGAAAAACTCAAAAACTCAACAATTATCTAGATATTTGAGCTGCAGGACTGTATTCTGGTATCTGTGACAGACAAAACATCTGGCTTGGAGATTGCCATCTAAAGGAAGTTTCCATCTCCATGAAAGTTGCCATCAATATAAAGGAAGAAGTCAGTAAGTCCCTGGTAAGTGAGGTCCTCCTACACAACAGCAGAAAATTTAGGTACCTTTCCTTACAATAAGGAAGCATTTGTACAAACCATTTATTAAGGACCATATGCAAGCTTCTGGAGATTATTATTCTAGTTCTGAAGCTTAATGTCATGAGTCTTTTTTCATCATATTTCATAAAGTGCTTATACATCATACTAATAGTACAAAAATAGAATATTAAGTGTTTTATAAAGCACACAATATTTATATATGTTCTTTTTTATTCTTTTGAGCCAATAAGAACACTCCATGTTGTCTATTAAAGACAAGAATCCGAAGGTAACTCCATCAGTTATGTAAGCAAACACAGAGTCTATATACCTGGTTGCTTTGGACAGAGTGTGCGTGAGAATTATTTTTGTTTTGTTTTATTGAGATTTTAATGAAAGTTTATAGAGAACTTGGATTTCCATTCATTCATTGTTGCATGTTTTCCTCCCTTTCCCCCCTCCCCCCAGTTGCCTTTTCTCTTTAGGGAAAAAAAAATCCTTCATTGTTATAGAGTGCCCCTCTGCCCCAGTCCACTTTACAATGCAGTTCATATTTTGGACTCATTTCATGTCAATAATAATTAATCATATATGCCTTTTATACCATTATCTCCCTCATCTGTTTCAATGCCATGCACATTGTTTATCCCTTCTTTTCTTAGTTCCCCCTAACCACCGTGTCATTCCTGTTTTATAATAGTGGCATTGTGCAATATTTGTCCTTTTGTGACTGAGATATTTCACTCAATATAATGTCCTCCATGGTCACTCATTTTGTATAATATTTCATTAGTTCCTTGTTTTTCACTGCTGCGTAATAGTCCATTGTGGGAATATATATCACAGCTTCTCTATCCATTTGTTTGTTGATTGGCACTTAGGTTGTTTCCAACTCTTTGCTATTATGAACAAAGCAGCAATAAACATGGGTGTGCATTTATATGCTTGAGTGGCAGTTATAGTTTCTTTAGCATATATTCCCAGTAGTGAAATTGCTGGGTCCAATGGTATTTCTATTTCCAACTTTTTGAGAAAGTGCCATAGGACCCTCCATAGTGGTTGCACCATTTTACACTCCCAAAAATAGTGAATAAGGGTTCCAGTTTCTCCACAACCTCTCCAGCATTTGTTGTTTGCTACTCTGTTGAATGTTGCTATTGTTACTGGGGTGAAATGATATCTGATAGTAATTTTTATTTGCATCTCTCTTAGAGCTAGGGATTTTGAACATTTCTTCGTGTGTTTGTTCACCATCTGAATGTCTTTTTTTTGCTGAAGTATCTATTCTTGGGAAGTTCTTCTTGCCAGAAGGAAGGAGCATGGTGGTGGGAGCATAGGAATCGTGGAAAGCTTTTGGAGTCGACCGCTTTTCTGGAAATGTGTTTGAAGTGCAGGTTTGCTCTGTCCCTGGAGTGAGGCTAGCCAGCCTAGACCTAGGGTTTGAACCAGGAGGCGGCCTTAGTGGAAAGGAAGCCATGCTACCAAGCCGAAGGTGGGTGATTTTCATCTGTGGCCCTTGGCCAGGTTCAAATTGTCTTCCTGTCATACATTCTTCTAGGTGGTATAGCACTGGTCTGTGTGTTGCTATACAGAGGGAACTTGTGTTGCTGTGATGCTGAAGACTGTGACAGTGATGTGCCAGTCGTGGTAATGGGTACCCATGGTGGACAGTGTTGGCTGGAGCTTCCCGACTAAATCAAGCCTGGAAGCAGGAGTGGCATCCACTTCCGAAATGGCTTGCTTCCGGAAACTCTATGTACAAACAGTGCTCAGGCTGTTTGTTCATAGGGTCGCTATGAGTTGTCTACAATTCGATGGCATCAAACAACAACAAACAACATCTATTCATATCCTGTACCAAAATGCAATTGGGTTGTTTTTCTTGTGGTGCTCAAGTATTCTAGAAATTCCAGATGTAAGTCCCTTATCACGCATGTCATTACCAAATATTTATTCCCAGTCTGTGGCATCCCTTTTTACCCTGTTGGAGAAGTATTTGGATGTGCATAGGAATTTGATTCTTAGAAAGCTTCTTTCATTGATTTTCTTCTCTCCTGGTTGTAGGCATTTCAGGATGCTTGGAAGGCTGTTCATGTTGTGGATTACGGCTTCTAGATTCTTCCAAGCTTTTCTGTAGTGAAGTTTATAGTCTATGGTTTTAGTCCTAGGTCCTTGAGCCACTTTCAGTTGTTTTTTTGTCTATGGTTAGGAGGTGTGAGTCTTGCTTGGGTTTTCTGCAGATGGTTTTTCATTTTTGCCAACTCCATTTGTTAAAACTTCTATTGTTTCCCACTGATTTCATCTCCTTGCAAAAAATCAGTTGAAAATAGGTAGATGGGCTGATTTCTGGATTCTTACTTCTATTCTATTGATATATGTCTGTCATTGTACCAGTGCCATGCTGTCTTGACCACCACAGCAGTGCAGTAGGATTTGAAATCAGGGAGCGAGATGTCTCCTACCTTGTTTCTCTTTTTAAGGAATGCTTTGCTTTTTCAGGGCCTCCTTTCCATTTCCAGTGAAATTGGAAATTGCCTTTTCCATCTCGTTTAAGAATGGAATTGGTATTAGTATTGGGATTGCATTTAACGTGTAACTTGCCTTTAGTAGGATTGCCATTTTCCTGATATTGAGTCTTCCTATCCATGAGCAAGTACAATCTTCCATTTCTCTCGGTCTTTTTTTGTCTTTTTTCTGTAGCAATGTTGTGTAACTTTCTTTGAATAGATCCTTTGTGTTTCTAGTTAGATTTATTGTTGTTATGTGCTGTCAAGTCGCTTGCGACTCATAGCGACAACAGCCCTAAACTCTGCTCTGTCCTGTGCCAATCGCTCTGTCTCTGACACTCCCATCCAGATTATCCCAGTCACTGAATCAATCCACCTCATAAAGGGCCTTCCCCTCCTGCACTGTCCCTCCACCCTCCCAAGCATGATGTCCTTCTCCAAGGACCGCCTCACATGTCTCTCCTCACAACGTGTCCAAAGAATTTAATCTTGTGATTAGCTATTGTGATGGATATTGTTTTTCTTAGCTCCAGTTCTGTATTCCCTTTGTCACTGTAGAGAAATCCAATTGATTTTTGTATATTGATCTTGTATCCTCCCACCTTGCTGAATTGGTCAACTATGTCCTTGCTGAGTCTTTAGGGATTTCTAAGTGTACTTTCATGTCATCTGCATATACAGAAAATTTTACTTTCTCTTTGCCAATTTGAATGCATCTTATTTCCTTCTCTTCTCTTACTGCTACCACTAACGCTTCCAATACAATATTGACTAGGAGAGGTGATAGTGGGCATCCTTGCTTAGTTCCTAATGTCAGAGGGAATGCGTTAATCTCTCTCCCCTGAAAACAATGCTGACGCTATGTTTTGTTTATATAATTCTTACTATGTTGAGGAAATTTCCTTCTATTCCTATTTTGTTGAGTGTTTTAATCAGGAAAGAGTGCTGAATTTTGTCAAATGCCTTTTCTGCACAATTGATAGGATCACAAGGTTCTTGTTCTCTGCTTGGTTAATGTGATGAATTACATTGATTGTTTTTCTTATGTTGAATCATCCTTGCATACCTGTTATGAATCCCACTTGGTTATAGTGAACTATTTCTTTGATGTATTGTTGGATTCTATTGGGCAAGATTTTAGTCAGGATATTTGCATCTATGTTCATGAGAGATATTGGCCTACAGTTTTCTATTTTGATGGTGTTTTTACCTGGCTTTAGTATGAAGGATATGTTTGCTTCATAGAATGAATCTGGGATAATTCCATCTTTTTCTATTTTCTAAAATAGTTTATGTAGAATTGGTGACAGTTCTTCTCTGAATGTTTGATAAAATTCACTTGTAAAACCATCTCTTCCAGGGCTTTTTTGGTTGGTGGTTGTTTTATTACCTTTCCAGTTTCTCCTTTTGTAATGGGTCTGTTCAAGTGTTCAGTATCAGTTTGTGTCACTGTAGGTAGTTTGTGAATTTCTGTTTCTCCATTTCCTCTAGGTTTTTAAATTTGTTTGATCATTACTTTTCATAATATTCCATTGTTAACCTTTTTAATTTAGTTAGCTCTGTTGTGACATTGTCCATTTGATCTCTTATTTGGATTATTTGTATCTTTCCCTCCTTTTCTTTTGTTAGTTTTGCTAATAGTTTCTTGATTTTATTGACCTTTTCAAAGAACCAACTCCTGGCTTTGTTGATAGTTTCAATGGTTTTTTGGTTTTCTATTTCATTTTTTTCTGCCTTAAGTTTTATAATTTCAGGTTTTTGGGGTGTCTCCAGTTTTCCTGCTTTTCTTTTTCAATTTGTTGGAGATGCTGAGTTAGGGAGTCAGTGGTAATTTTTTCCTGTCTTTTGATGTGTTTGCTTATTCCTATAAATTGACCTCTGATTTCTGCTTTGTCTTTTTCCCAGAGGTTTTGGTAAGTTGTGCTTTCATTGTCATTTATTTCAAGAAACTTTTTAATTTTTTAAAATTTCTTCTAGCAGCCACTTATTTTCAAGCAAGGTGTTGTTTAGCTTCCAAATGTATGGGTGTTTTTATCCTTTATCCTCTTGTCATTAATTTCTAATTTTGTAGCATTGTGGTCTGAGAATATGGTTTCTATTGTTTCTATGCCTTTGAATTTATTAATGTTTGCCTTGTGACCTACAATATGATCTATTCTGGAGAACATTATATGCATATTGGAGAAGGTATACTGTGGGGGCGGGGGTTTGTGCACTAGCCTATAAATATCTATGAAAGTAAGTTGGTTTATTGTGTGGTTTAATACTTCAGCGTGTTTGATGAGTTCCTTTCTGGAAGTTTTATCTTTTATTGAGAATGGTGTATTGATGTCTCCAACTACTATAGTAGTGTTGTCTATTTCCTTTTTCAGTTTTGTAAATGTTTGTTTTATATATTTAGCAATTCTTTCATTTGATGCATAGATATTTATTACTATTATGTTCTCTTGTTCTATTGACCTGTTAATCATTATGTAGTGCCTGACCTTCCTTGTCCTGTGTGATAGTTTTTGCATTGAAATCTATTTTTTCCAAGACTAATATTGCTACTCCTGCTTTTTTTTCTGGTTGCCATTTGCTTGGTATGTTTTCCCACACCTTTTTATTTTTAGTGTTTCTTTATCTTAATGTTTCAGGTGAGTCTCTTTTAGACAGCATATTGATAGATTTGGGGTTTTTTTTTTAATCCAACTCTTACTCTTTTTCTCTTCTGTGGTACATTTAAACCATTTACATTCAGTGTGATTACTGAGAGGCAAGGTTTTATTATTATCATTTTGTTGTGTTCTTTTTGGTTTTGTTGCTAGTTACTTTGGTCCATCCTACTTTCTGTGACCCATTTGTAAGGAGGACATCTCTCAGTGTTTCCTGCAATGTTGGTCTTATTTTTACAAACTCAGTTAGGTATTGTTTTTCTGAGAATATCTTGATATTTCCTTCATATTTGATGGACAATTTCACTGGTTACAATATTCTTGGATGACACTTGTGTTTTTTGAGTGTTCGACATATGTCATTCAATTTTCTTTTTGCTTACATAGTTTCTGATGAGAAATTGGCACTTAATCATATTTGCTCTCCCTTTTAGGTTACTCTTTGTTTCTTCTTCACTGCTTTCAGAATTCTCTCCTTACCATCGGTTCTGGAAAATTGGACTATGATATGTCTTAGTGTTTTTCTTTGGGGTCTATTCTATATGGTATTCTCTCTCTCT
>NW_006400129.1:1301730-1303100 GCF_000299155.1 Elephantulus edwardii
CTTAGTACCAAGACCCCTTCTAAACCCAGCCTGGACTTCAGGCAGTTCTCTGCTGATGTACTGTTCCAGTCGTTTTTGGATAATCTTCAGTAGAATCCTGCTTGCATGTGAAACCAATGATATTATTCTGTAATTTCCACACTCAGTTGGGTCACCTTTCTTTGGGATGGGAACAAATATAGACCTCTTCCAGTCAGTTGGCCAAGTGGTTGTTCTCCAGATTTCTTGACACAACTTGGTGAGCACATTCACAGCAGCATCTGTTAGCTGAAATATGTCAATTGGTATACCATCTATTCCGGGGATCTTATTTTTTGCTATTTCCTTCAAAGCAGCCTGAACTTCTGCCGTCATCACCATAGGCTCTTGCTCAAATGCTATTTCATTAAATTCTTCTGTATCTGCAATTCCTTTCGGTACAATGACTCAGTATATTCCTTCCATCTTCTTTTTATACCTCCTGTTCTGCCTATAGGTTGAGAAGGCATGAAGATAGGACACATCCTTGGCATACAACCTTCTCAGTTTTGAACCACGCAGTGTTTCCTTGCTCTGTTCTGACGACTGCCTCTTGGTTGAAGTATAGGTTTCTCATTAGCATGATCAAATGCTCTGGGATTCCCATTCTTCTCAGAGTCAGCCACAATTTGTTGTGATCCACACAGTTAAATGCCTTTGCATAATTAATGAAATACAGATGGACATTCCTCTGGTACTCCCTGCTTTCAACCAAGATCCATCTTACATTAGCTACAATATCCCTAGTACCATGGCCCCTTCTAAACTCAGCCTACACTTCTGGCAGTTCTCTGTTGATGTGCTGTTCCAGTCATTTTTTAACAATCTTCAGCAGAATCTTGCTTGCATGTGATATCAGTGATATTATTCAATATTTTTCACACTCTGTTGGATCATCATTCTTTGGAATAGGAACAAATATAGATCTCTTTCAGTCAGTTGGCCAAGTGGTTGTCCTCCAGATTTCTTGACCCAACTTGGTGAGCACATCTAAGGCAGTATTTGTTAGTTGAAATATGTCAACTGGTATACTATCAATTCCTGGGGCCTTGTTTTTTGCCAATTCCTTCAAAGCAGCTTGAACTTCTTCCTTCATCACCATAGGCCCTTGCTTATATGTTGTTTCATTAAATTCTTCTGTGCTTGCTAATTCCTTTCTGTACAACGACTGTATACTCTTTCTATCTTCTTTTAATACTTCCTGGATCATTTAATATTCTGCCCAAAGCATCCTTAGGTATTGCAACTCGAGAATTGAAATTGTTCTTCAGCTCCTTGAGTTTAAGAAATTCTGAGTGGGTTCAGCCCTTTTGATTTTCTGACTCCAGCTCCTTGCACATTTCATTGTAATA
>NW_006400129.1:1303200-1305954 GCF_000299155.1 Elephantulus edwardii
TTCTCATTCTTCATTATGCATGGAAAGTTTTCTTCTAATAACTCTTCCACAATTTATTCAGTGTCTTTACTTGCTTCTTCCTGTTTTGGGAATCTGATTATGTGCATGTTATTTCTCTTGTTGTGGTTCCATATTATCCTTAGGTTTTCTTCTTTTTCCTTCCTTTTTGATTCTGCTTTCCGTTCTGGTAGGTCAGTGGTGACAGTTCTATCTTCTGTTTCACTGGTTCTGTGTTCCATCTCTTCAACCCTGTTCATGTGTACCTCCATCATGTTGACAACGTCTGAAACATTAGTCCTCATATTTTGGATTGTGGTTTCTTTTTTTCCCAGAGCCTCAAATGCCTCATTTGTTTAATCTCATTGTTTTGAATTTTTTAAGATCTTCCTGAATTTTGCTTGCAGTATCCCATAGTTCTTCAACTTTTACTTTCACCCATTGAAAATAGTAAATTATTGGTGTTTTAAAATCTTTGTCAGAAAAATTCATCAGACTTTCTGTCTTCAGGAAATCCATTGATGCTGTGTCACTTTTGGGTTTGGCATCTTACTCTGGGCTTGTGTAGGGTGGTAAAGTAAGCCTGCTTCCTATGTGGCATTGCTGTAGTAGAGTTTTTCATTCCTGAGATTCCTGATCTGAAGTCACTGCTCCAGAAGAGAGTGAGGCAACTACCTTGCCTCAGTTTCTCTCTGTCTTCTGACCCAAGGGAGGACCTACTTCAGTTCGGTAGAGAAAAGTCCTATGAATGCAGCCTTCTCTGTCAGACAACTGCTACAGCTAAGCCAGCCCAAGGTGCTCTGGGCTAAAGGCAGTTAATGGTCTGAATATGTGGAGACATAAGGCAGAGTGCAGAGAGCCGATTGAAAAACTAGAAGGCCTCAATTATCCCTTTTAGAATGAACTCCAGCTGTCTCACTCTCTTCTGACTGAACTTAAGGGTTTCCATGTGATACAGCTAAATAGCAGTGATACTCCCCCCCCCCCCTCCCTGAAAGTACCTCATTCAAATTTCAGCATTGCTCCCAGCACATGTTGTTCCTGGAACATGTCAGTCCAGGGGCGGGTTGTGTCAGCTTCTGTCACAGGTGGGTGGGGTCAGCTGCAGCTTCAGCAGACGCTGGCATCAGAAATAGCAGATCATAGGGCAGGCAGGTGGCGTCAGCAATTGCTCCTCTTCCTCATATCTTGAGGACACATTCTTTTTCATAGAGCTAGCTTCTCAAATTATTTACTTGAATCAAAATCATCTTCATGTCACAGAACACAGTTTTCCTTGCAGAAATCCTCACACTCAAGAAATTTTAAAAAAACCACAAACAACCAAACATTTTAGGGAACTTTATTAATTTTTTTTTCTATACATCCATAGATGGATTTTTTCATTAAATTTTTGCTACACTCGAAAGAAAGAAATAAAGTCCTATAATCACAATACCTTTTTAGAGCTATGAGTTCAATTTAGTAGAGTGGCAGGATATAAGATCAATATTCAAAAATCAGTAGATTCCTCTACGATAACAAAAATAACTCAGAGAAGGAAATAAAAAATGCAATATCATTTACAGTAGCTAACTTCAAAATTTGAGATACTTGGGAGTGAAGCTGACTAGAAACACAAAAGACCTGTACAAAGAAAAATACAGAAAATTCTGGGATGCAAAATCCCAATACAGACACCAAATTAATTTTTCAAGGAGATCGAAAGGGAAATTGTCAACCTGAGTTAGAGAGAAAAGAGACCTTAAATAGCAAAGTACTTCTGTAAAACAACTGAAATCAAGCTTACAAGCGCTAGTCCAACGTATAAAGATATTGTCAAATACAACCAGAAAATGCACACTCTAAAGAGGATAAATTAATGCATGGGATCTTCTAAAGATTAAATCTCTGTGCACATCAAAAACTTTCCAACAGGACGAAAAGAAAACCAACAGACTGGGAACAAACATTTGGTAATACCATCTCAGACAAGAGTCTTATAACAAAAGTTTACAGAGTATTCCTAGTCCTCCACAAGGAAAAGACTGATAAACCAATTACAAAATTGGTAAAAGACATGGAAAGAATTTTCACAGAAGAAGATATTCATATGGCAAACAGACACATGAAGGCATGATCCAAATCACTGGCAATAAGAGAGAGGCAAATCAAAACCATGATGAGGTACCATATCACTCAAGTAAGAGTGGCAAAGAGTAACAGGGCAGCAAGTAATAGATATTGGAGAGAATGTGGCATGAAAGGAACTCTTACACATTGTTGGTGGGAGTGTAAAATGGTGCAACCATTCTGGAAGGCAGTTTGGCACTTCCTCAAAAAGCTGAACATAGACATTCCACATGACCAGCTATTCCACTACTTAGAATATACCCTGAGACTATGAAAACTGAGACACAAACAGAGTTGTACACCAATATTCATAGCAGCATTATTAGCCATAGCAAAAACATAGAACAGCCCAATTGTCCAACCACAAATTAATGGATTGTGAAATTATGGTACATTCACACTATGGAATACTATGTAGCACGCAGGAGCAATAACTTTGTAAATTATTACTTAACTTGGGAGGGACTGGAGAGCACTATGCTGAGTGAACTTAGTCCCACAAGGATAAATATTGTGTAAGATCATTATTGTACAATGAGTATAACGATCCAGGAGGGGTTGGAGAGGCTGGAAGTAGAGGGATGTGGATGTACAAGGGGAAGAGGGAATGAATCATTGGGTTGTACAATTTGATGGGTGGAGGGG
>NW_006400129.1:1309094-1319014 GCF_000299155.1 Elephantulus edwardii
ATATAATGATATATAAATGAGGAATATCAGTTTTAACAAACTTTTTTATGTAACAATTTGATATGTAAATAATCTTACATAACTATTTGACACTTAAATAATCTTTAAGGCAATTATTCCTACAACATTGTAATCTCCATTTTTCAGTAGAAGAAACTGATACCCAGAATTTGTGACTGGGCTCATAGGGGACTGAATAGGCAGTTGCTCCCAGGATTTGAGTTTTCTTCTGGCCTCATGTTCTTCCTACTTCAGCATTCTCTCTCTCTCTTTCACTCCCTTCCTCCCTCTCTCCCTCTCTACTTTCCTCCCTCTTTCCCTCTCTTGCCCTTTACCTTTCTTCTACAGCAACCGGTGAAGGAATGATAGATTCTCCCTTGTTGTTTTTTTTTGTTGTTATATGCCATCAAGTCACTTGTGATTCATAGTGACCCTGTGTATAAGAGCCCTAAACCCTGCTCTGTCCTGTGCCAAACTCACTGTCTCCGACACACTCACTCCTACCACACCAATCACAGTATCGATCCATCTCATTTAGGGTCTTCCTCCCCTGTGCCGTCCCTCCACTCTCCCAAACATGATGTCGCTCTCCAAGGACCAGTCCCTCTATCAGATGAAGCTTCAGAATCTTTGTCTCCAAGGAGTAACCTGGCTTCACCCTCTCCAGGACAAGCCTGTTTGTTCTCCTTGCAGTCCATGGTATATTCAACATTCTTCTCCAGCACCACAGCTCAAAGGGATCAATTCTATTTCTTTCATTCCTAGTCATTGTCCAACTCTACAGTGCATAGCATGTAATTGTGAAGACTATAACCCAGATCAGGTACATCTTAGTCTCCAGCCTGACATCACTGCTCTTCAGTGCTCTTGAGAGGTCCCTGACAGCTGAGCTTCCTAATGCAATTTGTCTCTTGATTTCCTGGCTGCTGATACCAAGAGTGTTAACTGTGGAGCGAAGCAAACTAAAACTGTTAACTATTTCAGTCTCTTCACCATCCATACTGATGCTGCCAATTGTTCCCTTATAGATGAAAAAAAAATACCAATACTGGATTTAAAAATATTTGTCTTGATATATTTTTTTAAAAGGGCATCCAGTTATCATCAAGGGAAAGCAGTGGTTTAAATTTAGTTTTAGCTGCAGCGGAGGAAATACCATCAATGACCTTTACATAGATGGCCAAGCTGCCCCTGTTTTTCTAGCAACATTGGGAGGTGGAAAATGTTCACATGAACTTTAAGCAATCTGCTGCTTGAAAAATCTCAGCAGGGAGAAGGCCTACAAAGGGCCCTGGAAAAGAATATGCTAAAATCAAGAGACCTGCAGTGGAAGCAGGCCTAGTGTGGTAAACCAGTGTGGACTTGCACTGAAATCCACAAAATTCTGTTTTCCAATGGTGCCAGATGCACAAAGGATATCCTGTCCCCAGTTTCTCTATGCACAAGAGCCTATTCACTGAGTTACTGAGCATTTTAGTTGAAATCAGGTGTGAACAAGGAAGTTATACACACATTCTTTGTGCGCACACACCCCTGTCCCTTGAATGTTTGTTCATGGGCATTGGTGGGAGACAATAAAATAGTGAACCGCCTGCTGAAGTGGAGAAAATGCCATTATCTGGAATGACTGAGATGTGCACAGAGGTAAGAATCCTCCCAGCTGGTATTCTGGGCAAACCCCTTGAAAGTAAAAGAAAGTAGATTTTTTGGCTTAGTGTGGAAAACAGTGATAAGCTACAACCTTTTTTTTTTCCTTGAGCCGTCGGTCAGCTTTGATTGGCCTGTTCCCTGAGTCAATTCAGCCACGGACAGAGGAAATGGAGACTAGCACAACCACAGCCCGCCAAATGGCTCTCATAAAATCCTGCATGCCTTTTAAAAAGTAATAAAAGGAGTTAAGGCCTGATGAGCAGACCAGACAAGACATGGGTTAAGGAGGAGAAAGAGTTTGGTAAAAAAGCTTCTGAATTCATGCGGAACGCACAGTCATGCACACAAATACCCATATAGCTGCCCTACAACCACACACATAGTCACACACAACCTACCACACACAGTCACATATATATATATATATAAACACAGTGACACATACTGCCTGGCACACGCACAGTCACATACATACACATGCACACAATTATACACACAGCCTGTTATACACAGTCACAGACATATACAGCCACACATAACACATACACTTAGCCCTCTACAGCCATAAACACACCAGCCCATTGACACATACAACATGGCCCACACACATACACCCACACTCAGCCACACATACAGCCTGCAACACACAGTCATACACATATACACACAGACACACATAGAACATAACTCACACATATTACTCAGATATATCCACACTTATACACACACATGGCCTGTGACACATACATTACACATATATACAGATGTAGAGCCTGACTCCAACAGTCACACACACATACACACACATAGTTGTCCACACACAGTCACACATATACACATAGAGCCATACATACAGCCTTCCACACACAGTCACATACATAGAGACACAAATACAGCCTGCCACGCACACACACACTCTCCCCATACCAAATCACATACATACACACAGCTTGCCACACACACAGCATGCCACACACATGGTCACATATGTACACATAAACACATATCCTGCTCCACACACAGACACACACATATACAGCCTATCACAAGTGCTTACATACATACATACATACACACTGAGCTATATACACTCACACATATACAGACATACACATATAGCCCCTCACAACCAAGCACCTAGCCACACATTGTTACATACACACCAACACACCAGCACACACAACGTGCTCCGTCCATACACAAACACACACACTACAGCCAGACATAGTCATACACATACATACACACACAGCCACACATACATCCTGTTGCATATAGAGACACACATACACCCACACAGGGTCTGCAACACACACAGTCACACACACACACAGACACACACTCACACACATAGCCTGCCCAGTCAATAGTTACACACATACACACACACATCCAACCCCACCCAGTCACACATACACAACCACATCCACATCCTCATCCACAGCCTGTCCCACAAACAGATAAACACACAGCTACACACACAGCTACAGATAGCCACACACACATACCACAGCATGAAAGAAAGTAAACATGAGGGAATGTGAGGGCCCTGAAGGGTGGGTGGCCTGAGTCCTTCTAACAAACCCTCCTGGTGGCCCAGGATCCCTCCCTTCCCCTCCACCCCCGCCCCAGGGGTGCTCAGCACTTCCCCTTTAAGCCGCAGCAGGGCATCTTCTGTTTGCCAGCCTGTGGGGAAGCCTGGACACTAGATTATCTTCTGGACACTTTCCAAAGCTACCCGGTAGAAAGGAGCAGGTTTATAAAAGGCGCCTTTATAAAGTGCGGACCCTCCCCAACCGGCAGCTATAGTGTCTTCTGCAGCTTTGAGCTGTCCCTGGCAGGAGGCTTGGAAGCCTGCAGGGCAAGCAACCCAGGAACTCTGCATTCAGCCCTCCCAGAGGCCACCCACAGCGCCAGCCCAGCCAGCACAAATAGAGGCAAACAAAAAGCAATCTCCTTTCAGACCATCTTTCAACATGCAGGGAATGCATGGCAAACATTGTGAAATCTCAGCTTTCCTTCAGGGCTTCAGGCCTTCAGGCCTTCAGATGGTTATTAAAGAGGTTGGTAAACATTAACCCTTTGTTTGCTGTTTACCGTGTTGTTTTCCCATGAAAGTAAAGAAACTGGGTTTTCAAAAGCCTGGAAACCAATTAAAAGTGAGGCTGGATCAAATACACAAGTAAATGAGAGAAGGAGTGTACTTTGTGAATATTTAGAGCACATGAAAATGATTTGAAAATGGCATTTTAAATGCCAACAATTGCAAAATGGATTTCTTAAATTGGGATAATATAATAATAAAGAAAGGTATAGAAACATCAATAGCAATGATCATTGTAGCATTGATAACTGAAAAGTGAAAACAACTTACATATCCCTGAGTAAATAAAGCAGAGTGTACAAAATGTGAGATATATACATATTCAGGAAAATGTGACTCAGACATAGAGGAATAAAGAAGCGCTGACACTTTCTAGGTCATGTGTGGTCATAAATGAAATATCTGTAATGGGCAAATAGGGGCCAAAGTTTATTAGAAATAGGTGAGTGGTAAGGGAAGATAGAGAGGTCCTGGGAAGGTAAGAGAAAAATTTGGAAGTGATGGTGGTAGCTGTTGCATAATGTGATAAATGCAATTGTTGTGAGGTGCTGTCTAATGAGTTTTGGCTCACAGTGACCTCCAGTACCACAGAACATAACTCTGCTCCATACTGTGCCATCCTCAACCTGTTGTGCTTAAATCCATTGTTCTAGTTACTGTCACTCCATCTCATTGAAGGGCTTGCTCCCCTCATTGGTCCTCTTCTTGTCTGAGCTTGATGTCTTTTTTCCTTTCAAGTCCAAAGTATGTGAGATGAAGTCTTAACCATGTTTGCTTCTACAGAATTATTGTTGTTATTGTTGCTGTGTACCTTGTAGTCAGGACCCACCCAAAGCTGACTCCTTTCCAGTATGTTTTCAGAAGCAATAAATCATACAATAGGTAACTGCCTATCTTTCCTCTGTGGATTTGAACTGTGTACCTTTGGGTTGCCATTGCGACTCCTTACCACTAAGCCACCAGAGCTCCCTTCCAAGGAATTAGTGCCACTGAATTGGACATGTGAAAAATATAGAAATGAAAATGTGTTTTAACATAATAAAAATTATCAAAATAAAGGAGACCATAAGGAAATATATTTAAACATACTTGTGAACTTGTTTAGCTCAGGTCAACTCAGATATGAAGGAGCACACAGTCCCAATGGATCTGTTTTATGTTAAGATTCTGACTAGGGAGTCCTGGTGTGGGGTTTGTGAAAGAAAAACCAGCTGAACTACAGACTCACAAGAAGTAGGTGAATTTTATTTATGTTTGTTGATATTTTAAAAGTCTTCTAAATATATATTACTACTTTAATAATCATGTAAACATTTCTAAACAAATACCTTTCAAAATTAAGGGTTTTATGGTTTAAATTAGGTCACATAATTGATCAAGGTCCATAGCATTTTACTGGCAGTGGGTCCTGGGAGATGTGACTTATCAACAAAGAGGCAATTCAGAGCTTTGATTCCTGACCTAGAGTGTGGGTCACCAGGGAATCCCCTGGAAGCTTTACAAAGCCCTCTGACATGTCAGGATCTGGACTGTGTAATTTGAGAAAGCTTTCTGGACCACACATGATGACCGGGGCCCTGGGCTGACTCACTATGTTAATGCTGTATATCTCACACTCTGAATCCAGTCAGGTCTCAGAGGTCACCACTGCCTGGGTGAACAGTGCAAGATACACATTATATTTTGTATTTTTAAACCAATATACCCAACTTCTCTAAATAAAATAGAACCATTTACTGTTCAGACTTAATTTTGTGCTAAAGACATTTTTCTACAATTCAGATTCATGCGAGTGAAAAGCACTGACCTAAAGGTTAAAGTGTAGGCTGAAACAGGTAATCAAACAAATAAGACTATGGCTTTTAGAAGTTTATAAAGGGAATCAATGACATCAAGTGCCTGACCATTAAAGTACTCAAGTCCTCTTTTTTTTTTTTTTTTTGGTTGTTGTTGTTTTTTAAACTTAAAGTATATTTGTAAACTGGCCTCTTGGAGTACTTCTGTTAGGACAATAGTTTGAAACATTGCTTTCAAAAGAAAATGGATTAAAAATACTGTCAACAATCTAGAAATATTTACTTAAATATTAATAAAAACACACATTTACATCTTTTATTGTCTTGCTTAAGAACAAGGGAAATAAGACAGACTATAGAGGCAACGACATTGAAGCTTTGTCTTACATACAGGGTATGTTATTAGAAGATGCTATCCTTGGAAATGAACATTCTACTTGAAAAGGCGAAACGTCAGTGAAAGAGAGGAAGGCCCTCAACCAGATAGATGTGGCTGTTGCAATGGGCTCAAGTGTGTTGGAGACTGTGAGGTTGGCACAGGATCATTTCTGTCACAAAGATTATCACCACTGGGCTGATTGGCAGCATCGTCATGGATGGTAAAGAGATTGAGATTGTAAACAGCTTTAGTTTGCTTGGCTCCACAATCAACACTCCTGAAACCTGCAGCCAGGAAATTAAAAGATGTATTGCTTTGGGAAAATATGCTGTCAGAGACCTCTCCAGAGTTCTGAAGAGCAAAGATGCCAGTCTGGAGACTAAGGTGCACCTGATCCAGGTCATGGTCATTGCAATCGCTTGCTATATATCAGAGAGCTGGACAAGGAGTAGAAAGGATAAAAGGAGAATTGATGCCTTTGAGCTGTGGTGTTGGAGAAGAGTATTGAATAGACCATTGACTACTAAGAGAATGAAAAGGTTTGTTCTACAGAGGATTAAACCAGGATGCTTCTTGGAGGCAAGAATTCTGAAGCTTCATCTTACATACTTTGGACATGTTACAAGGAGGGACCAGTTCTTGGAGAGGGACATCAGGCTTGGGGGGGTGGGGAGGGACAGTGCAGGAGAGGAAGACTCTTGAAGAGATAGAGTGATTCAGGGTGTATGGTAATGGGGGTAGGTGTATCAGAGTCAATAAGATTAGCACAGGATAAAGCAGAGTGCAGGGCTGTTGTACATAGGATTGCTTTGAGTCACAGGTGACTCAACGGCACTTAACAACAACAACCTCTTCGAATTTTTTTTTCTCTAGATTCTTTTTTTTTTAAATTGTGTTTCGTTCATGTACATTATTTTGGTTCCCAACCCTCCTCCCCGCTCTCTCTCTTCACCCACCAAACTCTATGACCCTGTGATTTCCTTTTCTCCCCACCTGCAGCCTCTCTGTCCCTTCCCCTTCCCTCTTTGTATAATCATGCACATCTCCCCAATTATACTTCTGTTTTTTTCAATAATGTTCTTATACAATATGTGTTCTTACGTACCTGAATTAGTTTACTCAGCATAATGCTCTCTAGCCTGTCCCATGCTATATATAGTATTTTTCAACGTCGTTGCTCCTGAGTACTGCATAGGATTCCATAATGTAAATGTACCACAGTTTCTCAATCCTTTTGTTTGGTGATTGGCATATAAATTGTTTTCATGTTCTTGCTATTGTGAATAATGTTACCATAGACATTGGTGTACAAATCTTCCTTTGTATCTCAGTTCTGTTTTCCTTGAAATATAATTTTAGCAGTGGTATAGCTGGGTCATATGGAATCTCTATGTTCAGCTCTTTGAGGAAACACCAAACTGCTTTCCAGAGTGATTGTACTATTTTACAATTCTACCAACAGAGTATGAGAGTTCCAATCTCTCCATCATTCTCGCCATCATCCTCTTTCCAGCATTTATTGCTTGTTATCCTGTTAAACTTTGCCACTGCTTCCTAGGTGAAATGGTATCTCACTACAGTTTTGATTTATGTCTCTCCTATTCCCAATTATTTTGAGCATTTCTTCATAAATCTGTTGGGCACCAGAATGTCTTGCTCTGTGAAAGGTCTTCCATCTCTTTGCTCACTTTATGGTTGGATTATTCAATTGTTTTTTTCCTTGTAGATGCCCTGTAGTATTCTGTAAATTGTCTGAGATGTAATTGTCAAATATTTTTTCCCAAGTCAATTGGGGTTTTTTCCACCCTATTGGAAAAAAATAAAAATGATGCACACACCTTCTTTAGAAAATCTAATTCATCAATGTTATCTTCTCCTGGTTGTACATTTCTGGCCACATTTTCCAGCCACTTTATACGATAGGCTAGGCCTTCTAAGTTTGGTCTCATTTTTTGTCTCTTACGACCTTTATGGCTTTGGAATTTACCCCTAGATCCCTGATCCATTTTGAGTGATTTTTGTGTATTGTCTGAGATGTGGATCCTGTTTAAGATTTCTGCAGGTAAAAGTCCAGTTTCATCAGCACCATTTGTTGAAGAAGTTTTCATTTCCTTGTGTGGTAGGTTTTAGTTCCTTGTCGAATACCAGTTAATTTCTAGGATCTCAATTCTGTTCCATTGGTCTATATATCTGTCATTTTACTAGTGCCGTGCTGTTTTGATTATTACAGCTGTGTAGCAGATTTTGAGGTCAAGGAATACTCTGCTGCCCACTTCATTTTTGCTTTTCAAAAGTGTTTTGTGTTTTGGTATTTCTTATCTTTCCAAAGTAACTTGCATGTTGCCTTTTATATCTCTTTGAAAATGAATTTTGTATCTATATTGAGATTGCTTTTGGTTGTATTGTCATTTTTACTATACTGTTTTCCTGTCCATGAACAAAGAGCATTTTCCATTTAGTTAGCTCTTTTATTGTTTTTTCACAGTAGTGTTTTATAGTTTTCTTTATACAAGATTTTTGTGTCTCAAGTACCTCACACTGTCATTGGCTATTGTAAATGTTATTGCTTTAGTAGTTTCTTTCTCTGGGTTTTTTCTCTGTTACTACAGAGGAATCATATTGATTTTTATATATTGAAATTATATCCTGCCACTCTACTGAATTTGTTTACTAGGTTTAAGAGGTTTTTTTGGTTGACTCCTTGAGGTTTTCTGTGTACATACCATCTGTGTATAGTGAGAGTTTTACCACCTCTTTGTTGAAAAGGATGTCTCTTATTTTCAGTGGTACTCCTGGTGCCATAGCCTCTCTTAAACCCAAACCCCTAAAATCAGAACCCTAAACTTTTTGGCAGTTCCATGTCAATGTAGTGTTGTAGTCATTTTTGGATGATTCTCAGCAATATTTTGCTTGCATGTGATATTAATGATATTGTTTGAAAATTTCTACATTCTATTGCATTCACTTTCTTGTGAATGGGGAAAATATGGATCTCTTCCAGTCAGTCAGGCAGATAACAGTACTCCAAATTTCCTAGTACAGATTAATGAGCACACTTAGGGCTGCATCTCTTACTTGAAGCATGTCAATTGATATTCCAGCAATTCCTGGGGCTTTAATTTTTCCTAATGCCTTCAGTTTATCTTGAACTTTCACTGTCATTGGCTCTTATGTATATGTTACTGTAAGGTTGTAAGGCTGCAGACTCAAGAAAGAGACCAGGATATAGGAAAGCTTAAAGGCAGCTTTATTTCGGGAGTTCCCAAGTGAGGTTCCTTGGTCTAGAATGGGAGACTGAGGAAGTTGCACTTAGGGTGTATTAGGGTGGGATTTTATAGCAGGGTCTTCAGGGAGAGGGAAGGGTAGGGAGGGATATTCCATTATGGTTTATGGTTCAGCTAGATGGGTGAGGCCATCACATTCCTTTAATTCCTTATACCCCCTTGGCCTTTGTTTTGACCCAAAATTCCAGCCTCTTTAGTGATAAGGGGTGATGTATTTTTGTTCTGGGTACTTCCTGCTGAATGGAGACAGAGATCTGGGGTTCCGAGACTGGAGTGAGTTGGTCTGGGGTCAGTTGCCAGGTGAAAATATGGATGTAGTAGTAGCTGGTTCACAGTTAAGTTGGTCATTTCTTTTTATATTGTGAAGTAAGAATTTTAAAATGCAGAGAACGATTAGTAACAGCATACTTAATGATTATTATTGGTCCTAGAAAAGGAAAACCTCAGGCTAGAAATGGGTTCTTGAGCCAATTAAGGAGAAAGCTTGAAGATTTCCTGTTTTTTCAATTCTTCAGCTAATTCTGTCAATTTAGAGATGTTTTCTTCTACCAGTCCTGATTCATTTATATAATAGTAGCATAAAAGAGCTGCTTTAAGATCATAAATGACATCAAAGTAGATATATGTATACCCATGTTTATCGCGGCTTTGTTTACAATAGCAAGGAGTTGGAAACAACCTAAATGCCCATCAACAAACGAATGGGT
>NW_006400129.1:1319814-1329697 GCF_000299155.1 Elephantulus edwardii
ATAATAAAATTTAAAAAATTAAAAAAGAAGAAGCTTATTGAAAATTAGGTGAGTAAAAATGGAGCAGATAGGAAATTGAAGTCTAGAAGGAAAATGGGAGAGTTCCTTCAGAGTAAAAAGAACAATTTGATGGTGAGAGACTACAGATGGAGTGGAAAGATCCCATACAATGGGATTGACAACATCTGGTGACAGAGGTAGTGTAGAAAGGGGCTCAGAGGGAAGGAGGGCTAAGAAGGACAGAACTAAAGTATGATCATGCCAACTAGGTTTGTTTGAATCTCAGTGAAACACAGTTCCAACTTTAGACAGGAGGTCCCTTAGCAACAGAGTAGGCATGTACGGATAATTAGAAAGGAATGGGTGAGTACTTGTTTGTCAAGAGTAATAAGAAGGGGTTGAATGAGAAAAGGCTAGAAAGGAGACCTTCAATCCCCATTACGGAAACCTGAGAAAGGAACGCAGGAGCCAAGAAGGAAGGGACCACTAAAAATGTAGCACTCTCCCTGCCCCCCCACCCCATGTCAACCAGAAAGGAAACAGGCTTACCTGTTACCTGAAAGGTTACCCTGGGCTCGGCAAGGGTGATAGGAGTTGTTGAGCCTGGGCATCTTCAATCTTTAGCTGCTAGGCCTAAGAGATCAGCTGGGATGGAGACCAGGTTTGGTGGAGGGGTTGCCCTACTGTGGCTAGGAATCAAAGGACAGTTGGCCTCCTAATGGCCTAGTGTCCCACAGATAGGGCAAGACAATGTTGAAGGGATTTGGGCAGTAGTTGGCCTACTGACCCTTTTGGCACACTGGAAGCATGCACCAGGACATAACCAGCTTGTTGAATGAGGTGTTTTCTGACCCCCTCACTGCCATCAGCCACAGGGTAGCTATCAGGCCTTGGGCTTTCAGACTCACTCTATGACAGGCATGAGCCACCCTATCAGCCTAAGCCTGTTCCTCCTGGGCAATGAAAACCTTAAAGGTCGTGTTTACCAGGTCTCAAATCTATATCAAAGAACTTAGGTACCTGAGCCAGACCTACGATTTCTCTGGCATGACTTTTTGTTGTATCGTCCTCTATCTACTGTTTGGGGGCTGTCCTCAGACTTTTTAAGTTTTTATTTGTTTGTCTGGTTTGGTTTTTATATTAGGGGCTGATTGAGTGATAAAGTAAGTAGCTAGGATGGTGTCAACCCGATGAGGAGGTAGGGTTTAAGCAGGTATGCTGAGTTAAGGCTTCAGTTAGACAGTTACAGAAGGTGGCTGGATTTTCAACCTTAGATTGTGTAATCTTTCCAAGATTATAAAAATTGACTGCTTTATGGGAGATAGAATGTAGGTTGGCTTACAGACACTGAATCATATGCAAAACCATCTCTTCCTGCCACTGTATTACTTTGGTATGTCCAATTTGGCTCTTGCTGGGGGATGGCTTGGAGTCCCACTGGCATGGAGCCATCTATTATGTACTAGGTCTGTGTGCTTCTGAGTAGCAGTGAGAACACATTCTTTCTTGTCTGGTGTCAGAGTAGAGGACAAAATCGTAGGTCTGGCTCAGGTACCTAAGTTCTTTGATATAGATTGTTGGGTCTTTGGAAAATGAGCCTAAATGGGTTTGGGGTTTTTGTTTGTTTGTTTGTTTGTTTTGTTTGTTTTTTTTAATTTGGGAAAGATCAGTTAGAGAGAAAGGCATACGGATGCAAATAGGACCCTCAACACCGGAAACTTCCTGAAGAGGACAGAAGAAAGACTCAGTCTGGAAGGTCCAGGTGTGGCTAGCAACCAGAGATGTGAAGGTGGGCATAGTTGAGTCTGGGCTAGTCAGAGCAGAAGGAGGGGCAGGTTCCTGAGCAGGAGCTGGGGAAAGTGAGGCTGAGATAGGAAGTCTACGGGATCTGAAAATCCAGTCACTTAGAGAGGATGAGGATGAGTCCTGGAAGGGAGTAAAGGAAGGGGATGATTTGGTACCAGGAAACTTAATTGGTGAAGTGGTTTGGGCTAAGAGAATCTGCACATGTTGGAAGGCGAGAGAGAGAGAAAGAGAGAGAGAGAGAGGTGTAAGTAAAAGAAAGCCTGGGCATATGGGATTTCCAGCCATTTCTGAGTCTTCTTGCAAAAATTGTCAATAGGTTCCATTCTCAGGCAATCGGGAGACATTGTCTAGTGGTATTACAGTCATACCTTATTACAGTAAAATATCAGTCTCTTGGGGAGATTTCCTCAGTCAGACTCAGATTGGAAAGGTTCAAAAGGAAGCAGCCAGAAGGACTGTCCCTTGGGGGCTTAGAAAGTTGACTACACATGATGATCAGGTCTGTGGATGGGGTAATGGAGATTCAGAGCATCCTCTGGAAACCAGGAGTCTTAGATATGGAGAAAGGCTAAGGATTGTGTTGGGGTCCCCTATAATGAGCAATGTTGTTGTTGTTGTTATGTGCCGTCAAGTTGTTTCCGACTCATAGCGACCCTATGCACAGCAGCCCTAAACCCTGCTCTATCCTGTGTCAACCACACCGCCTCTGACACACCCATCCCGATTACCCCAGTCACCAAATCAATCCATCTCATAGAAGGTCTTCCCCTCCTGCGCTGTCCCTCCACCCTCCCAAGCATGATGTCGCTCTCCAAGGACCCGTCCCTCCTGGCAACATGTCCAAAGTATGTCAGACGAAGCCCCAGAATCCTTGCCTCCAAGGAGTAGCTTGGTTTAATCCTCTCCAAGATGAATCTCTTTGTTTTCCTGGCAGTCCATGGTACATTCAGTACCCTTCTCCAGCACCACAGCTCAAAAGCATCCACTCTCCTTCTGTCCTCCCTAGTCATTGTCCAACTCTCTGATGCATAACAAGTGATTGCAAAGACCATGCATGGCCTGTATCAGGTGCACCTTAGTCTCCATAGAGACACTGTTGCTCCTGAGTACCTTTGAGAGGTCCCTAACAGCAGACTTTCCCATCGCGATATGCTTTTTTATTTCCTGACTGCTGGTACCAAGAGTGTTGACTGTGGAGCCGAGCAAACTGAAGCTGTGAACACTCTCAATCTCTTTGTCATCCATCCTGACGCTGCTAATTGGTCCAGTGGCGAGAATCTTTGTCTTCTTGACATTGAGCCTTAGTCCATACTGAAGGCTGCAGTCCTTGACCCTTCGCAGCAAGTTCATGAGGTCCTCCTCAGTTTCAGCAAACAGGGTTGTGTCATCTGCATAACAGAGATTGTTAATAGATCTTTCACCAATCCTGATGCCACAATTCTCCTCATAGAACCCAGCCTCTCGGATAATCTGCTCTGCATACATGTTGAAAAGGTATGGAGACAGGATGCATCCCTGGCGTACACCCTTCCCAATTTTGAACCATGCAGTGTTACCCTGCTCTGTTCTGACTACTGCCTCTTGGTCCAAGTATAGGTTTCATATTAGCACAATTAAATGTTCTGGGATTCCCATTCTTCTCAGAGTCAGCCACAGTTTGTTATGATCCACACAGTCAAATGCCTTTGCATAATCAATGAAACACAGATAGACATTCTTCTGGTTTTCTCTGCTTTCAGCCAAGATAGCCTGAGAAAATGTGCCTGGTGTTACTTGGTATGAGTGGACCTCCTGAGGCAGATCTGCAATTTTTCTGTGTATGCACAGACAGAAGTCCAGTAACAGACATGAATTCCAAGGAAGCTTAAAATTCTTGGGGCAAAATGCCTGAGGACTGTTCTAAACAGTGCCTGGGAAATTTTATGAGCAAATGGGTCTTTCTGAAGGAGAAAGAGGAGTCAGAAAAGAAGTCTGAGAGTGGAGAGGAAGAGGGAGGAGCTTAAAGGAAGAGGACTCTAGTAATGACTGGACATGAACACAAAATAGATAGACATAGACAACAGAGGGTCTGTCCACTCAGTCCACGCAGGTGTCCGTCTGGCTGTGCCCCTTGTGGGGTAATGTCTTAGCATAGGCGTACCCGTATAAGTCCTAGGCCTGGGTGGAGTCCCTAGAGGATCCCCCAAATTGCCACTAAGACAGATGAAAACACCATGGAACCATGGGTGGGGACCCAGTCAATGTTCATGGCTTTGGAGTAGCATAAGCTCTAGAGTGTCTTCACAAACACTCAAGTCATTCAGTCAGTAGACGCATACAGGATGAGAGAGGAAGGAAAGAAGTAGTATGTTATCATTCACGTGTCTTGACAGCATGCTGACTGGTAGGTTCAAGAGAGAGTAAGGGGGTGTTACACTCATCCCAAAACAGGGTAGGGGCACAGCAAGTCTTAACTTGTCTCCTGGGTTTTTGGCATCAGATGTAAGGTTGTAAGGTCACAGACTCAAGAAAGTGACGAGGATATAGGAATGCTTAAAGGCAGCTTTATTAAGGGAGATCCTAGCAAGTTACCTTGGTCTGGAAAGGGAGGTTGAGGAAGTCATTCTTAGGGTGGATTCAGGTGGGTTTTTATAGCAGGGCCTTCAGGAAGGGGGAAGGGTAGGGAGGAACATTTCTTTGTGGTTTATGGTTCAGCTAGGTGGGTGAGGCTGTGGAATTTTTTTTGATTCCTTATCTCCCCTTCGCATTTGTTTTGGCTCAACAGCTACTTCCTGAAGTCTTATTACAAGATGCCAAGGCCTGTGTGGTATGGCTGGCCAGGGAGTATCTTACAGCCACTGCTTCCCTGACGTCTGCAAAAGACTGTGTCCCAGCACAAGTGGACTCACACCTTGTCAGGCAAGTTTGAGTTTCAGCGTGGGCTAGACTGCAATCCTCTCAGAGCATTTGATCATTGTCCCCACCATCTGGAGACCCCACTGCCACACCACCTGAAGACTGCCCAGCTGCTGCTCTCAGTGTTCTGTGCTAGGAGCACATATTTCACAAGTATTTTGGCCTTAAGCACTGCTGTACAGTTACATGATATGGAACTTTTTAGATTCAAACAGGAAGGTGGGTGGAGCCACAGTTTCAGGAGGGCAATAGTCATCCCACTTAGGTTTGACTGCTCTTTCTAAGAAGAAAATACCAATATATAGGTCCTTCGCAAAATATTGCCATATAGTGACAATAAACTAACGTTTACTAAGAAAAGACTCACATAATGTCAAGAAAGAGCAGTCTATCTCAGTCATCATGAAAAACAAAATACCCCTTCTCCTACAGAAGCAGACCCAATGAATGCCTCAGATAGAACCAGGAGAAATATGTTTATGTGGAGTTATTTGAACAGCTACAAAAAAAAAGCAAAAGAAGGAAAAAAAAAAGGAAACCAAAAAAAAAACAAAAAACCCAAAAAAAAAAAAAAAAAAAAAAAAATATTGATGAGGAGCAACTTAAAGAGCTATGGAAGAAAATGTAGTAAAATGGAAGAAAGAATTGATTGTCTAGATAAAAAGGAACAAGCACTTAAAAATCATCACAAGACAGGGTACAGCCAACATGTTGTTGTTTTGTGTTGTCGAGTTGCATGAGATTCATAGTGACCTTATGTACAATAGCACTAAACCCTGACCTATCCCTTGCCAATTTTATTGACTCCAACACCCCATCCCCGTTACCCCAGAGAAGGAATCAATCCATCTCATAAAGGGTCTTCCTCTCCTGCACTGTCCCTCCACAATCCCAAGCATGACATCCCTCTCCAGGGACTGATCTCACCTTGAAAAATGTCCAAAGTATGTCAGGTGGAGCTTCAGAATCCTTGCCTTCAAGGAGCAGCCTGGCTTCACTCTCTCTGGGATGAATTTGTTTGTTCTCCTAGCAGTCCATGTTATACTCAATACTCTTCCCCAGCATGACAGCTCAAAGACATCAACTCTCCTTCTATCATCACTAGTCATTGTTCAGTTTCCTGATGCATAGCAAGTAATTGGAAAGACCTTGGCCTGTATTAGGTGCACCTTAGTCTCCAGACTGACATTGGTGCTCCTCAGTACCTTGGAGAGGTCTCTGACAGCCGACTTCCCCAAAGCAATTGGTCTTTTAAGTTCTTGGCTGCTTCTATCAAGAGCGCTGATTGTAGAACCAAGCAAATGGAACCTATCAACAATCTCAATCTCTTTCATCATCCATCATGATGCTGCCAATCAGCCCAGTGGTGAGAATCTTTATTTTCTTGATGTTGAGCTTCATTCCATATTGAAGGCTACACTCCTTGACCCTACGCAGCAAGTGCTTCAGGTTCTCCTCAGTTTCAGCAAGCAGGATTGTGTCATCTGCATAATGCAGATTGTTGGTGAGTCTACCTCCAATTCTGATGCCACACATCTCCTCATAGAGCCCAGCTTCCCAGATAATATATTCTGCATATAGATTGAAAAAAAAATATGGAGATAGGACACATCCTTGACTCACACCCTTCCCAATTTTGAACCATGCAGTGTTTCCTTACTTTGTTCTGACAACTGCCTCCTGGCCCAAGTATAAGTTTCAAGTAAGCACAATCAAGTATTCTGGGATTTCCAGTCTTCTCAGAGTCAACCACAGTTTATTGTGAGCCAAATAGCTAACATAGTACTGATAATAATAGAAAAGCTTGAAAATATAACCCAAAATATTTAGACAGAAATGGCAGAAGTGTCCAACACACTAGAAGTACAAAAAGTAGAACTGAAGAGATGGAACAGAAAACATACTGGAAGAAAAATTAGAGAAGAACATGAAGAAAATATTAGAATAATGTAGGATGACATCAAAAGGAACAACATACATACGATTAGAGTTCCAGAACATGGAAGTGACAGGGAAGCCATGGAAGAAATTGTGAAAGAAGTACTAGAAGAAAACTTCACTGATATTTTGAAGAATGAGGAAATTCACGTAGAAGAAATAACAAACACTAAATAAACTAGACCTAAAAAAAACCCCAAGAGCTATCATAACCAAATTCTTCAAATTAAAAGAGAAAGATAGAACACTAAAAGCAGCACAAGAAAAGCAAAGAATCACCTACAAAAGGGAAACAGATTAAGTTCTGATTTCTCAACAGAAACTATGTGAGCTAAAAGACAATGGGGTGGCATATACAGAAAGTACAAAGAAAACAATTGTCAGCCAAGGATCCTATACCCAGCAAAGCTCTTCATCAAGTATGAAGGAAAAAATAGATCTTTTTTTAGAAAATAAGGAACTTAAGGAATTTGTGAAAACAAGATCAAAATTACAAGAAATTTTAAGTGAAGTCATTCACATGGAAATGCCTAAGAAAAGTGGATGGACCTTAGTAACCAGTAACAGTAGAAAATGAAGCACTACAAAATGACAAAGAAACCCCAACCCCTGGCCTGACAATGATCACACTGAATGTAAATGGCTTGGCTTATATGTGCCAATGAAGAGAAAAAGAGAAGCAGAATGGGTAAAAAAACCAAAGCCCACCAATATGTTGCCTACAAGAAACACAACTAAAAATTGGATAGAAATACAGACTCAAAATTAAAGGCTGGGGAAAAACTCTATCAAGCAAATGGCAACCTTAAAAAAACCAGGAGTTGCAGTATTAATTTCTGATAAAATAGACTTCAAAATGAAAACCACAATAAAAGACAAGGAAGGTCATTACATATTGGTTAAAGGCACAATAGATCAGGAAGACATAACCACGGTCAATATTTATGCACCAACATTTATGATAGAACTGCAAAATACATAATACAATGGTTAACAGAACTGAGGAAAGAAATAGAGAGCACCAAAATAGTGGTAGGCAACTTCAACACACCACTATCACCAAAGAATAGTTCAACTCAGAAGAAACTCAACAAAAATGTAGAAGATGAAAACTATACGATCAGTCAACTTGACTTTGTGAATATATTCAGAGTATTGCATTCAACTAAAATTCAGTTCACTTTTTTCTCAAGTGCACATAGTACATTCTCTAGATACAGTCACATATTAGGACACAGAGCAAGCTTCTGTTGTGTTGTGAAGACTGATTTGCTATATTGTTAAAAACTAGTCAGGTTGTTGTGTTTGGAGATAAATTATTTTAATTGACACAACACTTGTCTGTCAGTTTGTTGTACTGAGATAAATTGTGGGTTTCTAAGATACTTATGCAAAACCTATACTTGGACCAGGAGACAGTCATCAGAACAGAGCGGGGAAATACCTCATGGTTCAAAATTGGGAAAGGTGTATCCCAGGGATGTGTCCTATCTCCATACTTTTCAACCTAGAGATGGTAAGACCAGGCTGCTCCTTGGAGGCCAGGATTCTTAGCTTCATTTGACCTACTTTGGACATATTGTAAGGATGGGCCAGCTCTTGGAGAGGAACATCACACTTGTGAGGGTGGAGGGACAGTGTAAGAGAGGAATACCCTTGATGAGATGGACTGATTCTGTGACTGAGTTAATGAGGGTAGGGGTGTAAGAGACAATAAAACTGGCACAGGATAGACCAGGGTTTAGGGCTATTGTACTCTATGAGTCACAGCTTACTTAACACCACATAACGACATCAACAACAAGATACTGAAATCTATGTCACAGGTGTGTCAAATGCCACAAGGGTTATCAATGGTGGATAGGTTTTGGTAGAATTCCCAGATTAAAACAGACTAAGAAGCAGGATTGGCCAACTAACTCTTAAATAACAACAGGCCTCTGAAAACCCTATGAACAGTAGAACACTGATAGTTAAAGTTGTTGTGGTAGAGCTGAGATTAGAAGTCAGTCGAAATGAGGAAAGATATTGGCAATTATTGATTAATAATTGGAACAAGGAATGTTCATAGCTTGAATTGTTGGAAAACTAGACATTATAAAAAATGAAATGGAATGGAATGGAATGGAATGCATGAACATCAACATACTAGGCATTAGTGATATGAGATGGACTAGATTTGACCACTTTGAATCAGATAATAATATGGTATACTATGAAAGGAATGAAAAACAGAAGAAGAATGGTGTTACATTTGTAGTAAAAAATTAAATTTAAAGTTTTATCCTGAAATGTTGTGAGTGATATGATATTATTGGTACACATACAAGGAAGACCTGTTATTACAATTATTATTTAAATACATGCTTCTATAACTAGGGCCAAAGAGGAAGAAATTGAAATTTTATACCAAATCTTACAGTATGAAAAAGACAAAGCATGCAATAATAATTGGTGACTGGAATGTGAAAGCTGGGAACAGTGAAGAAGAAATTGTATTCAGAAAATATGGCTTGGTGATAGAAATGAGGATGGAAAGAGAATGATTGAATTTTGTAATTTCAATGACTTATTCATTACAAATAGCTTCTATAAAAGGTACAAACGATGGCTTCACACATGGACCTCACCTGATAGGCTGCATAGGAGTCAAATGGACTACATCTGTGGAAGGAATCATTGAAGAAGTTCAGTATTGGCAGTCAAAACAAAACTAGACAAGGACAGACTGTGGGTAAGATTATCAATTACTAATGTTCAATTCAAATTAAGGCAAAAAGAAATGAAAATAAATCCAGGAGAATCAAGATATAATCTTGAATATATTCCAAGATAGAATCTTGAATCTTAAGACTAGGTTTGAAGCATTGAACACATATAAATTGTGGGATGATTTGAAGGATACCATCCATGAAGAAATTGAAAGGTCATTACAGACTGAGGAAAAATAAAAAACTAAAATGGATCAGAAGACTCAGAAAACTGCACTACATAAGCCAAAACAAAGGGAAAACATGTCAAAGTAAAAGAACTGAAGAGAAAGTTTCAAAGGGTAACTCGAGAATACAAAGCAAATTATGATAATGGAATATGCAGAGAGCTGGAAATGGAGAATAAAAAAGGGAAGAACTCACTCTGCATTTCTCAATCTGAAAGAACTGAAAATAAATTTAAGTTTCAAGTCACAGTATTGAAAGATGCTATGGAATAGAATTGAGAATCCAGAGATCTATGGTCAACTGAT
>NW_006400129.1:1333921-1335369 GCF_000299155.1 Elephantulus edwardii
GGAAGATGCATTGAAAAAAATAAAAGGCCCCAGGAATTGATGGGATACCAATTGACTTGTTTCAATTAAAAAGATGCCTCCTTGAATGCATTCACCAGTCTATGCCAGGAACTTTGGAGAGCAACTGTTTGGCCAACAGATTGGAAGATGTTTATATGTGTTCCCATTTCCAAGAAAGGCAGTCCAACAGAATGTGGAAACTATTGAACCATATCATTAATATCACATGCAAGCAAAACACTGCTGAGGATCATTTAAAATTGGCTAGATCATAGATAATAAATTTTCTGAAGTTCAAGCAGGATTTAGAAGAGGCTGTGGCACCATGGATATCATTGCTGATGTTAAATGGAGCCTGGCTGAAAGTATAGGATATAAAAAGATGTGTATTTGACTATGCAAAGGCTTTTGACTACGGCATTATTGACTATGCAAAGGCATTTGACTGCGTGGATCATAACAAGTTATGGCTAACACTGAGAAGAATGGTGATCACAAAGCATTGAAATGTGCTTGAGGCTGTTGTATTAACAAAGCAAGGAAACACTACATGGTTGAAAATTAAAGGAGTGTGTCCGGCTTGTAGTCTCTCTCCATACCTATTTAATTGCTATGCTGAACAAATTCGAGAAGCTGGATTCTACTAAGAGGAATGTGAGAATGTGGTGTTTAGATTGGAGGGAGACTCATCAATAACTTGTGTTATGCAGAAGACACAACCTTGCTGGCTAAAAGTGTGGAAGGAAGCCTTGCAACACTTTTTGCAAAACATCAAAGAATACAGCCTTCAATATGGATTGCTCTCAATGTCAAGAAAACAAAGATTCAAACAATCAACAGCTTCATCTTACTTGGATCCACAATAACCACCGTTGGTACCATTAGCCACAAAATTAGGAGATGTATTGCATTGGTACGGTTAGCAGTCAGGGACCTCTCCATTTATTGAGGAGTAATGATGTCAGTTTGAGGACTAAGATGTGTCTAATTTAGGCCATCATCTTTCTAATCACTTGCTAGGCATCTGAGAGCTGTAATTAATAAGGATAACAGAAGAAGAAGTGATGCCTTTGAGCTGTGGTGTTGAAGAAAATAATGAGCATCCTATTGGTGACCAGAAGAACAAATAAATATATCTTGAAGAGGGTGCATCCAGAGTGCTCTTCGGAAGCAAAGATACTCATGTACTTTGGGCATGTGCTAAAGGGTCTATTCCTTGGGAGGAACATGGTGCTAAGAAAAGTAGATGGTCCATGAAGTAGAGGAAGGCCCTCTACCGGGTGTATTGACAAGATGACTTCCCCAGTGGGCTCTAATGTGTCAGGAAGGATGTGTCACAAGAATGGAACAGGAAAGGACAGAGCTCAGATCTGGTGTCTATTGGGTTGTTGTGGGTCATACGTGACTAGCAACAAGAGCAACAAAATGGAGGGATTATGACACAAGGA
>NW_006400129.1:1339332-1340373 GCF_000299155.1 Elephantulus edwardii
TACCAGAGGAATGTCTATCTATGTTTCATTGATTATGCAAAGGCATTTGACTGCGTGGATCATAACAAACTGTGGCTGACTCTGAGAAGAATGGGAATCCCAGAACATTTAATTGTGCTAATGCGAAACCATACATATATATTACATCATATATGCCATCTTTTCTCAATCCACTTGATTATGTTTGGGAATTTGGGCTGTTTCCATGTTCTTTCAGTAATGAATAACACTGCTATAAACATTGGTGTACAAAACTCTGTGCCTCAGATCTCATTTTCTCAGGGTATATTCTAAGCAGTGGAATAGATGGGTCATATGGAATTTCTGTGTTCCGCTTTCAGAGGAAAGGTCATACTGCCTTCCAGAGTGCTTGTACCATTTTGCAACACCACCAACAGTTTATAAGAGTTCCTAACTCACCACATCCTTTTCAACATTTATAACTTGCTGTCCTGTTAAACTTTTCCACTGCTACTAGAATGAGATGTTATCTCACTGTGGTTTTGATAAACATCTCTCTTATTGTTGGTGATTTTGAGCATTTCTTTATGTGTCTGTTGGCTATACAAATATATTATCTGTGAACATTGTTTCCATGACTTTTGCCCACTTACGTTTTGTATTTGTGCTACCAGTGTTTTTCTTGCTGAGGCCCTGTAGGATTCTGTTATTTTCTTTTATAACCCAATCATGTAGAGAGTTATTCAGTTATCACGTGGGTGGTTTTATAAGTTTTACCCTCCTGTGGTTAACTTATAGTTTTATGGCATTGTGATCTGAGAAGATATTTTGCACTATTTCAGTGTTTCTTAATTTGTTCAGGTTTGCTTTGTGTTAGAACACATATTTAGAATATGTGGACACACTCCTGGATCTCTGACCCGCGACCCCCATCTTCAGGAACTGCATTGCTCCCCACACCCCCGACCCGGCTCGCGCCCCCCGCCCCCGCCAGCTCTGAACTTTGGGACTGGCCAAGGGCTGTGCGCAGGTGCAGTGAACGGTGGGAATGGACTTGAATCGGGACACACCCCTGCATCT
>NW_006400129.1:1350418-1356039 GCF_000299155.1 Elephantulus edwardii
GCAACAATGAATGAATGGAATCCCAAAATCTCTGTAGATGTTCATTGAAATGAAACATAAACAACCTAAATTTTAAAAAAAGAAAAAGAATATGTGATTGACTCAGGACAATGTACCTTGTGCACTTTAGAAGAAAGTGAATTGAGTTTTAGTCATGTGTAGTAACGTGAATACATCCACAAGGTAAAGTTGCTGGTATAGTTTACATCTTATGCACCTTTGTTAAATTTCTTCTGTGTTAACTTATCCTTCAATGACAGTGGTGTGTTGAAGTCTCATACCTCTATTGGGTGCTGTCAATTTCTTTCTTCATTTGTGTTAACTATTGTTTTATGCATTTTGCAAGTCTATCATAAATGTTGATGCATAAATGTTGAGCATGGTTATGTCTTCTTGATCTATTGTGCCTTTGTTCAATATTTAATGGCTTTCCTTATACTTTTATGGTGTTTTTCATTGTGAAGTCTATTTTATCAGAAATTAATACTCCTGCATTTTTTAGGTTGCCATTTACTTGGTATATTTTTTCCCCCAGCCTTTCATTTTGAGTTTGCCTTTCCATTTTTTTAATACATGTCTCTTATAAGCTCATATTGATGGGCTTTGGGGTTTTTATTTGTTTGTTTGTTTTATCCATTCTGCTACTCTTCTTCTCTTGATTGGCACATTTAGTCCATTCACATTAAGTGTAATTACTGTCAGTCAGGTTTTACTTTTGTCATTTTGCTGTGGCTTTTTGTTTTTCTCTTTTTTTTCTGTCATTTCTGGTTACTAGGCTCCATCCACTTTCCTTTGGTATCTCTGTGTGAAGGGCTTCACTTAAAATTTCTTGGAGATTTGGGGTCTTGTTTTCACAAATCCCTTAAGTTCCTTTTCTGCAAAGGATCAAATTTCTCCTTCATATTTGAGGGAGAGCTTTGCTGGATTTGGCTGGTAATTGTTTTCTTTCTACTTTCTGTATATGCCATCTCATTGTCATCTAGCTTGCATGATTTCTGCTGAGAAATTAGAACTTAATCTAACTGTTTCCCCTTTGTAGGTAATTCTTTGTTTCTCTCACACTGTATCTAGTATTCTATCCTTATCTTTTAATTTGGAGAATTTTACCATGGTATGTCTTGCCAGTTTTCTTTTTGGGTCTAGTCTACTTGGTGTTTTCTGTGCTTCTTGAATGTGGGTTTTCTCATTATTCAAAATATCAGGGAAGTTTTCTTCTAGTACTTCTTTCACAATTTCCTCCATGACGTCCCTGTCACCACCATATTCCGGAATTCCAGTCATAAGTATGTTGCTTCTTTTGATGTCATCCCACATGAGTCTAATGTTTTCTTCATTTTCCTTATTTCTCATCTCTAATTTTTCTTCTAGTATGTTTTCAGTAAGGCTTTTGTCTTCCAGCTCACCGACTCCTGTTCTATCTTTTTAGTTCTACTATTTTTGTCCTTCTAGTGGGTCACTGTGAAGCTGAACACTGTAACACTGATGTGTCAAATGTGATAATGGTTACCTATGGTGGACAATGTTTGGTGGAGCTCCCCAATTAAAACAAGCTTGGAAGCAGGAGTGACATCCACTTCCAAATAGCTTGTCTCTGGAAAACCTTTGAACCTGGAGTAAGGATGAAAGTTATACAAGTGTTCAGGTCTTTCGTTCATAGGGTCACTATAAGTCACCTGTGACTCAATGCACTTAGTAACAACAACAGTGTGTTGGACACTTCTGCCATTTCTGTATGAATATTATGCATTGCTGTTGGCTGTACCCTCTCTGTTTTGTGATGATTTTTTTAAGTTCTTGTTCCACTTTATTTATATTATCAATCCTTCCTTTTTTTTTCATTTTCTTCTGTAGCTGTTCAAGTTTCTCCTCATCACTATATTTTTTTTCTGAAACACTGTCTCTGAGGTATTTACTCTTTTAATGGCTTCTATTGTTTCTTCCATCATTTGCATCTTTTTCTATAGCTGTTCAAATAAGTACAAACATTTTTCTCTCTCTCTGTATCTGGTTTGAATTTGTTCTTCAGTTCCTTGAGTTTAAGAAATGTTGAGCGAGTTTGGCCCTTTTGATTTTCTGACTCCAGGTCTTTACACAATTCATTGTAATATTTTACTTTGTCATCCTGCACTGCCGTTTGAAATCTTCCGTTAAGCTCTTTAATATCTTGAATTTTTCCTTGTGCTTTGGCTTCTCTGTGCTTCAGTGCAATATTCAGAGTTTCTTCTGACATCCACTTGGGGTATAATCAAGGATGCTTTAGGCAGAATATTAAATGATCCAGGAAGTATTAAAAGAAGATAAAAAGAATATATTGAGTCATTGTATCAAAAAGAATTGGCAGACACAGAAGAATTTAATGAAACAACATATGAGCAAGAGCCTATGGTGATGAAGGGAGAAATTCAAGCTGCTTTGAAGGAAATAGCAAAAAATAAGGCCCCAGGAATAGATGGTATACCAATTGAAGTATTTCAGATAACAGATGTTACCCTGGACGTGCTCACCAAGTTGTGCCAAGAAATCTGGAGAACAACCACTTGGCCAACTGACTGGAAGAGATCTAGATTTGTTCCCATTCTAAAGAAGGGTGACCCAACTGAGTGTGGAAACTATAGAACAATATCGTTGATTTGACATGCAAGCAAGATTCTGCTGAAGACTATCCAAAAACGACTGGAACAGCACATCAGCAGAGAACTGCCAGAAGTCCAGGCTGGTTTTACAAGGGGTGATGGTACTACGGATATTGTAGCTAATGTTAGATGGATCTTAGCTGAAAGCAGGGAGTACCAAAGGAATGTCTATCTGTGCCTCATTGATTATGCAAAGGTGTTTGACTGTTTGGACCATAACAAACTGTGGCTGACTCTGAGAAGAATGGGAATCCCAGAACAATTGATCATGCTAGTGCGAAACCTATACTTGGACCAAGAGGCAGTTGCCAGAACAGAGCAAGGAAACACTGCATGGTTCAAAATTGGGAAGGCCATACGCCGGGAGTGTGTCCTGTCTCCATACTTTTCCAACCTGTATGCAGAACAGATTATCTGCGATGCTGGGCTCTATGAGGAGAAATGTGGCGTCAGGATTGGTGGAAGATCTATTAACAATCTGCATTATGCAGATGCCACAACCCTGCTTGCTGAAACTGAGGAGGACCTGAAGTGCTTGCTTCAGAAGGTCGAGGACTGCAGCCTTCAATATGGATTGAGGCTCAATGTCAAGAAGACAAAGATTGTCACCACTGGACCAATTGGCAGCTTCAGGATGGATGGTGAAGGGGTTGTGATTGTTCACAGCTTTAGTGTGCTTGGCTCCACTGTCAACACTCTTGGCACCAGGAGCCAGGAAATTAAAAGATGTATTGCGATGGGAAAGTCTGCTTTTAGGGACCTCTCTAAAGTACTGAAGAACAATGGTGTGTCTCTGGAGACTAAGGTGCATCTCATACAGGCCATCGTCTTTGCAATAACTTATTATGTGTCGGAGAGTTGGACAATGACTAGGGAGGATAGAAGGAGAATTGATGCCTTTGAGATTTGGTGTTGGAGAAGAGTATTGAGGGTACCATGGACTGCTAAGAAGACATCCAAGAGAAGTTTAAACCAAGCTGCTCCTTGGAGGCAAGGATTCTGAGGCTTCATCTGACATACTTTGGTCATGTTGTAAGGAGAGCCCGGTCCTTGGAGAAGGACATCATGCTTGGGAGGGTGGAAGGCAGGCTCAGGAGGGGAATATCTTCTGGGAGGTGGATTGATTCTGTGACTGGGGTAATTGGGATGAGTGTGTTGGAGACAATGAGGTTGGCACAGGACAGAAGAGAGTTTAGGGCTGTTGCAAGTGACTCGGCGACACATAACAACAACAATAAGAACAACAATCTGGTTAGTCATTGCGTCTGCCTTTTTAGGAGAAGGTTTAATTTGGTTTTTTCATGATGACTCAGACAGACTGCTGTTTTGTTTGTTTTTTTTTTAATGTGAGTCTTGTCTTAGTAGATATTAGGTTGTTGTTACAATAGAATGACCTCGGGTATGACAATACTTTGTGAAGAATCTGTTTATTGGTGCTCCCTTCTTGGGAAGAACAGTTGATCAGAAACAGAATGACTATTGCACTCCTGAAACATGTCTCCCCCTGGCCTCTTCTGATTGAGGTTAAGAATTCCCACATGATGTAGCTAGACAGCAGTGTTTTCCCCAAAATACCTGTGATATTGGTGTTCCTGGAGATGGACAGCAGTGTGGCAGCTAGGCGGTCTGTATTTGGTGGAGCAGTGGGTCTCCATGCAATGGTCTAGTGCTCTGGGCGGGATTGTAGTCTCGAACTACAGCTCCTCAACCTGGCAGGCAGTGGTTTTTGGCTGAACATGGTGTATGTGTATCTGGTCTTGGCTGCAGCCTTTAGCAGATACTGGGGAAGTGGTGCCTAGGAGGTGCTCCTGGGCCAGTCATACAAAGGTCCTAGTGTCTTGCAGCAGAGTGAAGGTTTGTTCCCCTAAGGACGGGTCTAGCAAGAGGAGTGGGTCTCATGAAAGAGGTGAGTCTTACAAGAGGAGCGAGTTTTGCGAGAAGAGCAGGTTTTCCTTCCTTATTTTTAATGGTGCTTTTCATCTGAAAGTCTATTTTATCAGAGGTCAGTATTACACTTGCTTTTTATGTATGTATGCCATTTGCTCAGTATACTTTTTCCAGCCTATGAGTTTTACTCTTTTTTCTCATCGTGTGTCTCTTAGAGGTAACATATTGATTATGTTAATCAATATTAATTATATTGATTAATCTATTAATACTATTTTTTCTTAATTGATTTTTCTATCCATTCACATTAATTATGATTATTAATAGGCCAGGTTTTATCATTGCCCTTTTGCTGTGTTTCTTTTTCTGTTGTCCATCTACTTTCTTTTTTTAAATTTTTTTTTAAAATTTTTATTGTATTATTGTACATGTACCATCAAATCAGATCTGACTGGTACAGGAGGAGATTGCCCCCTCCTTCTCCAGCAGAGCATTTGGTGGATTGTCCATCTACTTTCTTTTGGTGACTCTGTGTGAAGGACTTTTCTTATTATTTCTTGCAGAGTTGGTCTTGTTTTCAAAATTCCTTAATTTCCTTCTTTTCTGCAAAGGACTAATTTCTCCATCATATTTGGTATACAGCTTTGCTGGGCATGGGATCCTGACAGGCAATTATTTGCTTTCAACTTTCTGTATATGCCATCCCATTGTCTTCCTGCTCACATGCTTTCTGCTGAGAAATCAGAACTTATTCTAATTGGTTCTACTTTGCAGATGACTCTTTACTTTTAGTATTCTATCTTTGTCTTTGATTTTGGGGAATTGGATTGTGGTATGTCTTGTAATTTTTCTTTTGGAGCCCAGTCTGTTTGGTGTTTGCTGACCTTCTTGAATATGGATTCCTTATTCTCATAATGCCTGGGAAGTTTTTTTTGTCATATCTCTTCCACAATTTTTTCAGTGTTTTGCCTGCCTTCTTTACATTCTGGGATTCTAATAATTCTTTTGTTGTTACTTTTGATGTTACCCCACATAACTCTAATATTTTCTTCATTTTCCTTTCTCTCAACTCTATTTTTCTCTTCTAATGTGTTTCTATTG
>NW_006400129.1:1356684-1359621 GCF_000299155.1 Elephantulus edwardii
CTATGAACTTTGATAAGTGACGATAGTTATTGAAAGGTTTCAGGCCTTTTGTTCATAGGCCTATGAGTCGTGCTCAACTCGACAACAATCAACAATGATAATGATGTCACTTTGAGGAGTAAGCTCTGTCTGATTCAGGCCATGGTCTTTCTGATCACTTGCTGTGTATCTGAGAGCTGAACAACAAGTAGGGGTGATAGAAGAATTGATACCTCTGAGTTGTGGTATTGGAGAAGAGCATTGAACATATTATGGGCTGCAACGATGATCGGGCTTCACCTCACATACTTTGAGCATGTTACTAGGAGGGACTATTCCTTGGAAAAGGACATGGTACTTGGAAGGGTGGAGAGTCAGTGAGGGAGAGGAAGACCCTCAATCAGGTGGATTGACACAGTGACTGCCACAATGGGTAGTGTGTCAAGGTGGCACAGAATAGGACAGTGTTCAGATCCACTCTTCATAAGATTGCTATGGGTCATAGTCAACTTGATTACACCTAACAACAACAACATTTTTTCTTCCATCGTTTTCACCTTCTGTAGCTATTCATATAACTTCATTTAAATATATTTCTTCTGGTTTCCTGTCTTTAGGGTATTCACTTTATTTACGGCTTCCATTTTTTTCTTTCTATCATTTTCATCTTCTTCTGTAGCTGTTCATAGGACTCCACTCAATATATTTCTTCTGCTTTCTGTCTCTGGGCTTTTGATTGGGTCTGAAATATTCTCTGATTTTCTACTAGTTGTCTTGTTTTGGTTTTTCACAATGTTTGAAGCTGCTGCTTCTTAAAATTATGTGAAGTTTTTTGGTATGTATTAAACCACTTCTACTGTATCTGTGTAGGTTGTTGACAATTCTTTGTCTTTATGATGTTAATTATTAATTGCAGACTTAAAGTGTTCCTGTTATTAGGAAGGGCAACTCATTCTTATAGGAGTTTTTCTGGGCTTGTGTAGTGGAAAAGGTCCCCTTTCGTAAGGTCCTTCAACTTGTTTTTGGAATGCAGTGCTGCCTTGCAGCAATCACACCTGATTGCTGCCTGCCTCTTCTAACATTTGGAATTGTCCTCAGTGTTGCAGATGAAAATGGCAGTCAGAGGCCAACTTCCCAGGACAGACAGCCATACTCTATCTCATGTGGGGTCAAAGCGTGGCAGGGCCCTTCATCTATCCAGCAGCCCTCTCAGTTCTCATGCATAGTTCGGTGGAGATCTCTCCAGCCTGTGCCCACCTCTTGTATAGTTTGTAATTGTCCTTGGTGGTGCTGACGAGCATAGCAGCCAAAAAACACCTTCATCTGACAGGCAGTTACACTCTTTCTATACTGTATGGGGTAAAGGGTCCTATCTCTATAAAGCTGCCCTCTCAGTTCTTTTACACCCTTTCAATTCTCACACATAGCTTAGTGGATATCTCAGAAGCCTACACCTGCATGCTCTGAAGTTTGGAACTGTCCTTGGTGGTGCTGATGAGTGCAGGAGCTAGAGGCTACCTTCCCCTGGCAGGCAACTGCACTTTCTATTTCATGTGAAGCTGAAGGGTCATAGGGCCCTACATCTATCCAACAGTACTCTCAGTTCTCACAGTACTTCTCAGTTCTCACAGTCTCGACAATTTTTCTAGCTCATGTGGGGTAAAGGAGGGGTAGGTAGGTCATACATTGTGTTTTGTAAAAGTAATCACCATTGATCTATGTCTACTATTGTTAGTGTTATGTGCTGTTGAGTCACTTGCGACTCATAGCTACCCTATGTACAACAGCCCTAAACCCTGTTCTATCCTGTGCCAATCTTATTGTCTCTGACACACCTACCCCAATTATCCCAGTCACTGAATCAATCCATCTCATTGAGAGTCTTCCTCTCTTGTGCTGTCCCTCTACCCTCCCAAGCATGATGTCCCTCTCCAAAGACAGATTCCTCCTTGCAACATGCCCAAAGTATGTCAGATGAAGCTTCAGAATCCTTGCCTCCAAGGAGCAACAGCCTGGTCTTACCCTTTCTAGAATGAACTGTTTGTTCTCCTAGTAGCCCATGGTATATTCAGTACTCTTCTCCAGCACCACAGGTCAAAAGCATCAATTTTTCTATCATCCCTAGTCATTGTCCAGCTTTCTGACACATAGCAAGTAATTCCAAGACTATGGCCTGGATCCTCAGATGAGATGGATTGATTAGTATCTGGGGCAATGGGGGCTGGTGTGTTGGAATTAATGATACTGGCTCAGGACAGGGAAGGGTTCAGAGCTGCTGTATACATCACAGGTGACTCAATGGCACACAACAGCAACAACATACTATATTGTGTTGTGTGTGTGTGTGTGTGTGTGTGTGTGTGTGTGTGTGTTTTAATTTAAACCTCTTCTTTAGAATCAACAAGACCTCAAAGAGGGCCTTTGTATTTAATGTTGGTTGTTCTTACATTTTTGAGGAACATTCTTCTTAGTGGTACAGCACTCTTCTGTCAATATGCTGTACTGAGGATATGTGGGATTGCTGTGATGCTGAACCTTTTGCCACTGGGGTGTCAAATTCCGTAACAGTTACCCATGGCCTACAGTGTTTTGCGGAGCTCCCAGTTTCAGACAGGTTTGGAAGCAGGAGTGCCATGCACTTTCTAAACAACGTGCCTCCAGAAATTCTATGAATTTTGATAAATGTTGATAGCTATAAAAACACTTCAGGCCTTTTTTTCATAGGGTGACTATGAGTCATGTTCAAATCGAAGGTAATCACTGCCACCACCAACAATGGCCTGGATTAGATACACCTTAGTCTCCAGACTGACATTTTCCTCTTCAGAAGTTTGGAGAGTTCTCTCATAGAAGAATTACTGAACACAATTCGTCTTTTAATTTCCTGGCTTTTGGAACTAAGCAAACGGAAGCTGTTAACAATCTTAATCTCTTCACTTTCCATCATGACGCTGCCAA
>NW_006400129.1:1359997-1360573 GCF_000299155.1 Elephantulus edwardii
AACCATGCAGTGTTTCCTTGCTCTATTCCGATGACTGCCTCCTGTTACAAGTATAGGTTTCACATAACCATGATCAAGTGTTCTGGGATTCCCATTCTTTTCTGATGATAGTGAGTTGCTTATTTTTTCACCAAGGAAAAATTTGTGGATTTCAACTTCTGAACTTTTAATTAGCAGCAAACTAGAGCACCTTCATTTGGTTTTTTTGTTTTGTTTTTTTTTAAGACTTCTGTGGAATTACTGACTTTTATGACTAGGCACATGGCACAAATGACCTTTTAATGTAGAAACAATGGTTTTATTAAATCATCAATCAGAAATTTGTTTTGTATTTCTCCATGGAGAACAGAAATTAAATGAGTAAAAGGAAAATCTATCTTGACAGAAATGCTAATTCTTCTCCAGAGACATCCTATTTTTTGTCAGTTGGTGATGGATGAAGAAACAGCCAATAACAGAGATATGCTCTAACATACTCTCTTTAATTACCTTCTTTTTCACCATAAGATTTCTCTCCACAATTCAAATCAAAGAAAAGGACAGAAAAGATGGAAATAAAAAGATTGTTCATGCAGC
>NW_006400129.1:1365151-1367189 GCF_000299155.1 Elephantulus edwardii
AATGAATGGAAACCCAAAATCTCTGTAAATGTTTATGAAAATTAATAAAATATAATTATAGAAAAAAAAAGATTGTTCATTAGAGGATACCAGCCAAATTCTCAAGAAGAAAGTTGACCCAAAGTACCACGCTTTTTGCTTGTAGAGAAATTCCTTTTAGAGCCCCAATTTACAAAAAACTTCAGTTTCATGAAAAGTTATCATCACTAGGTTTTCGATTTCATTTTCCCTTGAGCATATAGAAGTTAACCAGCTCTGGTGTGAGTTTAAGAGGAGATATGACAACACAAATATTAAATTCTAATTTCCAGTTACTCCTTCAAACATTGCATATATTGTCTTTACATAAATCGGAATTAACCTGCCTTGGAATGCACCTGGAAGAAAGACATGCATTTTGTTTTTGCAATATTATATTTGTTTTCAATAATTTCTTAACAAAAGACTCTGTGTAAATGATATGTAATAGGTAAGAGGAAGACATTTATATTAACTCCTTTACTTTTCAGAAATTTTCCTTAGCCTTAGTTTGAACTTACATATGAGTAGTTCCACAATCAGCACTTGGTCTAGTTTTCATAGCTGAACTTGAATTTCTCAAACATTTCTTTCTACAAATGTGATCAATCTGATTTCTGTGCAGACCATCAGGTTCATATGCATAGTTGTCATTTGTAGTTTTTATAAAAGGTATTTGCAATGAATAAAATAGTTGATTGTACAAAATTATATAATTCTAACTCTAGCTTCATTTCCTAAACCAAGTCCATGTTTACCAGCTACTGATACTTTTTCCTTCATTCCAACTTTTCTATTCCAGCCATCCATTATTATTATTAGTGCATTTTAGTTGCATGTTTGGTTGATTTCCAAGAACAAAATTTGGTAAAAAATCTTTCCTTTTCTTAGCTTTGGCTTTAGTTGTTGGTGCATATACTTGAATGATAGTGGAATTAACAGGTCTTCTCTGTATGCATATGGATATTATCCTGTTGCTCACATTATGTTTCAAGATGGATCTAGAAATTGTCTTTTGAACTGTGAATGTGTCTATATTTTTTCCTCATCTTTTCCTTTCTGGTGTGGTATCATGTGTTTGATTCAAAATGCCCCATACCAATCCATTTCACTTATCCAAAGCCTATTGTTGTTAGGTGCAATTGAGTCAAGTACAACTCATAGCAACTCTATGAACAAAAGATCCGAACCCTATTCTCTTCTTCTGCCATCCTCACACTTCTTGACACATAAGAACCTATTATTGCAGCAGTCAATGTGCAAATCCACCTGGTTAAGGGTCTTCCTCTCCTTCAGTGACCTCCAATCTTCCCAGCATCATGTCCTTCTCCAAGGAATAGGAACGTGCCTGAAGTATGTGAGGTGAAGTTTCATCATTCTTGCCTCCAAAGACCACTCAGGCTGCACTGTCTTGAAGACATATCTGTTTGTTCTCGTGACCATCCATGGGATATTCAGTGTTCTCCAACACTACAGCTCAAAGGCACTAATTCTTTTCCTGTCATCCTTATTCACTGTCCTGCTTTCAGATGCACCTTAGTCTTCACACTGACAGCATTACTCCTCAATAATCTGGAGAGGTTTCTAACTGCAAATTTTGCCCATGCAATGTGTCTCCTTATTTCCTGTCTGATGGTACCAAGGGTGTTAATTGTGGATCCAAGCAAGATAAAGTTATTTACAATCTCAATCTCTTCACCATCTGTCATGATCCTGTCAATCTGCCCAGTGGTGAGAATCTTTGTTTTCTTGATATAGAGCTTCAATCCGTATTGAAGGCTGCAGTCCTTGACCTTCTATAGCAAGCCCTTAAAATGTATATAATTCGGCGGTGGGGGCGTGGGATCTGTGAGGTGGGGGCGAAGGCAGTGAGGCCACACGGGGCGGCCAGGGCAAGGGTCCAGAGACAGTAACTGAACGATGTATGGGCGAACATCGTGCCACTTACCTCGAGATGTTCTCACCAGAGCTTGTGCCTATCGGGACAGGCAGGGCCAGCCGCAACTTCCAGAATGGAGAG
>NW_006400129.1:1368705-1370244 GCF_000299155.1 Elephantulus edwardii
TCCAGCACTGGGACTTTTTGTGGATAAAACGGCTTTTTTGGAAACAATAAAAAGTATTGCTTAGTGGCAAAAAAATGTATATAATTCATAGACATTTAAAAAATTTTATATTGGTTTATTTTCATTTAATATTCATTGTTTTTCACATTAGACCGTCCCCATTTCCTTCACCCCTTCTCCACTCATCAAATTGTGAGGCCGTATAATTAACATTCCACCTCACTCATCCTCACTCCTCTGTTTTTCCCCGCCCCCAACTTGGATTTTATACTTGTTTTGGCTCCAGAGTCAATACTCTTGGCACCAGTAGCCAGGAAATTTATAGATGTATTGCGATGGGAAAGTCTGCTGTTAGGGACCTCTCCAAAGTACTGAAGAGCTATAGTGTCTTTCTGGAGACTAAGGTGAGTCTGATACAGGCCTTGGTCTTTGCTATCACTTGTTATGCATTAAAGAGTTGGACAATGATTAAGGAGGATAGAAGAAGAATTTATGCCTTTGAGCTGTGGTGCTGGAGAAGAGTATTGAATGTACCATGGACTGCTAGGAAAACAAACAGATTCATCCTGGACAGGGTTAAACCGGGCTGCTTCTTGAAGGCAAGGATTCTGAGGCTTCGTCTAACATACTTTGGACATGTTGTAAGGAAGGACTGGTCCTTGGAGAAGGACATCATACTTGGTAGGGTGGAGGGACAGCACAGGAGGGGAAGGCCATCTATGAGGTGGACTGATTCAGTGACTGAGGTAATCGGGATGGGAATGTCAGAGACAGTACGATTGGCATAGGACAGGGCAGAGTTTAGGGCTGTTGTACACAGGGTCATTATGAATCACAAGCGACTTGACAGCACATAACAACAACAACAATAATGTATACAGAACACAATATTTGTCCTTATGGGACTGAGCTAGCTCACTTAGCAAAATGCTTTCCAGTCCCTCTCAAGTTAGGTAGTGATTTATAAAATCATTGCTTCTGTGTTCTGCATAGTATTCTATTGTGTGAACATACCATAATTTCTCAATCCCTTCCATTGTGGTTGGATATTTGGGCTGTTTCCATGCTCCTGTGATGGTGAATAATACTGCTACAAACGTTAACGTACAAGTCTCCATTTGTGCCTCAGTTCTCATTTTCTCATGGTATATTCTATGCAGTGGAATAGTTGAGTCATATGGAATTTCTATGTTCAGCTTTTTGAAGAAGCACTAAAATGTCGTCCAGAATGGTTGTACCATTGAAACATGATCCATATCTTACACCATCCAAAAAAATCAACTCAAGATGGATCAAAGACCTGGGAGTAAAGCCCAGAGCCATAAAGCTCACCAGAGACAAACTGGGATCAAGCTTAGACAGCCTATTCTATGGTATTAAGAGATTGCCAAATACAGCTGAAATGCAGAATTTAGAGGATAAAATTGATGAATAGGACCTTCGAAAAATTAAGCTGTGGTATATTCGCACAATGGAATACTATGCTGCATTAAAAAACAAGGAACTCATGCAATATTATTCAAAATGGTTGACTCTGGA
>NW_006400129.1:1371028-1377879 GCF_000299155.1 Elephantulus edwardii
AAATAAAACCTAACTGACTTGGAAAAAACATTTGGCAAAACTATCTCAGAAAAGGTTATCATATAAAAAGTTTTCAGAATACTACAGGGCCTCCACAAGAAAAAAGCCTGATAACACAATTAGAAAATGGGTAAAATACATGGAAAGATTTTCACAGAGGAGACATTCATATGGCCAGCAGACACAGAATAACTGCTCAAAATCATTGACAATAAGAGATGAAAATCAAAACCACAATGAGATACCAGCTCACTCCAGTAGCAGTGGCAAAGTTTAACAGAACAGGAAAAATTGTTAGAGAGGATGTAGCAAGATAGGAACATTTTTGGTGGAATTACTTTTTTTAAAAATTGGTTTATTTACAAAGTTGAAATACATTGTGATTCACACTATTCTTTATTCACATTGTGTTGCATACAATTATTCTCATTCATTATAAATAAAATTAATTACCATTGGACATTGCCCAACATTACCCTATCTTTCACCCAGATCTTTCCCATTTGGTTCTCCCCACCTCCACTCCCTATACTGTGCAGTCCTGTGGTTTCAAAACCACTTTGAGTTACCATGTCACCTCAATAGCAGTGACAAAGTTTACTAGGGGAGAAAGCAATAAATGTTGGAGAGGACGTAGAGAGGTGGGAACTCTCATACACTGTGGTGGGATTGTAAAATAGTATAACCATCCTGGAAGACTGTTTGGTGTTTCCTCAAAATGGTAAACATAGAAACTCCATATTACTCAGCTTTTCATTACTAGGAATACAATGCAAGAAATTAGAACTGTGTCACAAAGATTTGTACACCAATGTTCACAGCAATATTATTCACCATCGCAAAAGCATGGAAACAGGCCAAACATCCAACCACAGCTGAACAGATTGAGAAGTTGTGGTAAATTCACACAATGGAATACTATGCAGCACTCAGGAGTAATGATTTTGAAAAATACTATGTAACCTGTGAAAAAATGGAGAACATTAAGCTGAATAAGTCAGTCTCATAAGGACAAATACTGCATAAGACTATTATTATAAAAGTAGAAGCATAGCTATTAAAATATGTACAGGAGCTCAAGGGAGGAGGAAGGAAGCAGAAGAGCAAGTATAGTTACTATGATATTTCTTGATGTTTTTCTTTTTTTGTATAATCTATTTGGTGTTTGCTGAGCTTCTTAAATGTGGATGTCTTTATTCTTTGTAATACCTAGGAAGTTTTCTTCTAATACCTCTTCCACAATTTTCTCTATTTTCCTCTCTCATGTTTTGGAATTCCTATCATTTGTATGTTGTTACTCTTGATCATCTCACATGATTCTAATATTTTCTTTACATTTCATCTATGACTTTTCTTCTAGTATGTTTTCATTGAAGTTCTTGTCTTGAATCTCTATTCCATCTTTTCTGTTCTACTGTTTTGTCCCTCCAATGTGTTGGACATTTTCAGACTTAGTATTCTGGATTGCATTTTCATGCACTTCTGTTACTTCCAGTATTGTGTTGGGTAAACACTATTTTGTGATGATTTTTTTAAATCTGTAATTTCAATTCTTTCTTCAATCTTCTGCATTATTTTATGTAGTAGTTCAAGCTCCTCTTCATCAATAAATGTCTTCTGGAGCATTTTCTTTCTTTTTTTTAATATCACTTTGTATTTATTACATGTTTAACTGAACATTTCAAAATACAGAATGCAACACCAAAATAAGGTAATTAATACTTGCTAAATAGTTATTTGTTGCATTTTCCCTTCTAAAATTTTAACACAGCAAAATATCTTAAACACATGAGCAGGTTCAGTGCACTTTCAGTGGCTCACAATCATGACACAATGACCACATCTGTTCATGAAAATGTAAGGCAAAAAGCTTAACATTTTTAAAATGTTAACATTAAATAAGGAAGAAAAAACCAAAATACTGTACTTTTACCACAATGGTTTTGGTAAGTGATAAAATATTGTTTAAAAGAATGCTCCTGTGCAGAACCTATGTTGTGCTTGGGATGCTTGGCACATGAGCACTCAGTAACCACTCAGCTTCCATCGACAAGATGGCCAGTAGCATTTCCGACTCAAGCCTTTTTCTCCTGGAGTCTGATTGGCCTGCCCTCAGAAGCATTTTCTTTCTTAATGGCTTATTTCTTCCATAATTTGTACCTTCTTCTGAGCTGTTCAAATAACTCTGCCTCAATATATTTCTTTCACTTCTCTGCCTTCAGGGCATTCTCTTTATTTCTGGGTTCCACTGTTTATTCCATCACTTGTACTTTTGTCTAGAGCTATTCAAAGGCATCCATATCAATATAGCCCTTCTGCCTTCCTGACTTTGGGGTACCCACTGGGTCAGCAATATTGTCTGCTCTTTTTGAAGAAGGCTTAATTTGGTTTGTTTTTGTTTTGTTTTTTCATAGTGTTTGAAAATGCCAGCTGCTTTTAAATTTATTATTATTATACTTATTTATTTACAAAATTGGAATACATTGTTTTTCAGACAAGATACTGCCAATTTCCCTCACCATCCCCCTATAAAATTGTGCCACCACATGGTTAATCCCACACCCCATCACCCCACCCTGCCCCACACATCTTCATCTCTTCATCCCTCTGCTTTCACTCTACCTGCCCCTTAGATCCTCGTACTCATTCTACAGTAATGGTTTTATACAATATTTGTCCTTGTGGGACTGAGTTAGTTCACTCAGCATAATGCTCTCCAGTCCCTCCCAAGTTAGATAATAATTTAGAAAATCATTGCTTCAGTGTGCTGCACAGTATTCCATTGTATGAATGTACCATACTTTTTCAATCCATTTTATTGTGGTTGGATATCAGGGCTGTTTCCAAGTTCTGAGAGAGTGAATAACACTGCTATGAACATTTGTGTACAAGTCTCTATTTGTGCCTCAATTCTCATTTTCTCAGGGTATATTCCAAACAGTGGAATAGCTGGGTCATATGGAATTTCTCTGTTCAGCTGTTTGAGGAAGTGCCAAACTGCTTTCCAGAATGGTTATACCAATTTACAATCCCACCAACAATGTATAAGACTTTCTATCTTGCCATATCCTCTCCAACATTTATTCCTCAATGTCTTTTTAAACTTTGCCACTGTTACTGGAGTGAGATGGTATCTCATTGACGTTTTGATTTGCATCTCTCTTATTGACCGTGATTTGGAGCATTTCTTCATGTGTCTGTTGGCCATTCAAATATCTTCCTCTGTGAACATTCTTTTCATGTCTTTTGCCCATTTTGTAATTAGGTTATCAGTATTTTTCTTGTGGAGGCCCAGGAGTATTCTGCAAACTTTCATTATAAGAATCATGTCTGAGATGGTACCAAAAGTGAGGTGGGAGGCATAGCATTCCCTGACCTCAAAAACTTGCTACGCAGTAGTAGTAAACAAAACAGTATGGTACTGGTAAAATGACAGACACATAGAAATTGAGAACCCAGGAATAGATCTAGCTATCTATGATCAACTGCTATTCAACAAAGAAATCAAAGCTATCAAATGGGGAAATGACAACCTCTTCAACAAATGGAGCTGGCAAAACTGGACTGCCACGTGCAGAAAGCTGAAACAGGATCCACATCTCACACCATACATAAAAATCAACTCAAAGTAAATCAGAGACCTGGGAGTAAAGCTCAAAACCATAAAGTACATAAGAAACGAACTGGGATCAAGCTTAGAAGCCCTAGTCTACGGTATAAAGAGAGTTCCAAATATAGCCAGAAATGCACAATCTGAAGAGGACAACATTGATGAATGGGACCTTCTAAAGATTAAATCCCTGTGCATATCAAAAACTTTTTCCAACAAGGTGAAAAGAAAACCTACTGACTGGGATCAAACATTTGGTAATATCATCTCAGACAAGAGTCTGCTAAAGAAAGTTTATAGAATACTTCTGGGCCTCCACAAGAAAAAGTCTGATAAACCAATTACAAAATTGGAAAAAGGCATTGAAAGAATTTTCAGGGGAAGATAGTCATATGACCAACAGACATGAAGACATACTTAAGTAGTGTTTGAAGAGAAAATGGCCTAAGTCCTACATTTCACCTTGGTTGGGTCAGAGGTCCTGATATTGCTCTTAATTTTCAATCAACATACAATCAGGTGGTGATCAACTTAATCAAAGTTCAAAGACCCCCACACTGATAGACGGGATTAAGATAAAGTCTTGGGTCAGGGTTACATTCTGCTTTATTGAACATGAAGTCTCACTATTTCCCAATGATATTTCTTAAGAATATCAATGTATAAGGAGTTTTACACATTCTCAAAAAGAGTGTAGAAAAGCTTTTGGGCAGGAGAGAAAGCCACTAGAAGTGCATAAAAGTAAGTCTACTGAAATTAAGAAACAACAAAGATGTTTTTCACAGAGATGTTTGTCTTTCTTGATGGCTTCGAGGCAAGGGAATAATGTAGAAAAACTATGATCATCAGTTATTTCACATATTAACACAAGAAATTTAAAAGAGCAAGAGGAAATCCTTGACCAACATATAATTTGACTGGGCCTCCACCAGAAAAGAAATCTCAGGATGGTTCCTTGTGAAATCTCCTTTTTCACTCCTTTATTATTATTTTTTCTTTTGTTAGCTTTCAACAAATTACATCCTCATGTTCAATGGAAAGAAACACTTCCTGGACCCAGGAGATCCCTATGGTTACAGCCCAAAACATTGAGATCCATCACTGGTTGTTCTACAGAAGTAGATCAGTTGATCTTTTTTCTTAGTCTAAAAGCTTTGCTGAGACCTATTCAAGAACACAACAAAAGCAAGCCTCTACTGACAAATATACACATGATAGTTATACATATGGTAGCTAAGCACATGAAATGGCAGGAAATGAAAGCCAGGACTATTATATGTAATGTAAGAATCCTACCATCAAATCACCAATGGTCCTTACTCTTTGAGAATGCCAGAGGAAGTGTAATGTTATTTTTCTCTCCAAAGGAAAACCATGCTCCACAGTTTACTGACAAGAAATGTCCACTATTGTAATGAGTTCTTTGAGTTTAGTAAGTCATATACCAATGACTGATTTCCATAATAATCCCTTCCAAGGCATCTGGCACCACTGTTTTTATTAAGTGAAAGCCAGATGACTTGTGGGTTATATCAGAAATATCATCCATAAAGGAAGCAAAAGATCATTTCCAAGATAGGATGAAAGAAAAGAATTGAATAGATTTGAGAAGAGAGGTTGAAAATTGCACTGAATCAACCCACTTCATAGAGGGCCTTCCCCTCCTGCACTGTCCCTCCAATCTCCCAGGCATGATGTCCCTGTCCAAGGACTGGTCCCTCCTTACAACATGTCCAAAGTATGTCAGATGAAGCCCCAGAATCCTTGCCTCCAAGGAGCCACCCGGTTTAACCTTCTCCAGGATGAATCTGTTTGTCTTCTTGGAAGTTCACTGTGCATTCAATACTCTTCTCCAGCACCACAGCTCAAAGGCATTGATTCTCCTTCTATCCTCCCTAGTCATTGTCCAACGCTCTGATGCATAACAAATGATTGCAAAGATCATGGCCTGTATCAGATGCACCTTAGTCTCCAGAGTGACACCATTGCTCTTTAGTACCTTGGAGAAGTCAATAACAGCAGACTTTTCAATCGCAATGCATCTTTTAATTTCCTGGCTGCTGGTGCCAGCAGTGTTGACTGTGGAGCCAAGCCGACTAAAGCTGTTAACAATCTCAATCTCTCCACCATCCATCCTGATGCTGCTAATTGGTCCTGTGGTGAGAATGTTTGTGAGAATCTTTGACATTGAGCCTCAGTCCATACTGTAGGATGCAGCTCTTGACCCTCTGCAGCAAGCATTTCAGGTCCTCCTCAGTGTCAGCAAGCAGGGTTGTGTCATCTAAATAACACAGATTGTTAATAAATCTTCCACCAATCCTGATGCTACACTTCTTCTCATAGAGCCCAGCCTCTCAGATAATCTGTTCTGCATACAGGTTGAAAAGATGGAGATAGGACATTAAGAAGACAAAAATCATCACCACTGGACTAATAGGCAGTATAAAGATAGATGGAGAAAAGATTGACAATTTCAATGATTTCATCTTACTTAGATCCACAATCAGCACATTTCTTGACTGGTAACAGTGGTCAAGAAACAAAAGATGCAGGAGAGATGGGATTGAGCTGTCTCTGGGTTTACAAGTCCCTTCGTCTGGGGGTCTCTGTCTTCACAGCTGTGGGTTCATCACAGGGGCCAAACAGGACAAGAAACTTTAGTATACTGAACTTCAAGCAGAGGAAAAAAATTTCTTAGCTCTCTGTGACAGATTGAAAGGAGGAGTGGCATCCACTTCCATAAGTGGCTTTCCTCCCCAAACCCTACGAACCTGGAGAAAGGATAAAAGTCACGCACGCAAGTGTCGAGAACTTTCATTCATAGGGTATCCATGAGTCGTCTACAACTCGATGGCACTTAACAACAACAACAACAACAACAAATCTGTGACAGACGGCTGACCTGCAAAACTCTGCATACAAGTGGCCAAAGCAGGTAGGTCTGATCTCCCACCACAGCAGAGATGATATACAGATGTATCGTTGAATTCCACTGGCCAGTATTTCATTCAGGATTTTTGCATCTAAGCAAGATTTTACTGAAGATTATCCAAAATCGACTGGAACAGCACATCAGCAGAGAACTACCAGAAGTCCAGGCTGGGTTTAGAAGAGGTCGTGGTACTAGAGATATTGTAGCTGATGTTAGATGGGTCTTGGCTGAAAGCAGAGAATACCAGAGGAATGTCTATCTGTGTTTCATTGACTATGCAAAGGTGTTTGACTGTGTGGATCATGAAAA
>NW_006400129.1:1382941-1407686 GCF_000299155.1 Elephantulus edwardii
TGGGAGTGTCAGAGAGAGTGCGATTTTTCACAGGACAGAGCGGAGTTTAGGGCTGTTGTACATAGGGTCGCTATGAGTCGCAGGCGACTCGACAGCACATAACAACAACATATTCTGTAATTTTTCAATGTTTTCTTTCATCCATTAAAAATATTCAGTCATTGTTCTTTTAAGTTATGTGTCAGGAATTTTTTCAGACTTTCTCGGTTCAGGAAATCCATTGATAGCAGTCCAGTTTTTGGAGTGACATCTTGCTTTGGACTTGTGTAAGGGGTAAGGTAGCCTTCTTCCTATGTGACATTGCTTTGGTAGAGTTTTTCATGTCTGAGGTGATAATCACTACTCCACAAGAAGGTGTGGCAGCTACCCTGCCTTGATTTCTCTAAGTTAGGTAGAGAAAAGGCCTGTGGAAGGCCTCCTGTATCAGAAAACTGCTGCAGCTAGGTGCTCTGGGCTAAATGTAATTGATGGACTGGATATGAGAAAACACAAGGTGGAGCACAGAGACCTCACTCAATTTCCAGTGTCACTGCCAGAATGTGTTGGGAATGTTGTTCTGTGTGCGAATTGATGGTGTCAGGACAGGAGTTCCAGGCACATGCCAGTAATTTCTGGACTGAAGTTGCAGGCTCACACTCACTCAGATTCCAGCTTTTCTGCTCTCCCTGGCATGTTGTTCCCTGGCACATTGCTCCCTGACACGTGTGTTAACAGCTCCACAGTACAAGCATGGCATCAGCAAGCAGCTCTCGGTTGCGTGTCTGACATCAGGAAGCAGCTCTTTAGCATGAATCTGGCATGAGCAAGCAGCTCCCCAGTGAAAGCCTGGCATCAGTGGGAAGCTCCCTGGCATCGTCCTGGCATCAGCCGGCAGCTCCCTGGCATGGCATACAGTTGCTTTTATCTCTCTCAAATTTCAGCTGTTTGTTTCACTGCCACATCTCATTGCTGGGCCTGCCGGTCTATCAGGGCTGCTGGTCTGTCAGGGCTCAGGTCTATCAGGGCTGCCTGTCCATTAGAGCTCCTGGTATGTCAGGGCTGCCAGTTCGTCATGGATGCCAGTCAATCAGGCCAAAACTGCAATAACTTTTAAAGGAAGTCTTTTACACAGAGACACCGAACAAAAATGGATGAACTATAGTAAAAAGAAAGAGCAAAATGGCAACGACAAATCCTGACTTGTCAATAATCAGAAAATGTGAATTGGATTAATGCACCTATCACAAGAAAAGGGTAGCAGAATGGATAAAAAAATCCCAAAACTCATCAATATGTTGTCTTAAGAGACACATCTAATAAGTGAAAGAAAGATAGACTCAAAAAGCTACCACAAATCAAAGGCTGAAAAAAATATACCAACCAAATGGCATCCACAAAAAAGGAGGACTGGCAATACCAACCTAATACAAGAGATTTCTGATTGAAAATCAATAAAAGATAAGGAAGAGCACTATATAATTATTAAAGGCACAGGAAGATAAATAAGCAAACATTGATCAACATCTATGCACCAAATGATAGACCTGCTTACTACATAAAACAACTGTTAACAAAATTGAAGAAAGAAATAGACAGCAGCACAGTAGTGGTAGGAGAATTTAACACATCACCTTTACCAAAGGATAGGTCAACTCAAGAGAAACTTAACAAAGATGCAGAAGACTTAACCTACATAGTCAGCCAACTTGATCTTGTAGATATATTCTAAACGCTGCACCCAACTAATATTCAATTCATTTTCTTCTCAAACCACGATGGTACATCCTTCAAAATTGATTATTAGGGCAAAAATTAAGACTCAATATATTAAAAAAAATTGAAATAATACAAAGAATCTTCTCAGACCATAATGTCATAATACTAGAAATTAATCATAAGAGGATAAAACTTATAGAGTCACAAATGTGGAAGATAAATAACACCCGCTAGACCATAATTGAGTTATAGAAGAAAAAAAAAATAAAAAGTTCCTCAAAACAAATGAAAATGCAACATTATCAAAATTTCTGGGATACAGCATAGGTAGTCCTCAGGGTGCAGTTCAAAACAATTGACAAACACATTCAAAACAAAGAAAAAGGCACAGTTAATTATCAACACCTTTATCAAATAGAAAAAAACCCAGTAATATCCAACAGCCTCTAGAAGAAAGGAAATTATAAGGATAATAGCCGAAATCAATAAGATAGAAAACAGAAAAGCAATTGAAACCCTCAAGGAGTTAGTTTTTGAAAGGGTCAATTAACTTTACATACCACTAGCAAACTTAACAAAAGAATATACAAATAACTTAAGTAATTAAATATTATTAAGGCATAAGAGAGGTCACATCACAACAGAAGCAGAGGAAATTAATTCTATAATACCAGAATACTATGAAAAGCTCTACTTGGATAAAATTGAAAACTTAGAAGAAATGGACAAATTCCTTGAAACTCATGCCCTACCCAGAATGACAAGCTCAGTTGTAGAACACTTGAACAGACCTATCACAAAAGAAGAAATTGAGCAGGTCATAAAAAGACTCCCTTGAAAAGCAAAAGAAAAACTCCCTCATTGGTACACAACACCCCCCCCCCCCCCCCCCCCCCAAACCCCAAGGAGAGGAGCAAATGGGGGGGAGGGGGGAGGGGTTTGTGCGGGGAGAAGGGTGCAACAATGAATGAATGGGGATCCAAAATCTTGGTAGATGTTCATTGAAATGAAAAATAAACAAACTAAATTAATAAAAAAAAAGACTCCCTCTCACAAAAAGTCCTGCATCAGGTGGCTTCACAGTAAATTCTACCAAACATTCAGAGAAGATTTTTCACCAATTCTATTTAAGTTATTTCAAAATCTAGGAAATGAAGGAACACTCCCAGAGGCATTCTCTAAAGCAAGCATAACCCTAATTCCACAACCAAAGGACAAACATATAACCAAAAAAGAAAATTACAGACCAATATCTCTCATGAACATAGACACAAAAATTCTTTTAAAAAATAATTTTAATGAACATTTACAGAGAATTTGGATTTCCATTCATTCATTGCCGCACTTCTCTACCCACCCAGCCCTCTCCCCCGGCCCCCCCAGTTTGCTCCTCTCTTTCAAAAGTAAAAGAAAGACTCCCTCCCTGGTACACAATCCCCACGCACCCCTCCCACCACCCCAAGTACATTCCACTATGCAACCAACACAAAAATTCTTAACAAAATCCTAGTCAACAGAATCCAAAAGCACATCAGAAAAAAATAATTCATCATGACCAGGTGGGATTCATAGCAGGTATGCAATGATGGTTCAACATAAGAAAAACAATCAACATAGTTCACCACATAACAAAACAAATAATAAGAACCACATGATCCTAGCAATTGGTGCAGAAAAGGCACTTGACAAAGCCCAACACCTGCTTCTGATTAAGACACTAAGCAAAATTGGAATAGAATGTATATTCCTCAACACAGTCAAAGGTATATATACAAAACCAAGAGCCAACATAATTTTCAATGAAGAAAGACTAAAAGCATTTTCTTTGTGAACAGAGACCAGACAAGTATGCCCATTGCCATCACTTCTATTCAATATTGTATTGGAAGTCCTTGTTAGGTCACTACAGCAAGAGATGAAAATAAAAGGCATCCCTATTACCAAAGGGATGGTTAAACTGTTGTTATATGCAGATGATATGCTAGGGTACACCGAAAACCCCAAGGGCTCAACAAAAAAACAAACCAAACCAAAACCTGTTAGAGCTAGTAGATCAATTTAGTAGAGTGGCAGGATACAAGATCAATATCCAAAAATCAATGGAATTCCTCTCTAGTAACTAAAGGAACTGAGAGAAGAAAATGGAGAAAGTAATACCATTTACAATAGCCTACAAATCGAGATACTTGTGAGGGAAACTAACTAGATATACAAAAGATCTCTACAAAGAAAACTACAGAAAAAAATTTTAAGACACACAAAAAAACTTAAATAAAGGGAAAATATGTCTTGTTCATGCATAGAAAGACTAAATATTGTGAAAATGATAATCTTTTCAAAAAGAATCTACATGTTCAGTGCAATCCAAATTCAGGTACCAAATTCTTTTTCAAGAGATCTAAAGGGAAACAGTGAAGTTGATTTGGGGAGGAAAGAGACTTGAAATAAACAAAGCACTTCTGAAAAACAAAAATGAACTGGAAGGCATAGCACACCTGACCTCAAAACCTGCTACACTAGTAGCAACCAAAACAGCATGATACTACTGAAATGACAGGCACGTAGGCCAATGAAACAGAACTGAGTTCCCATAAATGGGCCCATGTATCTACTGATATTTGACAAGGAAATAAAACTTATCAAATGTGGAAATGACAACCTCTTCAACAAATGGTGCTGACAAAACTGGTTTGCTAACCGAAGAAAGCTGGAACAGGATCCACATCTCACACCATACACAAAAATCATCTCCAGGTGGGAGAAACTGTCACCAAGATTAGAAAGTCTTATTGTTGTTGTTGTTATGTGACCTCAAGTTGCTTGTGACACATAGGGACCCTATGTACAATAGCCCTGAAACCTGCTCTAACTTTTGCCAACTTTACTGTCTTTGACACACCTACCCTCATTAACCTGGTCTACGGCATAAAGGGACTGCAAAATACAGCCAGAAATGCACAATCTGAAAAAGGATAAAATTGATTAATGGTACCTTCTAAAAATTAAATCTCTGTGGTCATCAAAACCTTTTTCCAACAGGATGGAAAGAAAACCTACTGACTGTGAACAGACATTTGGCAATACCATCTCAGACAAGGGTCTCGACTGAAGTTTGCAGAATCCTATAGGACCTCCAGAAGAAAAAGACTGATAATCCAATTACTAATTACACAAAAGACATACAAAGACGTTTCACAGATGAGGACATTCGGATGGCCAAAAGAAACTTGAAGAAATGCTCCAAATCAATGACAATAAGAGGCATGTAAATCAAAGCCACATCTTACCAGTAGCAAATTTTAGCAGGGCAGCAAGTAATAAATGTTGGACATGATATGGTAAGATAGGAAGTCTTATACATTGTTGGTGGGATTGTAAAATGGCACAACCCTTCTGGAAGACAGTTTGGTTGGAATTTCCTCAAACAGCTGAATGTAGAAACTGCATATCATCCAGCTTTTCCACTGTTTGAAATATACTTGAAATAATGAAAAATGAGAACGGACACACAGAGACTTGTACACCAATGTTCATAGAAGTGTTATTCACCATAGTAAGAACATGGAAATAGTCCAAATGCCCAACCACAATGAAATTGTTGAGAAATTAAGGTACATTCACACAGTGGAATGCTATGCAGAAGCAATGATTTTGTAAATTGCTACCTAAATTGGGAAAGATGGGAGAACATTTTGCTAAGTGAACTAACCCAGTCTCATAAAGTATAAGCCCATTATTGTAGAATGAGTATGAGGACCCAAGGAGTGGAATCCAAGGGTGTGGTACTTAATTATAGGGTTGCACAGTTTGATGGGTGGAGGGAGGAGTTGGTGAAGGAAAGCAGAAAGATCTGGTATCAAAAACAATGTATACAAACTTTATAACTAAATTAGTATAATTTTTTTAAAAAATAAAAAAATAACAAAATATGCATTGCATTGAGAAAATCTTATGTCCAGGACCTCTCCAAAGAGTAATGATGTCAATTTAAAGACTAAAGTGCAACTGATCCAAGATATAGGCTTTTCAATTAATTAAAATACTTCTGAAAGATGGACAATAAATAAAGATGACAGAGGAAGAATAAATTCTGTTGAGCTGTGTTGGAGAAAAGAATTGAATATCCCATGGACTAACAAAAAAACATATATCTTGGCAAAAGTGAAGATAGTGTGCTTTATGGAGGCAAGAATAATGAAGCTTCATCTCACATACTATGGGCATGTTGTTAGGAAGAATCAGTCCTTGGAAAAGTACATCATGTTTGGAAAGGTAAAGTGTCAGTGTAAGAGAGGAAGACCTTCAACAAGACAGATTTGCATAGTCAAACATGTCAGTAATGATGAATACTGTACAAAATAAGGCAAGATTAAAATTCATTTTTCATAGGTTGGCACATAACAAAAATCACCATAACCACTGAGTTAGTTTAAATTCATAAAGATTCCTTATTTCAAAGTATAACTGCTCTCCTAGGGTCTTAAAGATTACTGTAGTCTTTACTTTTGTTTATTTTTGCTTTATTGACTATGCAAAGGCATTTGACTCTGAATCTTAACAAAGTGTGGCTAACATTGAGAAAAAAAATGGAAATTCTAGAACACTTAATTGTGCTCGTTTGAAACCTATACCTAGACCAAGAAGAGACTGTTGTGTGAACAGAGCAAAAGAACACTGCATGGCTTTGAATTGAGAAAGGTGTGCATCAGGGTTGTATCCTTTCTCTATACTTATTTAATCTGTATGCTGAGCAAATTATTTGACGAGCTAGACATTATGAAGAACAATGTGGCATCAAGATTTAGTAATCTTTGTTATGCAGATGACATAGTCTTGGTGAAAGTAAAGAGGAATTGAAGAACTTACTGAGGAACTTTAGACACTGTAATCTTCAATATACATTGCATCTCAACATGAAGAAAACAAAAATTCTTGTCAGTGGACCTATAAGCAATATCATGATGGGCACAGAAAGGATTGACACTGTGAACGACTTCATCTTACTTAGATCCACAGTCAATTTACTTTGTACCAACAGTCCAGAGATCAGGAGATCAGGAAATACATTGCACTGGGAAAGTCTGCAGTTAAGGACCTCTCCAAATTATTGAGAAGTAATGATGTCAGTTTGAGGACTAAGGTGTGCCTGATTCAGACCACGTTTTCCCCCTCAATCATGTTCTATCCATCTCAGATCTAGACAATGACTAAGAATTATAGAAGAAGAACTGGTACCTTTGGACTTTGGTATTGAAGAAAAGTGTTGAATATCCTATAGCCTGACAAAAGAACAAATAAGTCTTGGAGATAATGCCATCAGAGTGGAGGTAAAGATGATGAAGTTTTGGCTCACATACTTTGGGCATGTTACTTACTGTTGTTGCTACGTGCCTTCTAGTTACCCATAATTCATGACAACCCTATGTACAATATCTCTGAACCCTGTCCCATCCTGAGCCAGTCTCCTTGACTCTGACACACCCAACCCCATTGCTTCAGTTACTTTGTCAATCCATCTCATCAGGGTCTTCTTCTCCTACACTGTCCTGTCACCCTGCCAAGCATGATGTCCTTCTCCAAAGACTGGTCCATTGTGGCCACATGCCCAATATATGTGAGATGGAGCTTTAAAATCCTTGCTTCCAAGGAGAAAATTGTTTCACCCTCTTCAAGACATATCTATTTGTTCTCCTGGTGGTCCATGGTAGGTTCAATACTTTTCTCCAGTACCATAACTAAAAGGCATCAATTATTCTATCATCCCTAGTTATTGTAGAGTACTCTGATGCATAGCAAGTAATTGTGAAGATCATGGCCTGGATCAGGTGTACCTAAGTCTCTAGAATGACATCATTGTTCTTTAGCACTTTGGGTAGGTCCCTGACAGCAAACATCCCCAATGTAATTTGTCTTTTGATTTCCTGACTGCTGGTACCAAGACTCGAACAAGCTGAAGCTGTTAACAATCTCAATTTCTTCTCCGTCCATAATGGTATAGCCAATTGGCCCAGTGGTGAGAATCTTTGTCTTCTTGGTGTTAAGCTTGAATCAATATTGAAGACTCCAATCCTTGACCTTTTTCAACAAACACATCAGGTCCTCCTCAATTTCAGCAAGCAAAGTTCTATCATGTATATAACACAAACTGTTGATGAGTTTTACTCCAATAATGATGTCACACTTCATCTCATAAAGTACAGCCTCCCAAAACCTGCATACAGATTGAAATGGTATGGAGACAGAACATATCCCTGACACACTTCCTTCCTAATATCAAACCATGCAGTGTTACTTTGCTCAGTTCTGACAACTGCTTCCTGGTCCAAGTATAGATTTCGCACGAGCACAATGGAATGTTCTGGAATTCCTATTCTCTCAAGATTAGCCACAATTTGTTGTGATCTGCACAGTCAAATGCCTTTACAATGTCAATGAAGCACAGAGAGACATTCCTCTGGTACTCTTTTCTTTTAGCCAAGATCCATTTAACATTGACAATAATGTCTATAGTGCTGCAGCCTCTTCTAAAATCTGGTTGTATTTCGGGTAGATTTCTGTTCATGGACTGTTCCAGTCATTTTTTTATAATCTTCTGTGGTGTTTTGCTTGTCTGTGATATTAGTGATATTGTTTGATAATGTCCATACTCTGTCTGATCACCTTTTTGGGGGGATAGAAGTAAATATGAATCTCTTCCAGTGTTTGACAAGTAGTTGTCCTCCATATTTCTTGGCACAACTTGGTGAGCACATCTAGGGCAGCATCTGTTCATTTAAATGTCAACTGGTATGCCACCAATTCCTGGGGCCTTGTTTCTTGCCAATTCTTCAGAGCAGCTTAAACTTCTTCCTTCATAACCATAGGCTCTTGATCATATGTTGTTTTATTAAATTCTATGTAGCCAAGACTTTTTTGGTAGTAACTCTGTATCCTCCTTTCATTTTCTTTTACTACTTCCTGAATCATTCAACATTTTACCCATAGTTTCCTGAAATATGCCATTTAAAAAATTATTCTATAGAACTTATTTAAGTTGGAAAAATTTTACACTTAAAATTATTTAAAATAAGTGTATGCAAATTAATACTTGCTTTATTTGTTAAAGTGATTTAGTATTGTCAATATCAAGAGTGGTAAACTAAGTAGTTCATCTCAAAGAATTGACACTCATTTGCTAACTGCTTTATTTATAGTTTGAAAGGAATGCCAGTTGCTAGATATCCTGACTTCGGGACTCAAGAAACAAAACTCACAACAAGAGATCTTATACAATTTCAATTTTTAAAGAGACAATAAAAAATTCTTTAGCAATCAGATAACATGTGCAGAGACACAAGAACAAAACATACAGAACTTGTTTAGAGGAAAAAACGATAACATCTAGGAACAAAAATGACAAATACGGTCATGAATAGTTTAACAGATGCTGTATACATTTTGATTATTTGTGTATTGTTATATCTTATGTGTAAATGTGGTACCAGTGCCCTAAAAATAAAGAAAAAGAGACATTAGTACCAGGGGGTTGATATGTTATGAGCTGTTTAAGTGTAAGAAAAATATATTAATTTGGCTGTAACACGTATTATCTTAAATTTCTGTAATTTGCTGTAAAACACATTATGAAATATGTTTGCTGTTTAATTTGATGCTTAAGTATAGAAATAAGAATAGTTGTGAAAAAATATGCTAGCAGTTTAACATGCCGAAATAGGCCTCTTTGACGCCCAGAGCCCCACTGACCACAGGAGGTGCAAACCCTTGATAAGGGAGTATAACTGATAATAACTTGCCTGTAAAGCTACTGGCCTCAGTATGTGCTAACCCTGATAAGGGAATGTAACTTTTTAACTGCCCATGTCGCCAAGACAATGTAACTTGTTAATATAAAAGAACGGAATATATTGGGAATCTGCTATATGTTAGAAATAAGAAATATGTTAAGAACTTCCTATGTTATAGGTTAGATATAAAATAAGAAATATGTTAGGAATTTGCTGTTAGAAATTAAGTTATGAATATTTGTGAAAACATAGTCTTAGTGGCTCTGGGGCCCCACTGACCACAACAGTTATTGACTCTTGATTAGGAGATAAGACTGGTTGCTGTCATGTTGCCAAAGAAACACAACTAGTATTGAACATGATTGGTCAAACCCATATTGTTATTCAACATGTCCAAACATACCCCACTTTTCTCACCATAATATAAAGCAGGGAAGCCAGAGTAGACAAAGCTCTGCCTGTGACCAGCAACTCTCTTTCTGCACTTCAGAATGAGCTGAACACTGAAGACCCAAACGCTCTTTTTTAGAGCCAAAGACCTAAAGGCTCTTTTCAGAGCCAAGAACTCTGGCATACGCTGATGGACATGAGCTACTGAGACAGTGGAAGATTCTGCCCACACTGACAGACCCTGGCTACATTGAACTGCTGAACTAACAGAGAACCCCATGACTGCACCAATGACCATGAGAGGCAAAAGAAGGAGACAAGTTGGGATCCTGGGGTGAGTGAGTGTTCTCCATTGTTGATTAATCGAATTTCAATGTAGATAAATTGCAATTAACTGTTTAATGCTTATTATGAACTAATGAATTGGTATGTTGTGATGAATTTATAAATTGCAATGTAGATAAATTACAATTGTTGATATGAATTGATTAATTAATTAATCAATAAATTATAATTGGCTTTTGTAATATGTCTACAAGTAATTAATTAAGGATCAAGGCTCATGACACTTCTTTAAGTATTGCAACTCAAAACTTGAATTTCTTCTTCAGTTCCATCAGCTTAAGAAATGCCGAGTTCAACCTTTCTTATGTTCTAACTCCAGCACTTTACACATTTCTTCATGATATTTACTTTGTCTTCACGTGCTACCCTTTGAAATTTTCTGTCCAGCTCTTTAACTTCTTGATTTCTTCCCTTTGGTTTGGCTTCTCAGTGCTCTAGTGCAATATTCACAGTCTCTTCATCCATCCATCCATCATAGTCTTTTCTTCCTCCTCTTTCCTTGTAATGACTTTTTATATTTTTCCTGAATGATATTATTTATATCCTCCCCCAGCTCATCAGGCTCGAATCTGTTCCTGATATAATTTTGAAATTCAGATGGAATAGACTCAAGGTCAAATTTTGGTTTCTATGGATTTGATTTAACCTTTATTTTGCAACTTATTATGAACTTGCATATGAGTAGTTGACGATCTGTTCCACAATCAGCTTTTGATCTAGTTTTAACAATTGATACTGAGATTCTCTAACTCCCCCCCCAGATGTAAACAATCTGATTAATGTGAATACCATCAGGTGAAATTCATGTATATAGTTTACATTTCTGTTTCTTATAAATACATGCTTTTGTTTCTTCAACAGTGGGAAGATCTGGATTCATTTATGCCCTCTCTTAATTGGGTAATGCCCATCCTCAAGAATTCCACCAGCTCATTCAACAGTCAGAGGATTCAAAGCAAGACAAGGCCTACAGATATAACTAAATTCTGGGCTTTGAAACTGGGAAGATCTGGATTCACCTTTGCCCTCTCTCACACCAATCCTCTCATAATTCCACTGGCTCAGCTAACAGTCAGGGGATTCAAAGCAAAACTCAACCTACAGATATAACTAGCTTTGGGCCTGAGGACCAAGAAAACACCATTTAAATACCAGATCTAGAGGAGATGCCATCTTCTCCAGGGAAAGTATCTTACTGTGACAGCAACATGCTGTGAGTGGAAGAGCAGAGGCACTAAGTCACAAGAAATCAATCCTGCAGCAGAAGGACTTTTCTTTAGAACTATCAGATGGATCTTGGCTGAAAGCAGAAAGTACCAGAGGAATGTCTGTCTGTATTTCATTGACTATGCAAATGCAAAGGCATCAAACTGTGGCTGACTCTGAGAAGAGTGGGAATCCCAGTACACTTGATTGTGCTTATGCGAAACCTATGATGACTAGGAGACAGTCATCAGAACACCGCATAGTTCAAAATTGGGAAGGATGAGTGTCAAGGATGTGTCCTATTGTCAAATCTTTTCAATCTATATATGAAACAGATTATTCAGGAGCCTGGGCTCTATGAGGAGAAGTATGGCATCAGGATATTGAAGGTAGACTCATCAACAACCTGTGTTATGTAGGTGGCACAACCCTGCTTGCTGACACTGAGGAGGACCTGAAGCGCTTACTGCAGAAGTTCAAGGACTGCAGCCTTCAATATGGATTGATGCTCAGCATCAAGAAAACAGAGATTCTCACCACTGGGCCAATTGGCAGCATCATGACAGATGGTGAAGAGATTGAGATTGTTGACAGCTTCAGTTTGCTTGGCCCTACAATCAACACTCTTGATATCAGCAGCCAGGAAATTAAAAGACAAATTGTATTGGAAAAGTCTACTGTCAGAGACCTCTCCAAAGTACTGAAGAGCAAATATGTCAATCTGGAGACTACGGCGCACCTGATCCAGGCCATGGTCTTTGCTATGCATCAGAGAGCTGGACAATTAGGGATGATAGAAGGAGAGTTGAGGCCTTTGAGCTGTGGTGCTGGAGAAGGGTACTGAATAGACCATGAACTGCTAGGAGAATAGAGAAGTTAATCTTGGAGAGGGTGAAGCCACGCTGCTTCTGGGAGACAAGGATTCTGAAGCTTCATTTGATATACTTTGAACATGTTGCAAGGTAATATTAGTCCTCAGAGAGGGATGTCATGCTTGGGAGGGTAGAGGGAAAGTGCAGGAAAGGAAGACCCTTGATTAGATAAATTGATTCTGTCACTGGGGTAATGGGGATAGGTGTGTTGGAGACAATGAGATTGGCAAGGGATAGGACAGGGTTTAGCACTGTTGTGCATAGGGTCTCTATCAGTCACAGGTGACTTGACAGCACATAACAATAACAACAACAACAACAACAACAACAAAAACAACAACAACAACAACAACAACATCTGAGACAGAAATTTTTTCCCCTAAACCTGGTACCTGAAATTTGGACTTAGTTCTTAAAGTAAAAAAAGACTGGCAACAGTGTGAAAGATAAGCAGCAGTGCAAGGTGTTAGACATCACAGAAATTAATTGAGACCTATGCCATCATAGCAAGGGTTGGCTGGAAGGGAAGGAAGTGTTGATTGGGGTAGGAGGGAGTAGAAGGGGATGCTGGCGCAGCAAGGAAAGGGATGAGTCAAGACACATGTGCCAGGTGTAGGGGCAACACTGAATCTGTTGGTTACTTCTCTAATGGGGGGTATATGTTTTATCTGCTCCTTTCTCTAAAATACTTGTCTGTTGGATACTGTTCTAAAGCTGAGCATTCAAATTAAGACAGTCTAGGAGAAAGGATTTGTCACTCACTTCGAAAATAACAGAAACCCTATGTACAATAGAGCACACTTAGAGTAGACTAGTAGATATGGAAACTGAGGCTGAGGTCTCAAATGTGGAAAAACAAAGAAGGAGAAATAGTTAAACAGAAACAAGTGATTGGAACATGGAATGTGAGAAGCATGAATGTAGGAAACTGGACATTGTTAAGAAATAAATTGAATGCGTAAATATTGGCATACTAGGCACTGGCAAAATAAAGTTGATTGGCATGGGACATTTTTATTTAGAAAATCATATAATCTACTATGTCGGAGATAAAAAGGTAAGGAAAAAATGGGTTGCTTCCATAGTTAAAAAAGTTATTTCTAGATCCTTAAATATGAATTGAAGCTCAGTATAAAAAAAAACCCAAAGATTTTTACCACTGGGCCAATTGGCAACATCATGATAAACAGGGAAGAAACTGAGATAGTTAGCCACCTTGGTTAACCAGTCTTGGTTACAGCAGCAAGGAAATCAAAAGATGAATTGCAATAGGAATGTCTGCTGTCAGGGATCTCTCCAAAGTACTGAAGAGCAACAATGTTAGTTTGTAGATGAAGATGCACCTGATCCATGCCATACTCTCCACAATTACTTGTTATTCATCAGAAACAATGGACAATTGATACTTTTGAGCTGTGGCGCTGGAGAAGAATATTGAATATACCGTGGAACTGCTAGGAGAACAAACAGGTTCATCCTAGAGAAGGGGGAACCAGCCTGCTCCTTGGAGGCAAGCATTTTGAAGCTTTATCTGACATACTTTGGACATGTTGCAAGGAGGGACTGGTCCTTGGCAAGGGACATCATGCTTAAAAAGGTGAAGAGACAGCACAAGAGAGGAGGACCCTTTATGAGATGGATTGATTCAGTAACTGGAATATTGGCACAATAAGGTTGGCACAGGATAGAGCAGGGTTCAGGAGTGTTGTACATATAGAGTTACTACGGGTTGCAAGAGAATAGATGGCACATATCAACAACAATAAACAATAGATCCATCTAGAAATATAATATTTTGACAGGATAATACCCATATACAAGGAACGCCAGTGAATACCACTGTCATTCAAATATATGCACTAACAACCAGAGCCAAAGAGGAGGAAATAGATTATTCCTACCAACTTTTGCAGTCAGAGATTGATCTAAAATATAATCAAGATGCATTGGAGCAGGGAAGAAGGATCAGTAGTTGGAAAACATGGACTTGGTGACAGAATTGAGGCTGGAGATAGAATGATAGAATTCTGTACAAACAATGATTTACTCATTGCAAGCACTTTTTATAAAAAACATAAATTCAGGCATGTGTCTAGGAGAGGTTATTTCTTGGAGAAGGACATCATGCTTGGGTAAGTTGAGGGACAGTGAAAGATAGGAATATCCTCAGTCAGGTGGATTGACACAATGACTGCATCAATGGGCTTGAGTGTGTCAGAGATGTTAGGATGGCACAAGATAGGACGGTTTCAGAACAGTGTTCATAGAGTGATGATGAGTTGTAGTTTACTCCATGGCACTGAACAATAATAGTTTTTACGGGAGGTCTTTCTCCCATGGAACTGCTGCTATTACCATTGTTAGATGCTGTCAAGGTGATTCTGAGGCATGTGGTCGTATGTATAACTGGCTGAGCTCAATTATAAGCTTTTCAGTTAGTAAGTAGCTGAGCTTAAACTCTGTGATACCAGGATTCCTAGAACTTATTTCTTTCATGCTTTCATTTACTTGTTACTAATTTAAGAACTAATGGAGACTTCTTTGCTCCTGAATATCCAATAACAATTTCAAACTGAAAACAGCCTGCACTAGTGAAATGAACCCCATATTGACTATTTGGCCTTTCACCAGCTCTTTTCAGTACACCACACACAAACATCTGTGTCCCCATATCCCAGCTGAGTCAACAGAGACATGCAGTTTCTATGACAGAGTTCCATACTCACACACTGAGACCCTTCCAGTGCCAATAATAAGATCTGGACCTCATGACTCTTGCTCCATTCCCTGAACACTCTTTGCCCTTATATGGTGATTTAATGGTTTCTTTTATCCTTAAAAAAGGGACTTAAGAGCAATAAATGACATAGTTGAGACTCTACATCTTGTGGTTCCTAACCTTTATACTATAATAGGCAAAGTGCTAGTCAATAAGCCTTTTATTTTAAGAACTACCTTCCCTCTGTAACTTGATTTTTGCCACTGTTAGAAGCTCTACTTGGAATATTATTACTTTTAATTTTTGACTCATGTATTTTTAACTTGTTAGTTAAATTTGTGTCTTCTAGGCTGCAACAGTTCCATGATGGATCTTCAAGAATATGAACATATATGGCTAAGCACAATTGATAACAGTGCATCTAAATTCCAAAATCAATCTCCACAATAGCCTACCTGTTTGCTATTGCCAAAGGGGCCCTTTAGAGTAGTGAGAGATCTTCACCCTGAAACCTACAGCATCCCTTTTCAGCAGGAAGTAGCTAAGAGAATACGCCATGCCCTTTTCCTTATGAATCAGGGGTGAAATCTCTCTCAGCGAGGAGTGATAGGGAACGGCGAAGGAGATTAATCAGAACTGGTTTTGACAGACACTGTGGCAATGGGACAATTAAAACAGACTTTCAAGGGGAAAAAAGAGAGGAACAATCTGGGGTGGGGGTAGAGAAGATAGTGCAACAAAAAATGAATGGAAATTCAAAATCTCTGTAAATGTTCATTAAAATTAATAAAATATTTTTTTTTTTAAAAAAGAGACTATAGTGTGAAATGGTGGGAAGTGAGGAGATCGAGAGAGAGGAGAGCAAAATTAATTTGAATGTAACTATTCTGCGTTAGTCTCAGAACACTGTAAAGCTTGTGTTTGTTTGTAATAAGTGGGTATACAGAACATCTCTTTTTAAATTCACTTCCACATAAAAAGGCCATTCGTTCTGTTAATATTCAAGGAACTAGATACTAGAGCTGTCACCATGTGTATGGTGTAAATATGAAGGCCACCATTGAAGAGTCATTCCATTCAAGAGGAGAAAATTAGTTCCTTAGATTCCAGGGGAAGTTATTATTTACCACATGTCAGATTATACTTTTATTTTCAAGAAGTAGATTAAATAGTTGGGATCTTAAATTAATTCCTTTTAATTTTCTGAGTTCTGGTGTCCATACTACTAGCGACACAAAACTTCTATGGAAAAGGAAGAAATCCAGAAAATGTGAGAGAGGTGAGACTTTCAGAGAACAAAGGACAATTCTATGCCAGCAACACTGAACGAGCGCCCAATATCAGTGACTATCCCAAGATAAGCAGCCTCAGGAGTTGTGTTATTACTGTTCTAACATTCATTTAAAAAGGAGTATAATATTTGTGTGTGTCGTCCCAACAAGAGAAATTTTATTGTGCACTGGGGATAGAAGTGACAAGGTGGTATCAATATTAGTAGACTTTTTAATAGTTTCATCTCTAGTGTTTTTGTCCATGTCTTTAGCTCTCATTTTCCAGAAAGCAATTTTTCACACAGAAAAATAAGTACTTATTTTATCTTTCTAAACACTAAGAACATACCTCTAAAATATTATGCTTTCAGAATTAAAATATGTTGTTGTTGTTGTATGCCATCGAGTTGGAGCTAACTCGTAGATGACCTTGCCACGGGTCAGATGCCGTTAATGGTTATTGTTGTTGTTGTTATATGCCGTTGAGTTGCTTGCGACTCATAACAACCCTATGTACAACAGCCCTAAACCCTGCTCTATCCTGTGCCAATCTTACTGCCTCTGACACGCTCATCCCGATTACCCCAGTCACTGAATCAATCCACCTCATAGAGGGTCTTCCCCCTTTGCGCCATCCCTCCACCCTCCCAAGCATGATGTCCCTCTCCAAGGACCTGTCCCTCCTTACAACATGTCCAAAGTATGTCAGACGAAGCCCCAGAATCCTTGCCTCCAAAAAGCAGCCTGGTTTAACCCTCTCCAGGATGAATCTGTTTGTTTTCTTGGCAGTCCATGGTACCCTCAATACTCTTCTCCAGCACCACAGCTCAAAGGCATCCATTCTCCTTCTATCCTTCCTAGTCATTGTCCAACTCTCTGATGCAACAAGTGATTGCAAAGACCATAGCCTGTATCAGATGCACCTTAGTCTCCAGAGTGACACCATTGCTCTTCAGTACTTTGGAGAGGTCCCTAACAGCCGACTTTCCCATCTCAATACGTTTTTTTTTTTTATTTCCTGGCTACTGGTGTCAAGAGTACAAGAGGTAATTCCCATCCTTCTCCCTTAGAGTAGATGATGTATTTGACCAGTGTGCCTTTGAGATTGCAATGCAGCTTCTTACCACTTGGCCATATGGCATAGAAAGTATGTTAACAATGTCTATGGTGACCTTTGCACTTGTACACTGCTACACCAGTATTGGTCAATTTACAAGGAAGTGGCAGTTTGTTTCTATTTTAAGCTTGTAAATTTCACCAGACTCTAGCAATGACCTCAAAGGCACAGGCAAATGTTCTGTTATTAGGAATGGAGCAGCAATTCCAAAAGAAGGAGATTTGCCAGGAAGTAGTTCTCAGAACAGAGCAGGGAAACACTGCATTGTTAAAAATCAGGAAGGGAATACATAAGGGTGTCCTGTCTCCATACCTTTTCAATCTATATGCAGAACAGATCATTCGGGAAGCTGGACTTTATGAGGAGGAAGACTCATCAACAACCTGCATTATGCAAATGTTACAACATTGCTTGCTGAAACTGAGGAGGACCTGAAGGTCAAGGACTGTCGTCTTCAGCAAGACTGAAGCTCATTATCAAGAAGACAAAGATTCTCACCACTGTGCCAATTGGCAGCATCATAATGGATGGAGAAGATATTGAGGTTGCTCTTGACACCAGCAGTTAGGAAGTCAAAAGACTAATTGCATTAAGAAGCAATGATGTCAGTCTAGAGACTAAGGTGTGCCTGATCCAGGCCATTATCATCACAATTACTTGCTATGCATCAGAGAGCTGGATAATGACTAAGGATGACAGAAGAATTGGTGCCTTTGAGTTGTAGTGCTGGAGAGGAGTCTTGAACATCCTATGGGCCACCAAGAAAACAAATAGATCTGTCTTGGAGAGGGTGAAACCAAGTTTTTCCTTGGAGGCTAGAATTTTGAAGCTTCATCTATATACTTTGGGCATGTGGCCAGGAGGGACTGATCCTTCGAGAAGAACATCGTGCTTGACAAGGTGGAGGGACAGCTCAGGAGAGGAAGACCCAGGATAAGATGGATTGATACAGTAACTGGGGCAGTGGGAATAGGTGTGTTGGAGTCAGTGAGACTGGCTCAGGACAGGGCAGGCTTCAGGGATGCCGTACATAAGGTCACTTTGGCCTGCAGGCCACCGTATGGCACATAAAAACAACAACAAAAATGATAAAAGCTCACAGGAAGTCATTCAAGGCATCTTGTTCTTGTTGTTGTTATGTGCCATCAAGTAATTTGTAACTCATAGCAACCCTATGTATAACAGCTCTGAACCCTGCTCTATCCTGAGCCAATCTTATTGTCTCTGACATACTAGATATTCAAAACTCAAATTTTGAGTTCAAGCAGCTGAGCTGATTAATTATAAATTTTAAGTAGATTTTGGAACCACCTCATAGAGGCCTTCCTCTCCTGCGCCGTCCCTCCACCCTCCCAAGCATGATGTCCCTCTCCAAGGACCGGTCTCTCCTCACTACATGTCCAAAGTAAGTTAGACGGAGCCTCAGAATCCTTGCCTCCAAGGAGCCACCCGGTTTAACCCGCTCCAGGACAAATCTATTTGTTTTCCTAGCAGTCCATGGTATTCTCAGTACTCTTCTCCAGCACCACAGCTCAAAGGCATCAGTTCGGGAGTGTCAGAGACAGTGCGATTGGCACAGGACAGAGCGGAGTTTAGGGCTGTTGTACATAGGGTCGCTATGAGTCGCAGGCGACTCGACGGCTCATAACAACAACAACAACAACAACAACAACAACAACAACAGATTTTGGAATAAATCAGACAGTAATCTAAGTTCCAAGGTTAACATGCTTGAGGGGTCTGATGGCCTAGTTGTAAAGAGCTACACTGACAACCCAATTGCCAGCAGTTCAAAGTCACCAGCTGCATCATTGGATAAGTTTGGGTGATCTCTCTTGTGATTTACTGCTCTGTAAACTCACTGGAGGGTAAGCTATGGGTCAGTTCCCACTTGACAACACATAATAATAAGAAGTAGCATATTCCAAACTGGAAGTGAGGAGGCAGAGTGAATGAATTATAAATTTTAAACAGATTTTTGAATAAGTGAGACAGTCATCTAAGCACTGAGATAACACCCTACCCAAATGAGTGTGGACCTGACTAGCAAAGTTTCACCCTCTCTCTTTTTAGTTTTGAGTACTTGATCCATTTTCAATGCTACTTTCCCCATCAGTATAAATGAAAAGTGGCAGAGTTGTAGATAACAAAGTATCCTCTCCCTACTAACCACCAAATTAGATATGCAAACTTACTGATTTCTGTATATAAAATTATCCTTGGTCCTTTTATAAAAGTGGAATAATAACAATATTTACCTTTTTTGAATGTTTTATTATTTCAACCAGCACAATGTCCTTCAGATTAATTTATGCTCTGAGATGTTTGGGAAACTTATTTTTCTTTATGGTTTTAAAATGGTCATTTGATAGGAGTTTCAACAGCTCCTTTTTTGGGGGGTGGAGGGAAGCAGGGAGTGCATTACTAGACTCTTTTTCTGAAATACTCTAAAGTGGATTTGAACCACTAAACTTTCAATTAGCTGTAACTAAGTGAAGTTTGATTGACCTATGTAAAAAACTACTTTAATTTAGTCAGTTTTAATTTTCAGCAACCCTCCATTGGGTTTCTGAGGCCGTAAACCTTTACAGAAAGAAACTACTCATCTTTTTCCCATGGAGCCTCTACTGGACTTGAGCTACCAACTTTTGGCTTAGGAGCCCAACTTGTAGCACAGTATGTCACCAGGTTGGCGTAAGACTAAAAGTTGTCTTTTTTTTAGCTAGTTAGCCTCTGGTCTCCAGCTATCTTAGCTGCAGACACATGGTATTGCAAATTTGCATGAGTTATAAGACAAGTCAAAAAGCTAGACTATATGAAAAAGAATGTGGTAACAAGATTTGAAGAAAACTCATCAATAATCTGAATTACACAGATGACATAATTTGATTGCAGAAAAATGAAAAAGATACAAAGTAATTACTACAGAAAATTGTAGACTACAGGGTTAAATAGGAAAAAAACAACAACAATTTTTACAATAGTCAACATCATGATAAATGGAGAAAATTCAAAATTGTCAGTCATTTCATTTTGTTAGATTCATAATTGACATTCCTGCTAGGAATAGTAAAGAAAACAAAAGATGTCTTCCTAGCCATAAATATATTCCTCTATTTAAAAAGTCAAATTTTACTTTCTGTGGAAGTGTTTTGTAGCTTCTTCCCCTTTTGTAAAAAAAAATTACTTTAATAAAACATTACAGAGATTTTGCACACTTTCCTCCCTGTCCACTCCTTCCCTCCAGTTTGCTTTTCTCTTTGAAAAGTAAAGAAACAACAAAAACAACCCCCCCCGACACCCCAACTCTTTAATTGCTATACAATCCCTCTCCACCCCCTACTCGACTCCACTATGCAGCTTTCATTCTGGACTCTTGTCATGACAGTGACACCTAATCATATATTCCTCCTAAACAGGTCTCTCTCTCATTTGTTTAATTGCATTATACATTATTTATCCCATCTTAGTATCTCCCCAACCCCCATATCAATTCTGTTTTATAACAGTGATATTATGCAGTATTTTTCCTTTTGTGACTGGGATATTTCACTCAGCATAATATCCTCCATCGTAACCCATTTTGTATAATATTTCATGGCATTATTGTTTTTCAGTGCTGCATAATATTCCATTGTGTGAATATACAACAGCTTCTCTATCCATTCATTTGTTGACAATTGAGTTGTTTACCACTCTTTGCTATTGTGAATAAAGCAGCAATAAACATGGGTGTGCATATATCTGCATGGGTGGCAATTCTTGTTTCTTTAGGGTATATTCCCAGAGTTGGAATTGCTGGGTCAAATGGTATTTCTATTTTCAATTTTGTGAGAAGGCGTCATACTGCCTTCTAGAGTGGTTGCACCATTTTGTGCTCTCACCAACAGTGAAAAAAAAATTCCATTTTCTCCACAACCTTGCCAATATTTGTTGTCTGCTGTTCTGTAAAATTTTTCTATTCTTACTGGGATGAAATGATATCTCATAGTTGTTTTGATTTGCATCTCTCTTAGAGACAGGGATTTTGAACATTTCTTCATCTGTTGGCCATGTGAATGTTTTCTTTGGTGAAGTGTTTGTTCATATTCTGTGCCCATTTTTCAATTGGGTTATTTGCCTTTATCTTGTTGTGGTGCCCGAGTATTTTATGAATTCTAGATATAAGTCCCTTATCAGACATGTCATTACCAAATATTTTTCCTAGTCTGTGGCTTCCATTTTACCCTGGTGGAGAAGTTTTTGAATGAGCATAGGGATTTGATTTTAAAAAGGTCCCATTCATATATTTTATCCCCTCCTTGTAGGTTTTTCAGGATGCTTGGAAGACTGTTATGTTTTTGGATTAGGGCTTTGAGAGTTCTGCCAAGCTTTTCTCTAGTGATGTTTATAGTCCTTTGTTTTAGTCCAGATCCTTGATCCACATTTAATTGGTATTTGTGTATGGAGTGAGGTGTGGATCTTGCTTGAGTTTTCTACAGATAGTTTTCCAATTTTGCCAACATCACTTGTTAAAAAGGCTGTTGTTTCCCCGCTTAACTGAGTGGGGAAAAATCAGTGTCAAAAATCAATTGACCATAGGTAGATGGGCTAATTTCTGGATTCTCAATTCTATTCCATTGATCTATGTGTCTGTCTTTCTAACAGTACCATGCTGTCTTGACCACCACAGCAGTGTAGTAGGATTTGAAATCAGAGAATGTGATGCCTCCTCCTTTATTTCTCTTTTTAAGGAGTGCTTTGCTTATTTGGGACCTCTTTCCATTTCAAATGAAATTTGAGATTGCCTTTTCCATTTAGTTGAATAATATAATTGGTGTTTGTACTGGGATTTCATTGAACATGTAAATTGCCTTTGGTAGAATTATCATTTTTACAATATTGAGTCTTCCTGTCCAAGAGCAAGGTATATTCTTCCATTTCTCCAAGTCTCTTTTTGCTTCTTAAAGTAATGCTTTGCAACCTTCTTTGAATGGATCCTTTGTGTTCCTAGTTAGATTAACTGTGAAGTATTTAATCATGTAAATAGCTATTATGATGGGTATTTCTTTATTTTAGCTCCAGTTCTGTATTCTCTTTGTCATAGTAGAGAAATTCAATTGATTTTTGTATGTTGATCTTGTATCCTGCCACTTTGTTGAATAGGTCAACTATGTCAAGCAGTTTTCTTTCTGAGTCTTTAGGGTTTTTTAAGTATACTATCATATCATTTGCATAAAGAGTTAATTTTGCCTTCTCTTTGCCAATATGGATACCTCTCATTTCCTTCTCTTGTCTTATACTTACCGCTAAGACTTACAATACCATATAGGAGAAGTGATAGTGGGCATCCTTGCCTAGCACCTGTTCTCAAAGGAAATGCCTTTAATCTCTCTCCATTGAGAATAATGCTGGCTTTCAGGTTTGTGTATACACTTTCTACTATGTTGAAGAAATTCCCCTTTAATCTCATTTTGTTGAGTGTCTTAAGCAGGAAAGGGTGTTGGACTTTGTCAAAGGCCTTTTCTGCATCAATTGATAAGATCACATGGTTCTTGTTCTTTGCTTTGTTAATGCGATGAATTGCGTTGATTGTTTTTCTTATGTTGCACCATCCTTTGCATAACTGTTAAGATTCTGTCTTGGTCATGTTGAAGTATTTATTTTGATATATCATTGGATTCTATTGTCCAGGATTTTATTTAGAATTTTTGCATCTGTATTCATGAGAGATACTGTTCTATAGTTTTCTATTTTGGTAGTGTCTTTACCTGGCTTTGGTATCAAAGATATGAAGTTTGCTTCATAGAATGAGTCTGGGAGGATCCCATCTTTTTCTATTTTCTGAAATAGTTTATGTAGAATTGGTGAAAGGTCTTCTCTGAGTGTTTGTTAAAATTCACTTTTAAAACCATCCGGTCCAGGGCTTTTGGGGGCTGGAAGTTGTTTTATTACCTGTTAATTTCTTCATTTTTAATGGGTCTGTTCAGTTTATTAATTGTAGTTTGTGTCAGTTTAGATATATTGTGCATTTGTGTATATTGTGTATTTGTCAATTATATTAGGTATATTGTGCATTTGTCTATTTCGTCTAGGGTTTTTTTATTTGAGTATAGTTTTCCATAATATTCCATTGTTAAGCTTTTTATTTTACTGGATTCTGTTGTGATGTTGCCCGTTTCATTTTTTTAATTCTGATTATTTGTGTCCTTTCCTTTCTTAGTTGTGCTAGAGGGAAAGTCTGCTGTTAGGGACCGCTCCAGGGTACTAAAGAGCAATGGTGTCACTCTGGAGACTAAGGTGCATCTGATACAGGCTATGGTCTTTGCAATCACTTGTTATGCATCAGAGAGTTGGACAATGACTAGGGAGGATAGAAGGAGAATTGATGCCTTTGAGCTGTGGTGCTGGAGAAGAGTATTGAATGTACCATGGACTGCCAAGAAAACAAACAGATTCATCCTGGAGAGCGTTAAACCAGGCTGCTCCTTGGAGGCAAGGATTCTGGGGCTTCTGACATACTTTGGACATGTAAGGAGGGACAGGTCTTTGGAGAGGGACATCATGCTTGGGAGGATGCAAGAACCTCTATGAGGTGGATTGATTCAGTTACTGGGGTAATCGGGATGAATGTGTCAGAGGCGGTAAGATTGGCACAGGATAGAGCAGGGTTTAGGGCTGTTGTACATAGGGTCGCTATGAGTTGCAAGTGACTCGACGGCACATAACAACAACAACCACAACCACCTTCTTTTTCAATGTGCATGGAACATTCTTCAGAATAGATCACATTTTAGGTCACATGGGAAGCATCAATAAATTAAAAAACATAGGAAAAATATACAAAGCATCTTCTCATACTGAAATGCTACAAAATTAGGAATAAATAACAAGAGAATAAAGGAAAGAAAACCACACATTTGGAAGCTGAATAACACTGTGCTTGAACATGACTGGGTACTAGAAGAAATGAAAAGTGAAATTAAAAAGTTTCTTGAAACAAATGACAATGAAAGCACCACTTGTTAAAACCTCTGGGAAACAGTCAAAGCAGTCACCAGGTATACATTTATAGCAATAAACAAACATATCAAAAGGCAGGAAAAAATAACCTTTCACTTTCTATCCCAACATCTCCAACAAATTGAAAAAGAACAGCAAGAAAACCAGACACTCTCTAAAATCCTGAAATGATAAAAATTAAAGCAGAAATAAATGAAATAGAAAACAGAAAAACAATTGAAAACATCAACAAAACCAGGAGTTGGTTCCTTGAAAGGTCAATAAAATTGACAAACCTCTGTTTTTGTTAAGTGCCATCGAGTCACTTGCGACTCATAGCGACCCTATGTACAACAGCCCTAAAC
>NW_006400129.1:1409228-1414630 GCF_000299155.1 Elephantulus edwardii
GCCCTTTTGATTTTCCGACTCTAGCTCCTCGCACATTTCATTGTAGTATTTTGCTTTGGCATGCATTAGCCTGTAAATGTCTATGAGGTTGATTTGATTTATTGTATAGTTTGATTCTTCAGCATCTTTGTTGAGTTTTTTTCTGGTAGTTCTATTTTTTTCTTGAGAGGGATGTATTGAAGTCTCCAACTACTATAGTAGTGTTATCTATTTCCTTTTTCAGTTTTGTTTGTTTTTTTTCTGTTTTGCAGGCCTTTCATTTGGTGAGTAGATATTTATTATTATTATGTCCTCTTGTTCTATTGACCCTAATTTTAAATGCCAGGATAAGAAAATATGCTATAGAGAGAAGAAAAAATTCCCATCCAAAACATAGAAATATTTACAACTTTGCCACAATCAATATACATGAACTGTACAAATTTATACCAGTTCATAATTTACCAAATAAAAGTTCACAAAATAGATGGTGGTTTGTGGGAAAGACTTCTACCCAATTAAGTACAAGGAAAATTACAAACCATCAGTGACTGTAGCAATGGTGGCAGGTGCTTTAGAGACAGTGAGATTGACTCAAATTAGGACAGGGCCCAGGCCTTTTGTTCATAGGGTCACTACGAGTTGCAATCAACTCAATGGACACATAACAACAAAACCCTAAATTTCTACTTAGTCCTCAAATTTACATCATTGCTCCTGACTAATTTCGAGAAATACATCTCCTAATTCCTACTACCAGTTTTTATCGTTGCCATGTTCTGTTTCTTTTCCTGTTATTTGTGGTTACTATGGTCCATATACTTTCCATTGACACCTCTGTATAAAGGACTTTCCTTAGAAGTTCTTGTAAAGTTGGTCTTCTTTTTAAAAATTCTTTAGTTCCTTCTTTTATGCAAAAGATTTCATTTCTTCTTCATATTTGATAGACAGCTTTTCTGGGTAAAGGTTCCTTGGTGGGCAATTGTTTTCTTTCAACTTTCTGCATATGCCATCACATTCTCTTCTTGCTCTCACGGTTTCTTCTGAGAAATCATAAATTAACCTAATTGTTTCTCCATCTATTGCAATGCTGTTTCTTGGTCTAGTGGTAAGAATTTTGTTTTCTTGACGTTGAGATGTCTTGTTACTATATTTCTTCATGGATTCTGGCTTCTCAAATAATTTGCTCAGCATGCAGATTGAGTAGGAATGGAGAGATAACACAACCCTGACAGACTCCCTTATTGATTTTAACCTGTGTAGTAGTCCTTTGCTCTGTTTGCACAAGAGCTTCTCGGTCTAAGTGAAAGTTTTTCATGAGCATAACTAAGTGTTCTGTGATTCTCAATGTTAGTAATAACTTGTTAGGAACCAAATAGTCAAATGCCTTTGCATAGTTAATAAAGCAGTCAGTGCAGCACTGATATAGACCTAGACCTCTGTAAATAAGCCAAAGAAGTGAAAATATCTGTGTCTAATGTGACCACAACAGAGAGTTGTTTTAATAACCAAGTTGTTGTTGTTATGTGACATGGAGTCACCTGTTTTGACTAGAACACAACTATCTAAATTACCCCAGTTACTGTGTCACTCCATCTCACCTGGACTCTTCCTTTCCTGTATTGTCTCTCCACCCTTTGGAGCATAATATCTCTCTCCAAAGGCCACTCCCTTTTGGCCACATGCCCAAAGTATGTGAGATGGAACATCAAAATATCAGTTTCAAGGAGAAACTGGGTTTCACCCTCTTCAAGACAGATCTGTTTGTTCTCCTTTTTGTTTTGTTTATTATTATACTAGTTTATTTACCAAATTTGGATACATTGCTTTTCACTCTAAATGCTTCCAATTTCCTTCATCATCCCACCCATCACATTGTACAACCCCATGACTAATCCCCACCTGCACATTGTTATTCCTCTGCTTACACACACCGCCCCAACTTGGATCCTCATACTCATTCTACAATAATGGTTTTACACAGTATTTGTTCTTGTGGGACTGAGTTAGCTCACTCAGCAAAATGCTCGCAAGTCCCTCCCAAGTTATGTAATATTTTAAAAAATCATTGCTCCCATGTGCTACATAGTATTGCATTCAATGAATGCACAATAATTTTTCAATCCATTCAATTGTTGTTGAACATCTGGGTTGTTTCCATGTTCTTGCAATGGTGAATAACACTTCTGTGAACATAGATGTACAAGTCTCCATTTGTGCCTCTTTTCTCATTTTCTCAGTGTATATTCCAAACAGGAGAACAGCTGGGTCATATGGAATTTCTATGTTCAGCTTTTTTAGTAAGTGCTAAACTGGCATCCAAAATGGTTGTACCATTTATAATCCCACCAACAATGTTTAAGAGTTCCTATCTTGCCACATTCTCCCCAAGATTTATTACTACTGTCCTGTTAAACTTTGCCTTGTTACTAGAGTGAAATGGCATCTCATGGTGATTTTGATTTGCATCTCTCTTATTTTGAGCATTTCTTCATGTGTCTGTTGGCTATCCAAATATCTTCTTCTATGAAAATTCTTTCCTTGTCTTTTACCCATTTTGTAATTAGGTTATCAGTTTTGTTGTTTTTTTTTATGGAGGCCCAGGAATATTCTGTAAACTTTTGTCATGAGACTTTGTCAGAGATGGTATTCCCAAATGTTTATTTCCAGTTTGTAGGTTTTCTTTTCACTCTGTTGGGAAAAGTTTTTTATGCTCATAGGGATTTAATCTTTAGAAGGTCTCATTCATCAGTTTTATCCTCTTCAGATTGTCCATTTTTGGCTGTATTTTGCAGTCCCTTTATACCTTAGATTAGGGCTTCTAAGCTTGATCCCAGATTGTCTCTTATGACCTATGTTTTTGAGCTTTACTCCCAGGTCTCTGACCCACTGTGAGTTGATTTTTTCGTATGAGATGAGAATGTGGATCCTGTTTCCACTTTCTGCAGGTGGAAGTTCAGTTTTGTCAGCACCATTTGTTGAAGAAGTTGTCATTTATCCATTTGAAAAGTTTATTTCCTTGTTGAGTATTGGCTGACCATAGATAGCTGAGTCTCTTTGTGTGTTCCCAGTTCTGTTCCATTGATCTATGTGCATGTCATTTAAACTTTATCATGCTGTTTTGGTTACTACTGCTGTTTAATAAGTTTTGAGGTCAGAGAGTGCTATGCCTCCTACTTCATTTTTGTTTGTCGGAAGTATTTTGCTTATTCAGGGCCTTTTTCCATTCCAAATGAAATGGGCGATTGCCTTTTCCATCTCGTTGAAAAACGGAATTGGTTTTGTATTGGGATTGCATTGAATGTGTAAATTGCCTTTGGTAGTATTGTCATTGTCAAAATATTGAGTCTTCCTATCCATGAGCAAGGTATATTCTTGCATTTCTCCAGGCCCCTTTTTGTTCCTTATAGTAATATTTTGTAATTTTCTTTGACTAGATCCTTTGTGCTTCGTGCTACGTTTACTCAAGCACTCCTTAAAAAGAGATACAAGGTAGGAGGCATCTCACTCCATGATTTCAAGACAGCGTGGAACTGGTACAATGACAGACACATAGATAAATGGAATAGAGTTGAGAACCTGGAAATCAGCCCATCTACTTATGGACAACTGATTTTTGACAAGGAGATGAACTCAGTTAAGTGAGAAAATGACAACCTTTTTAAGAAATGGTGTTGGCAAAATTGGAAAACTATCTGTAGAAAACTCAAGCAAGTTCCACACTTCTTACCATACCCAAAAAATACCTCGAAGTTGATCAAGAACCTAGGATTAAAACCAAGGACTATAAACTTCATTAGAGAAAAGCTTGTAAGAACTCGAGAAACCCTAATTCACAACATAAACAGTCTTTAAAGCATCCTGAAAAACCTACAACCAGAAAAGAGTAGAATAGACGAATGGGACCTTCTAAAAATCAAATTTCTATGCACATCCAAAAACTTCTCCCACAAGGTAAATTGAAGCTACAGACTGGTTTATTTGTCCATACTTGGTAATGACATGTCTGATAAGGACTTATATATAGAATTCATAAAATACTCAAGCATCACAAAAAAGATAAAGGTAAGCAACCCAATTGAAAAATGGGCACAGGACTGAACAGACACTTACCAAAGAAGACATTCAGATGGTGAACAAACAAATAAAGAAACGTTCCAAATTCCTAGCTCTAAGAGAGATGCAAATAAAAACAACTATGAGATATCATCTCACCCCAGTAATAGTAGTAAAATTTAACAGAACAGCAAACATCAAATGCTGGCGAGGTTGTGGAGAAACTGGAACCCTTATTCACTGCTAGTGGGAGTGTGAAATGGTGCAACCAGTATGGAAGGTAGTTTGGTGCTTTCTCAAAAAGTTGAAAATAGAAATACCATTTGACCCAGCAATACCACTACTGGGAATATACCCTAAAGAAAAAAGAACTGCCACCCAAGCAGATATATATACACACCCATGTTTATTGTGGCTTTGTTTACCATACTAAAGAATTGGAAACAACCCACGTGCCCTTCAACAAATGAATTCATAGAGAAGCTCTGGTATATTCACGCAATGGAATACTATGCTGTATTGAAAAGCAAGGAACTCATGAAATATTATACAAAATGGGTGACCCTAGAGGACATTATACTGAATCAAATATCTCAGTCACAAAAGGACAAATGCTGCATAGTGCTACTGTTGTAAAGCGGGACTGACATTGGGGTTGGGAGGAATTAAGAAGGGATAAGTAGGTTCCGCCACCAGAGACGGAGTTTCGCCGCCAGAGACGGAGTTCCACCACCAGACAGGCCGGGAAGAGACCCAGGAAGAGCAATAGTCAGCCATCCACCGAGAAACTCCAGAGGAGCGAAGACTACCCGCCACTGTGCGACATCCCTGCAGCCCGCACCTGTGTGACCCCCGACACACAGGGTGCTGCTGCATAAACAACCAGCAGTGCCCAAGCCCTGCCCCCAACTCTTGTCTCTTGATTTCCTCCCTTTCCCCCGCCCCCCTTACAGCTACACAAACACGTGCACCTCAGCCCCCACCACAGCTCTGTGACCTCAGGGCACCACCAAGGATCCAGCCATCACCTGGAGCTATCAACCCAGCGGTTGTGGAACTAACCCGGCAGAAGAAAGGCCGGTAGGATCTTATCTGTGTTTACTGGGGCTGATTATCTGGGAGAGCACCTAAGGGCGTGCCCATAGGTGGGGAAATTGGCCGAACTCTCTTGGGTTCCCACCCAAAACGAGCCAGCCAGCTGGTTTCTGTGAACTCTGCAGACCAGGCAGAGGCTAGTGGGTTGGTGGGAAGTTGACCTTGACTATTCGGATCCTGTCGGATCCAGGACCCTGCTGGAGCAGGGGCTGTTGTGTGAGGTCACCTGTGTAAGTGCCACCAGGCAGGGAACACTGAGAAAACCATTGGGT
>NW_006400129.1:1423280-1428972 GCF_000299155.1 Elephantulus edwardii
TCTCTTCTCTTCTCTTCACTTCTCTTCTTCTTTTCTCTTTTCTTCTCTCTTTTTCTCTCTCTGCTTTTCGAAGAGAAAAGGGAACTGAGGGGGAGGGGTGGGCAGGAAGGACAGTGTGCAACAGTGAATTAATGGAAATCCACAGTCTCTGTAACCTTTCATTAAAATAAAAAAAAGAAGAAAAATAAACTGTTTTGCTTATTCGGGTGTTCTTGCCTCTCCAAATAAATTTGACAATTTCCCTTTTGATCTCCCTTAAAAATGAATTTGGTATCTGGATTGAGATTGTTTTGAACATGTAGATTGCTGTTGGTAGGATTGTCATTTTCACAATATTGAGTCTTCCTATCCATTGCTAGGATATCTTTTCTTTTTTTTTCTTTAAGGTCTTTTATTGTGTCTCACAGAAATTCTATAGTTTACTTTGTACACGTCTTCAGTGTCTTTAGTTAGGTTCACTCCCACTTACCTCAATTTGTAAATGATAGTGCATTCTTGGTTTTTTCCTCTGAGTTCTCTTTGTTACTGTAGATGAATCCTTCTGATTTTTAAATTATTGATCTTATATGCTGCCACTCTACTAAATTGGTCTACTAACTTTTAACTGTTGTGGTTTTTTTGTTTGTTTTTTTTTCCTGCTGAGTGCTAGTGGTTTTCAGTGTACACTATCATATAATCTGCATATAGTGACTATTTAACCATCTCTTTGCTGATCTGGATGCCATTTATTTCTTTCTCTTGTCGTATTGCCCTAGGAAGCTCTTCCAATACAATACTGAACAGAAACGGTAATAGTGGGCATCTTAGTCTGACCTCTGTTCAAAAGGAAAATGCTTTCAGTCTTTATTAATTGAGAATGGTGTTGGCTCTTGGTTTTGTATATATATATATATATTTACTATATTTAGGAAATTTTCCTCTATTCCAATTTTGCTGAGTGTCTTTATTAGGAAGGGGCATTGTATTTTGTGAATGCCTTTTTTGCATAAACTGCTAAGATCATATGATTCTTGTTATTTAGTTAATACAATGAATTACATTATTTTTCTTATGTTGAAACATCCTTGCATACCAGTTAATGAATTCAGCTTAGTTATGGTGAACTATTCTTTTTTTTTAATTTTATTTTATGTGCTCTTGGATTCTACAGGCTAGGATTTTGTTAAAGATTTTTTCATCTATTTTCATGAGATATATTGGTCTGTAGTTTTCTTTCTTGGTAATATCTTTGCCTGGTTTTGGTACTGAGGTTATGTTTGCTTCATAGAATGATTCTAGAAGTGTTTCTTCTTTTAGTACTAATTCTACAGAAATTATTTTTAAAAATTGAAAACATTCTCTGAATGTTTGGTAGAATTCAGCTGTGACTTCATCTAGTCCAGGACTTCTCTTATGGGGAAGCCTTTTTTATGACCTTTTCAATTTCTTCTTTTATGATGGGTCTATTCAAGGGTTCTACAGATATCCTTCTCAATCTGGGTAGGTAGGGGATGCATTTCAAAGATTTTGTCTATTTCCTCTAGGTTTTCAAATTTATCAGGGTCTATCTCTCCATAATATTCTGATACTATAAACGTAATTCTTCTGGTTCTGTTGTGATGTCACCTCAGTCATTTCTTGATTATCTTTGTCTTATCTTCTCCCCCCCCCTTGTTAAGTTTGGCAATGGTTTGTCAATTTTATTAACCTTTTTGAAAAACGGACTCCTGATCTTATTGACGGTTTCAATTTTTTTCTGTTTTCTATCTCATTTACTTCAGCTCTTATTATTTTAATTTTTTCCCCCCTAGAGGATGTAGCCATACACACCATCACAGACTAGGAAGAAGGATTGGCCATCCACTTCCGAAATAACAGGCCTCAGAAAAGCCTGTGTACAAGAGAACACACATAGACTAACAGAGAGGGCAACTGAGGTAGAATTTTCAAGTACAGAAATACAAAAGAAGAGGAACAGTTGTAAGCAGACACTAGTGATTGGAACATGGAATGGGAGAACCATGAATGAAGGGAAAATGAGATATTGTTAAGAAAGAAATAGAATGCATAAATATTGACATACTAGGCATTGTTGAGATGAGATGGACTGGCATGGGGCATTTTGAGTCAGATGATCATATGATATATTACTCTGTAGGTGAAAAGCTGAGAAAAATAGGGTTGCTTTCATAGTTAAAAAAGTAATTTCTAGATCCACCTTGAAGTACAACATTGTGAGTGACAGGATAATATCCATATGCTTACAAGGAAGTCCAGTGAATACCACTATCATTCAGATATATGCACCAACAACCAGAGCTAAAGAAGAAGAGATAATTTCTACCAACTTTTACAGTTGGAGATTGATTGAACATACAATCAAGATGCATTGATAATAATGGATGACTGGAATGCAAAAGTTGGGAACAGAGAAGAATAAGTGTTGGAAAACATGGATTTGGTGACAGAAATGAAGCTGGAGATAGAATGATTGAATTTTGCATGACCAATTAACTTATTCATTGCAAATACGTTTTATAAGAAACATAAACGCAGGCTATACACATGGATTTCACCGGATGGCATGCATAGGAATCAGATTGATTACATCTGCAGAAAGAACCATCGGAGAATCTCAGTATCTGTGAAAACTAGTCCAGGAGCTGATTGTGGAACAGACCACCAACTACTCATATGCAAGTTCAAGCTGAAGCTGAGGAAAATTAAACCGAATCCACGGGAACCAAAATATGACTTTGAATTCATCCCGCCTGAATTTCAGAACCATCTCAGGAACACGTTTGAGACCTGAACAATAATGAGTGAAGACCAAATGAGTTGTGGGAGGATGTCAAAGGTATCATGCAGGAAGAGTGCAGATAGTCATTACAAAGACAGAGGAGGAAGAGAAGACCAAAATGGATGTCAGGAGAAATGCAGAACATTTCACTGGAGTGCAGAGAAGCTAAAGCACAAGGAAGAATTCAAGATACTAAAGAGATGAATAGAAGACTCCAAAAGACAGCACGGGATGACAAAGCAAAATATTACAATGAAATGTGCAAGGAGCTGGAGTCAGAAAATCAAAAGGGCTGAACACACTCAGCATTTCTTAAGCTCAAGGAAATGAAGAACAAATTCAAACCTCGAGTTGCTATAATCAAGGATGCTTTAGGCAGAATATTAAATGATCCAGGAAGTATTAAAAGAAGAGGGAAAGAATATACTGAGTCACTGTATCGAAAGCAATTGGCAGATACAGAAGAATTGAATGAAACAACATATGAGCAAGAGCCTATGGTAATGAAGAAAGAAGTTCAAGCTGCTTTGAAGGAAATAGCAAAAAATAAGGCCCCAGGAATAGATGGTATACCAATTGACATATTTCAGCTAAGAGATGCTGCCCTGGACGTGATCACCAAGTTATGCCGAGATATCTGGAGAACAACCACTTGATCAACTGACTGAAAGAGATCTGTATTTGTTCCCATTCCAAAGAAGGGTGACCCAACAGAGTGTGGAAACTATAGAACAATATCGTTGATTTGACATGCAAGCAAGATTCCGCTGAAGATTATCCAAAAACGACTGGAACAACACATCAGCAGAGAAATGCCAGAAGTCTAGGCTGGGTGTAGAAGGGGTTGTGGTACTAGGGATATTGTAGCTAATGTTAGATGGATCTTAGCTGAAAGCACAGAATACCAGAAGAATGTCTGTGTTTCACTGATTATGTACAGTCATTTGACTGTGTGGATCATAACAAACTGTGGCTGACCTTGAGAAAAATGGGAATCCCAGAACACTTTGTCGTGTTAATGTGAAACCTATACTTGGACCAAGAGGCAGTTGTCAGAACAGAGCAAGGAAACACTGCATGGTTCAAAATTGGGAAGAGTGTACGCCCAGGATGTGTCCTATCTCCATAACTTTTCAACCTGTATGCAGAACAGATTATCCGAGAGGCTGGGCTCCATGAGGAGATGCGTGGCGTCAGGATTGGTGGAAGATCTATTCACAATCTACGTTATGCAGATGACACAACCCTCCTTGCTGAAACTGAGGAGGACCTCATGTACTTGCTGCAGAGGGTCAAGGACTGCAGCCTTCTGTATGAACTGAGACTCAATGTCAAGAAGACAAAAGATTCTCACCACTGAGAATGGGCCAATTGGCAGCCTTAGGATGGATGGGGAAGAGATTGAGATTGTTAACAACTGTAGTCTGCTTGGCTCCACTGTCAACACTCTTGGCACCAGTAGCCAGAAAATTAAAAGACTTATTATGATGGGAAAGTCTGCTGTTAGGGACCTGTCCAAAGTACTGAAGAGCAATGATGTCACTCTGGAGACTAAGGTGCGTTTATTACATGCCATGGTCTTTGCAATCACTTGTTATGCATGAGAGAGTTGGACAATGACTAGGGAGGATAGAAGGAGAGTTGATGTCTTTGACCTGTGGTACTGGAGAAGAGTATTGAATGCACCATGGACTGCCAAGAAAACAAACAGATTCATCCTGAAGATGGTTAACCAGGCTGCTCCTTGGAGGCAAGGATTCTGGGGCTTCGTCTGACATACTTTGGACATGTTGTAAGGAGGGACAGGTCCTTGGAGAGGGACACCATGCTTGGGAGGGTAAAGGGACGGTGCAGAAGAGAAGAAACTCTTTGAGGTGGATTGATTCAGTGACTGGGGTAATCGGGATGGGTGTGTCAGAGACAGTGCGATTGGCACAGGACAGAGCAGAGTTTAGGGCTGTTGTACATAGGGTCGCTATGAGTCGCACATAACTCTTTGGCACATAACAACAACAAACAACAGTTCTTTCATAACCCAAATATGTTCTAGCATAGAGTTATTTAGTTTCCAAAAGGGTGGTTTTGTAAGCTTTACTCTCCTGTCCTTAATTTTTAATTCTATGGCATTGTGCTCTGAAAAGATACTTTGTATTAGTTCAATGTTTTTTAATTTGTTGAGGCTTGCTTTGTGTCCTAACAAGTGATGGATTCTGGAGAATGTATCATGTGTACTTGAGAAGAAAGTGAATTGAGTTTTAGTTGGGTGTATGACCATGAATACATCCACAAGGTTAAGTTGGCTGATTGTATAGTTTAGAACTTTGTTGAGTTTCTTTTGAGTTGACGTATCCTTTGGTAATAGTGGTGCATTGAAATCTCCTACAACTATTGTGGTGCTGTCTATTTTTTTCCTTAATTCTGTTAACCATTGTTTTATATATTTTCAGATCTATTATTTGGTGAAGAGATTGAAATTATTCACAGTTTTTGTTTCCTTGGTTCCATAGTCAACACCCTTGGCACCAGCAGCCAGGAAATTAAAATATGTATTGCAATGGGTATGGAGACAGGACAAATCCCTGGTGTATACCCTTCCCAATTTTGACCACGCAGCGTTTCCTTGCTCTGTTCTGACGACTGCCTCTTGGTCCAAGTATAGGTTTCACATTAGAACGATCAAGTGTTCTGGGATTCCCATTCTTAGAGTCAGCCACAGTTTGTTATGACCCACACACTCAAACGCCTTTGCATAGTCAATGAAACACAGACATTCTTCTGGTATTCCCTGCTTTCAGCTAAAATCCATCTAATATTAACTACAATATCCCTAGTACCACAACCCCTTCTAAACCCAGCCTGAACTTCTGTCAGTTCTCTGCTGATGTGTTGTTCCAGTCGTTTTTGGATAATCTT
>NW_006400129.1:1429812-1435794 GCF_000299155.1 Elephantulus edwardii
GAAGATCTATCAACTATCTGCGATATGCAGATGATACACCCCTGCTTGCTGAAACTGAGGAAAACCTGAAGCGCTTGCTGCAGAGGGTCAAGGACTGCACCCTCCAATGTGGATTGAGGTTCCATGTCAAGAAGACAAAGATTCTCACCACTGGACCGATTGGCAGCATCAGGATGGATCGTGAAGAGATTGAGATTGTTCACAGCTTCAGTTTGCTTGGCTCCATAGTCAACAGTCTCTGCACCAGCAGCCAGGAAATTAGAAGAAGTATTGCTGTGGGAAAATGTACTGTTAGGGACATCTCCAAAGTACTGAAGAGCAATAGTGTCTCTCTGGAGACTAAGGTGCATCTGATACAGGCCATGGTCTTTGCTATCACTTGTTATGCATCAGAAAGTTGGACAATGACTAAGGAGGATAGAAGGAGAATTGATGCCTTTGAGCTGTGGTGCTGGAGTAGAGTATTGAGGGTACCATGGACTGGTAGGGAAACAGACAGATTCATCCTGGAAAGGGTCAAACCGGGCTGCTCCTTGGAGGCAAGCATTCTAAGGCCCATCTAACATACTTCGGACATGTTGCAAGGAGGGACAGGTCCTTGGAGAGTGACATCATGCTTGGTAGGGTGGAGGAACAGCACAGAAGGGAAAGGCCCCTTATGAGGTGGCTTGATTCATTGATTGGGGTAATCGGGATGGGTGCATCGGAGACAGTCCGATTGTCACAGGACAGAGCAGAGTTTAGGGCTGTTTTACATAAGGTCGCTATGAGTCGCAAGTGACTCAACAGCACATAACAACAACAACATTGCAATGGGAAAGTCTGTGGTCTGAGACCTCTCTAAAGTGCTGAAGTGCAAGGAAATTAGTCTGGAGACCAAGGTGTGCCTGATACATGCCATGGTCTTTGCAATCACTTGCTATGCATCAAAGACTTGGACAATGCCTAGGGGTGATAGGAGTATTGATGCTTTTGAACTGTGGTGTTGGAGAAGAGCATTGAATATACCATGGACTACTAGGAAAACAAACAGGTGTGTCCTGGAGAGGGTGAAGCCGGGATGCTCCTTGGAGGCAATAATTCTGAAGCTTCATCTGACATACTCTGGATATGTTGTAAGGAGGGACCAATCCTTGGAGAGGGACGTCATGCTTGGGAGGGTGGAGGAACAGCACAGGAGAGGAAGACCCTTGATGAGATGGAATGATTCAGCGACTGGTGTAATGGAGGTAGGTGTGTTGGAGGTGGTGAGATTGGGACAGGATAGGGCAGAGTTTAGGGCTGTTGTACATAGGGTCACTATGAGTCACAGGCGACTCGATGGCTCATAACAACACCACCACTAACAACATCATTTGGTTCATAAATGCTGACCATGGTTATGCCTTCTTGATCATTAATCATGCCTTTAATCATTATTTAATGCCTTTCCTTATTTTTCATTGTTGTTTTCATTATGAAATCCATTTTATCTGAGATTAGTATTACCATTCCTGCTTTTTTGAGGTTGTCATTTGTTTTTGTTTGGTATATTTTTTTTAGTCTCGTCTTTTTTTTTTTTTTTTTAGATGTGTCTTTCTTAGGTTACATATTGATTGGTTTTTTTATTCCGTTCTGCTACTCTTTTTCTCTTAATTGGTGCATTTAGTCAATTTAGTGCACTAAGTGTGATTATTGTCAGACCAAGTTTTATTTTTGCCATTTTGCCATGTTTCTTTTTGTGTTTTTTCTGGTTACTATGATCCATGCACTTTCCTTTGGTGTCTCTTTTTGAAGGACTTCACTTAAAATATCTTGCAGTTTTGATCTTCTTTTCACAAATTCCTTAAGTTTCTTTTTTTCCCCAAAGAATCTGATTTCCCTTTCATATTTGAGAGAGAGCTTTTCTCGGTATAGGATTCTTGGCTGGCAATTGTTACCTTTCAACTTTCTGTATATGGCATACCATTGCCTTCTAGCTCACATGGTTTCTGGTGAGAAATCAGAACTTAATCTACTTGTTTCCCTTTTGTAGGTAACTTTTTCTCATGCTGCCTTTAGAATTATATCCTCTTTTTCAATTTGGAGAATTTGACTACTATATGTCTTGGTTTTTTTGGAGGTTTTTTTTTTTTGGAGGGGGGAGTGGGCTCTAATCTATTTCATGTTCTCTGTGTTTCTTGAATGTGAATTCTCTTGTTTTTAAAAATATGTGCGAATTTTCTTTTAATACTTCTTCCAAAATCTTCTCAGTGTGTTTCCTGTCACTCCCCTCTTCTGGAATTCCAGTCATACATGTTATTCTGTTTGATATCATCCCCACATGATTCTAATGTTTTCTTCATTATCTTTACATTTCATCTCTGATTTTTCTTCTAGTAAGTTTCTAGTGAGGCTTTTGTCTTCCATCTCACTGACCTTCTGTTCCATCTCTTCAGTTCACGTTTTTGTCCTTTCAGCATGTTAGGCCTTTCTGCTATCTCAATCTTAATATTCTGCATAGCATTTTCATGCTTTTCTATATTTCCAGTACACCCTCTGTCTTGTGATGATTTTTTTAAGTTCTTGTACCACTTTATCTATTCTATCAATTCTTTCTTCCATCTTTTGCATTTTCCTCTATAGCTATTCAAGTTGCTCCTCATTAATATATTTCTTCTGGACTGTTGTCTTTGAGATACTTGCTCCCTTATTGATTTCCAGTGTTTCTTTCCACACTTGTATCTTTTCCTGTAACTCTATGCCAATATATTTCTTTTCGTTCTCTCTATCTGGGGTATTCATTGAGTCTGCTTTTTTTAGGAAAAGGATTATTTTGTTTTTTCATTATGGCTTATGTGGATTGTTGATTTCTTGACATAAAGTGAGTTTTTTCTTAGTAGATATTAGGCTGTTGTCATTATCCAGAGTATGACAATATTTTGTAAAACACCTGCATATTCGTGCCCTCTTCTTTGCCAGAGACCCAAAGGACTGAGGACCTGAGAGTAGTGTTTTCCCCAAAGTACCTTAATTATGGGCCAGGAAGCCTGTTGTTTCCTTCTGGAAATGGCTTCTTTGCCTGCCTCCAGCTGTCCTGGTCTTCCCTTGTATTAGAGCTTAAGGAGTCACACGTGGTCAAGCTAGACAGCATTATTTCCCCCAAAGTATCTTAATCCTGTTTGTTCTCTTGACGGCCCATGGTATGTTCAAGACTCTTCTCCAGCAACACAATTCAATGACATTTCTTCTTCTTCTGTTATCCTCAGTCATTGTCCAGATCTCTAATGCATAGCAAGTAATTGAGAAAATCATGGCTTGGATCAGGTGCAACTTAGTCTCTAGAATGATATCATTGCTTCTCAGTACTCTGAAGAAGTTCCTGACTGATATCAGTGAAATTCATCTTTTGATTTCCTGACTGCTGGTGCCAAGAATGTTGACTGTGAAGCCAAGTAAGCTGAAATTGTTAACAACCTCAATCTCTTCCACCTATTATGGTGTTGCAAATTGCCCCAATGGTGAGAATCTTTGTTTTCTTGATCTTGAGCTTCAATCCACATTGAAGACTAAAGTCCTTGACTTTCTGCAACAATTGCTTCAGGTCCTCTTCAGTTTCAACAGGGTATGCCATCTGCATATCACAGACTGTTTATGAGTTTTTCTCCAATTCTGATGCCACATTTCTCTTCATAAGGTCCAACCTCCCAAATGAACTGTTCTGCATATAAATTAAAAAGTGTGGAAACAAGATTTATCCCTGATGCACTCCTTTCCTCATTTTGAGCCATGCATGTTTTCTTGCTTTGTTTTGAGGACTGCTTCCTGGTCCGAGCATAAGTTTTGCATGAGTACAATCAAGTGTTCTGGGGTTCCCATTCTCCTCAAGCTAAACCACAGTTTGCTGTGATACACATAGTCAAATGCCTTTGCATAGTCAACGAAACACAGATACTTTGGTCCTCTTTGGTTTTGGCAAGATCCATCTGACATTGATGATAATGTCTTTAGTGACCCAACTTGTTTTTCTGATAGTTCTTTGTTGATTACTGTTCCAGTAATTTTTTAAAATATAATTTTCAACAGGATTTTGTCAGCTTGTCATATTAGTGATATTGTTCGATAATTCCCACTCTGTTGGGTCACTTTTTTTTAAGAAATGGGAATAAATATGGATCCCCAGTCAGTTGGCCAGGGAGTTGTTCTCCAAATTTCTTGGCGTAACCTAATGAGCACGTCCATGGTAGCATCTGTTTGTTGAAATATGTCAATTGATATTCCATCAATTCCTGGGGCCTTATTTCTTTGTTAATTCCTTCAGAGCATTCTGAACTTCCTCCATCACCATTGTCTCTTAATCAATCAATTCTCCTGTGTCAGCCAAGAAGTGGCTGCAGTTACTCTGTATACTCCTTCCTTCTTTTTTCAATGTTTCCTTCCTTCTTTTTTCAATGTTTCCTGGGTCATTCAGTATTTTACCCATAATATCCTTAACTATTGCACTCAAAGCTTGAATTTGTTCTTTAGTTCCTTCACCTTAAGAAATGCTGAGAGATTTCAGCCCTTTTTATTCTTCCACTTCAGATATTTGCACATTCTGTTATAATTCTTTGCTTTGTTTTCCTGGCTGTCCTTTGAAATCTTCTGTTCAACTCTTTTACTTTCTACTTTCTTCCCTATGCTTTGGCTTCTCAGTGCTCTAGTGAAATATTTAGAGACTTTTCTCACTTTCAACCTGAGTCTGAGCTCTCAAATTTGGAAATACAAAGGAAAAGGAACAGTTGAAAGCAGACAGTAATGATTGGAAAATGGAATGTGATAAGCATGAATGTAGTAAATCTGGACATTGTTAAGAAAGAAATGGAGCGCAAAATACAGATGTATTAGGTATTGGCAAAATGAGATGTATTGGTGTGGGATACTTTGAATCACACAATCATGTGATCTGCTATTCCTAAGATGAAAAGGTGAGGGAAAACAGGTCATTTTCATAGTTTAAAAGGTTATTTCTAGATCCGCCTTTAAATACAATGTTGTAAGAGATAAAATAATATCCATACACATACAAGGAAGTCAAGTGAATACCACTATTATGCCTATTATTCAAATATATACACCAAAAACCAGAGCCAAAAAGGAAAAGTAGATGGCTTCTATCAACTTCTTTTTTAGACTTACACACTAATCTTTAATTTAGTTGACATGAAATATTCTAATATATGCATATACATAAAAGTTAAAATTCATTGTAACATTGCTGCAGAGTAAACAGGTTTTCAAAGTTTCAGCGATTATAACCAACGACTTAATATGATCTATTATGGTGATGAAGAAGGAAGTGCTCTGAAATGAATTGGCCAAAAATAAGGCCCTAGAAATTGATGGAATACCAATTGACATGTTTCAACAAACAAATGCTGCCCTGAACACACTCACCAGGTTGTGGCAAGAAATCTGGAAGACAGCTACAGCTGACTGGAAGAGATTCATATTTATTTCCTTCCAAAAAAGGGTGATCTGACTGAGTGTGGAAATTATCCAATAATATCACTAATATCACACACAAGCAAAATTTTGCTGAAGATTATCCAAGAATGATTGAAACAGTACATCAATAGAGAACTACTGGAAGTTGAGGCTGGCTTTAAAAGAGGCCATGACACTAGGGACACCATTGCCAATGTTGGATGGATCAATGGCTGAAAGCTGAGAATATCAGAAGACTGTCTGTCAGTGTTTCATTGACTATGAAAAGGCATTTAACTGTATGGATCTCAGTAAATTGTGGCTAACTTTGAGAAGATTCAGAATTCCAGAATACCTGATTGTGCTCATGTGAAACTTACATATTTTTTAAAAATAATTTTAATGAGCATTTACAGAGATTGTGGATTTCCATTCATTCATGGCGGCTCTTCTCTCCCTGCCCAGCCCTCCCCCCCCATCCCCCAGTTCGCTCCTCTCTTTCAAAAGTAAAAGAAACACTCCTTCCCTGGTACACAATCCCCCTGCACCCCTCCCACC
>NW_006400129.1:1437952-1438480 GCF_000299155.1 Elephantulus edwardii
TTTCTGAAATAGTTTATGTAGAATTGGTGACAATTCTTCTTTGAATGTTTCATAAAATTCACTTGTAAAACCATCTGGTCCAGGGTTTTTCTTGGTCAGAAGTTGTTGTATTAACTTTTCAATTTCTTCTTTTGTAATGGGTCTGTTCAGATGTTCAGTTTCAGTTTCTGTTAGTTTATGTAGGTTGTACATTCCCAGGTATTTGTCCAGTACCTCTAGGTTTTCATATATATTTGAGTATAATTTTTCATAAAACTCTAATGTTGTTTTTGTTGTTGTTGTTATGTGCCCTCCAGTCGTTTGCAACTCATAGCGACCCTATCTACAATAGCCTTAAACCCTGCTCTATCCTGTGCCAGTCACATTGGCTCTGACACACCCATCCTGATTACCCCAGTCATTGAATCAATCCACCTCACAGAGGGTCTTCCCCTCCTGCGCTGTCTCTCTACTCTACCCAGCATGATGTCCCTCTCCAAAGACCTGTCTCTCCTTACAACATGTTCAAAGTATGTCAGACGAAGCCCC
>NW_006400129.1:1439371-1456330 GCF_000299155.1 Elephantulus edwardii
GACCCCTTCTAAACCCAACCTGGACTTCTGGCAGTTTTCTGCTGATGTACTGTTCCAGTCGTTTTTTGATAATCTTCAGTAGAATCTTGCTTGCATGTGAAATTAATGCTATCGTTCTGTTGTTTCCACACTCAGTTGGGTCACCCTTCTTTGGAATGGGAACAAACATAGATCTCTTCCAGTCAGTTGGCCAAGTGGTTGTTCTCCAAATTTCTTAGCTAGCTTTTTTGTTTTCTTTGGTTCTGTCGTGATGTTGCCTGACTCATCTCTTATTCGCATTATTTGTGTTTTTTTTTTCTTTTCCTTTGTGTGTTTTGCTAATGGTTTGTCGATTTTATTAACCTTTTAAAAGAACCAACTCCTAGTTTTGTTAATAGTTTCAATTGTTTTTCGGTTTTCTATTTCATTTATTTCTGCCCTAATTTTTAGAATTTCATTTTTTTTTTTTAGAGGGTGTTGGGTTTTTTGCTGCTCTTTTTCAATTTGCTGAAGAAGTTGAGTTAGAGAGTCAATGGTCAATTTTTCTTGCCTTTTGATGTGTTTGCTTATTGCTATAAATTGACCTCTAATTACTGCTTTGGCTGTTTCCCAGGGGTTTTGGTAAGTGGTGTTTTCATTGTTGTTTCTTTCAAGAAACTTTTTAATTTCATTTTCTATTTCTTCTAATACCTGGTCATGTTCAACCCAGGAGTTTTTCCGCTCCCAAATGTATGTTTTTTTTTTTTTTCGCTTCTCCTCCTGTTATTAATTTCTAATTTCGTAGCATTATGTACTGGCAAGATGCTTTGTATTATTTCTGTTTTTTAATTTATTGATACTTACCTTGTGTCCCAGAATGTGATCTATTCTGGAGAATGTTCCATGTACATTGGAGAAGAAGGTATACTGTGGTTTTTTGGGGGTGCATAAGCCTATAAATATCTATGAGGTCAAGTTGGTTTATTGTACGATTTAATTCTTCAGTATCTTTGTTGAGTTTCTTTCTGGTAGTTCTATCTTTTCTTGAGATGGGGTGTATTGACGTCTTCAAGTACTATAGTAGTGTTGTCTATTTCCTTTTTCCGTCTTGTTAATATTTGTTTCATGTAGTTTGCAGGTCTTTCATTTGGTGCATAGGTATTAATTATTGTTATGTCCTTTCGTTCTATTGACCCTCTCAGCATTATGTAGTGACATTCCTTGTCCTTTGTGATGGTTTTTACATTCATATTTATTTTATCAGAGATTAATTTCACTGTTCCTGCTTTTTTCTGGTTGCCATTTACTTGGTATATTTTCCCCCACCCTTTTACTTTTAGTCTGTCTTTATCTTCACTTTTCGGATGTGTCTCTTGTAGACAACATATTGATGGATTTTGGTTTTTTATCCAGTCTGCTACTCTTTTTCTCTTCAGTGGTGCATTTAAACCATTTACATTCAGTGTGATTCTTGAGAGACAAGGTTTTATTGCTGTCGTTGTGTTGAGTTCTTTTTGGTGTTGTTGCTAGTTACTTTGGTCCATGATGCTTTCTGTGGTATCTCTGTACGAAGGACATCTCTGAGCCATTTCCTGCAATGCTGGTCTTGTTTTTACAAACTCTCTTAGGTTCTGCTTCTCTGGGAATATCTTGATCTTTCCTTCATGTTTGATGGATAACTTTGCTGGGTACAGTATTCTTGGTTGGTGGTTGTGTTCTTTGAGTGTTTTATATACATCCTTCCACTCTCTTCTTGCTTGCATGATTTCTTTTGAGAAGTCGGCACTTAATCTTATCTGCTCTCCCTTATAGGTTACTCTTTGTTTCTCCCTTGTTGCTTTCAGGATTCTCTCCTTATCTTTGGTCCTGGCAAACTTAACTATGATATGCCTTCATGTTTTTCTTTTTGGGTCTAGACTATAAGTTGTTCACTGAGCTTCTTGTATATATATTCTCCCATTCAAGTTTTCCTCAAGTAATTCTTCCATAACGTTTTCAGTGCCTTTACTTGCTTCTTCCTGTTCTGGGATTCCAATGATGCGCATGTTATTTCTCTTGATGGTGTCCCACATTCTTCTTAGGTTTTCTTCTTTTTCCTTCCTTTTTGAGTCTGCTTTTTGCTCTAGCAAATCAGTGGTGACAATTTTGTCTTCTGTTTCACTGGTTCTTTGTTCCATCTCTTCAACTCTGCTCATGTGTCCCTCCATCATGTTGACAGCATCTGAAACATTGGACCTTGTATTTTGGACAGTGGTTTCTTTTTTTCCTGTGCTGCTAATGCCTTGTTTGTTTTCTCAACATTGTCCTGGACTGGTTTTTTTTTTTTGTTTGTTTGTGAAGTTCCATCAGACTTTCTGGCTTCAGGAAATCCATTGATACTGTGTCACCCTATGGGGGTAATATCTTGCTTTGTGCTTGTGTATTGTGTGGGACAGCTTGATTTCTTCGAGACATTGATATGTTCTTGATCTGAAGATAATGCTCTAGAGATCATTTGGGTAGCTATCCCACTAGTGCTTTTCTCTAAATGTCTGACTCCAGAGAAATGTCAGTTCAGAGCCTGTGAGAGTAGCCTTCTGTAGGTAAGATAGGTCAAGGTGCTCTGGATTAGAGGCAGGTTGATTACCCAGACGTGTAGACACAGGTGTGGAACCAAATGTGGTTGTGGCGATCACAAGGGCACGTCAACCACTTGGGGGACCTCACTCAGGCCTCAGTTGTCTGTGTGTGCTTACAATTGGGGTCCCTATTCAAATTCCAGCTGTCCGTCTCCCACCCAGTGGCTTTCATTCACTGGTCCCTGTGCAGTGGTGCTCACGCAGTTGCCCTTGCACAGTGGCCCCTGCCCAGGAATGCTCCTGAGTCCAAGGGGACTCAACAAGACAAAGTCAAATTCCCACCAACCTACTCGCCTCTGGCTGGTCTGCAGTGTCCACAAAAGTTCAGCCAAATTATCACTGGCCCACTCATTCCTGGGTGGTTGGCATGCCCCCAGAGAGCTCAGCCAAATTCCCACCAGTGGGCTCACCCTTGGGAACTCTCCCAGACAAACGGCGGTGCCCAAGAAAACACAATTAGGATCCTACTAGCCTTTCTCGTGGCAGATCAGTCCCACAGCAGCTCAATTGGTGGCTTCAGAGGATGGCTGGCTCTGCGGTGTGCCTTTGTGTGCTGACTCAGAATTGTACTGTCCATGGCTGTTGTTGTGCTGCGTGAAGGAGTCTCTAGTGGCCCTGGAGCACCACCAGGGGATGCAGGGTTGTGGTGAGGCCACCAGTGTACGCCAGAAGTGTGGGGACGCGGGATGATGGTGGGGTGGTGTCCCTGGACTGTGTTGTGGCAGGGATGGGGGTGCAGGACTTGGGCAGCGCTGGGAGTTAGGGTTTTCAGTCTGTTCCCAGATATTAAGCTGCCAGTCCTCAGCAAGTAAGCTTTCCTGGGCAGCGTCGCCCTTGTGCGCCGCCTTCTACCAACTTTTGCAGTCAGAAAGCAATGAAATATGCAACCAAGATACACCCATAATGATTATGGTTGACTGGAATACAAATATTTGGAGAAGGAACAATAGTTGGAAAGATGGACTTGGTGACAGAAATGTGGGTGAGGATAGAATGATAGCATTCTGTACAATCAGAAATGTAAATACACCAGGCAGTCAGCTCTGCACTCCCCTCATCCAGAGTGCAGTTCATCTTAGGCAAAGGGTGGGGGGCACCATTTAATCACAACCTGCTTTGCCTCTATTAACTTACGTTGAAATTAAAAAGAGACTAATCAGTGAGAGAAAAAAAAGAAATGCAAAAGTAGACTATACATATGGACTTCACCTGATGTTATACATAGGAATTAGATTGATTGCATCTATGGAAAGAATCATTAGAGAAACTCAATATCTGTTGTGAAAACTAGACCAGTGATGATTGTAGAACAGACCATCAACTACTCATATGCAAGTTCTAACTAATGCTAAAGAGGATTAAATCAAATCCACAGGAATAAAAATTTGACCTTGACTCTATCCAACCTTAATTTCAAAACCATCTCAGGAAGAGATTTGAGGTCTTGAACACTAATGAATGAAGACCAGATGAGCTGTGGGAAGATATAAAGAATATCATCTATGAAGAACACAAAATGTCATTACTGAGGAGATAGAATGATAATAAAATAACATGTCCTATAGAAATTAGTCTTTCTCAGGTACTTCTGCCACTGCTTAATATACTCATGAACATAGTGGCCACAATTACAGGGATGGAAGTTATACATAAGCTCACCTCCATCGACTTATTGTCATCAAGGGTTATTTGGTTCCAGCCACTGCTGAGTACCCAATCTACCCAAGCAGCAGAGACCAACATAATAGTCTTGTCATATAGAGAAGTGTCATGGTGTGATCAGTGATCGACCTGGTAACACTTCTGTTGTACCATTTTCTTCAGGATCAGTATACTTTTTTACTAGAATAGACATTATACACGGATTTTCCTTCTCTGTAGGCATTGTAAAAACTATCCATGGACTTGTGCAACATTTTATCTACTATCTTGGCAGTCTTCAAAGCATCACATTCATTCAAGGAACTCATGTTATCATAAATGAAGTGCAGAAATAGGTTTATTTTCAAGGAATTTACTGGTCTTACCATGCTCTCCACGATTCTGAAGAAAGGCTTAATAGAATGATGGAATGGCCATCTAAAGTTAGAGTTAAGGCATCAGTTACATAATAATTTTAAATGTATAACTTTGTTCTTTAACACTTTAAAGAGTTCCTTAAAAACCACTTTTATCAATGCAAAATAACTTTTTTATTTTTAAAAATTTTATACTAGTTTACTTACAACGTTTGTATACATTGTTTTTCACTCCAGATCTTTCCCCCTACCTTTCACCACTCCTCCTTTCACCCATCCAATTATGCGACCCTATGATTAAGGACTCCCGTTCCACCCATCGCCACCCCTCTGCTCCCCCCTTCCTTCCTTGGAGCCTCATACGTGTTCTACAACAATGATCTTATGAAGTATTTGTCTTTATGAGACTTGGTTAGTTCATTTAGCATAATGCTCTCCAATCCTTCCCAAGTTAAGAAGCTGTTGTTGTTGTTGTTGATTACCATCGAGTCGAGCACAACTCACAGTAACACTATGAACAAAAGACTTGAAAACTTTCTGTAACTATCGTTTCTCAAAGTTCATAGAGTTTCCAGAGGCAAGTTGTTTAGGAAGTGGATGCCATCCCTGCTTCCAAATTTGTCTTAAACTAGGACCTCCAAGAAACACTGTTACCATGGGTAATGATTATGCCATTTGATACCCCAGTGGCACAATGTTCAGCATCACAGCAATCCCAGGTTACCTCAGCACAGCATGTTGACAGAAGAGTGCAGTACCACATAGAAGAATATTCCTCCAAAATATAATAACTAATTTTAAATGTAAAGGCCCTCCCCAAGGTCTTGTTGACTAAACAAGAGGCTCAAATAAAAAAAAAAAAATACAACAACACCAAAACCCAAAACCAAAAACAACCAATATAGTATGTTGTTATTATGTGCTGTTTAGTTGCCTGTGACCTATAGTGACCCTATGTACAGCAGCTGTGAACCCTTCCCTGTCCTGAGACAGTCTCACTAATTCCAACCCCCATTTGCCACAGATACTGTACCAATTCATTTCATCACAGATACTGTCACAGATACTGTATCAATTCATTTCATCCAAGTTCTTCCTTTCCTGTGCTGTCCCTTCACCCTTCTGAGCATGATGTCCTTCTCCAAGGACCAGTCTCTCCAGGCCATGCGCCCAAATAATGTGAGATGGAGCTTCAAAATCCTAGCCTTCAAAGAGAGAGTTGGTTTCACCCTCTTCCTATTTGTTTTCTTGGCCGTCCATGGTATAGTCAAGACTCTTCTCCAGCACCACAACTCAAAGGCATCAATTCTTCTTGTCATCTTTAGTCATTATCCAGCTCTCTGAAGGATAACAAGAACTTGCAAAGACTATGATCTGTATTACGCACACCTTTGTCTCCAAACTGACAGCTTTGCTTTTCAGCAGTCTGGAGAGGTCCCTGATAGTAGATATTCCCTATGCAATTCATCTTTTGATTTCCTGACTGCTGGAGTTAAGAGTGTTGATTTTATCCCAAGCGAGCTGTAATTGCTAATAACCTCAATCTCTTCTCCATCTTTCATGGTGCCACCAATTGGCCCAGGGGTGAGAATCTTTGTCTTCTTCATGCTGAGCTTCAATTCATATTGAAGACTACAGTCTTTGACCTTCTGCAGCAAGCACTTCAGGTCTTCTTCAGTTTCAGCAAGCAAGGATGTGTCATCTGCATATTGAAGGTTGTTGATGAGTCTTCCTCCAACCTTGATGCCACATTTCTCCTGTACGATTTCTCAATCTAGTTTATTGTGGTTGGACATTTGGGCTGTTTTCATATTCTTGCTATGGTGAATAATGCTGCTATGAATATTTGGCCACACCATCTCAGACAAAGTTTTCATAATGAAAGTTTACAGAATACTTCTGGGAGCTCTGGTGGCTTAGGGAAAAGAAGCTGTGCTTCAATCCTGAGGGCATGTGCTTTGAAGCTACCACCTACTCCACAGAAGGATGGTCAATCACCTTCCAAGCAATTGACTGCCTCTGAAAACCCACCAGAGGGTCAGCTATGGGTCAGTTTCAATTCGATGGTAAACAACAACAACCTGAGCCTCCAGAAGAAAAAAGATTGATAATCCAATTACAAAATGGGCAAGAGCTATCAAAAGACATTTTACAGAAGAGGACACTCAGGTGGCCAACAAGAAGAAATGTTCAAAATCACTGGTGAATTTTTGATGTCTTGACTGTTGATACAATTGATGTTGGGTGTGCATCTAAGTAAAATAGTATAATTGACAACTTCAATATTTTTTCCATATATCATAATGGTATGTATTGATGCCCTGGTGAGAATTTTTGTCTTCTTGATATTAAGATGTAAATCATATTGAAGGCTATAATCTTTGATTTTTTTGTAGTAAGTGTGTTTGTTTCAAGTCTTTATGCAAGCAAGTTTTTGTGTTCTGCATCACACAGTTTATAAGTGAGTCTTCTTTCTATCTTGATGCCCATTTTTCCCCCCATAGAGTTATGCTTCTCAAATTATTTGCTCAGCACGCAGACTTGATAGATTTGGAGGAAGAATAAAACCTTGACACAAACCTTTCCTTATTTTAAAATGTGCAGTGCTTAATTAAGATTTACATTATCCAAGGCATAATATTGTCAATAACTTCTTAAGCATCTTAAATTTGGACAATGAATAAACAAATAAGGAAGGCCCAAGAAGAAGTGGTGATTTTTAAATTTGGGATTGTTGTTGTTGTTATGTGCCGTTGAGTCACCTACAACTCATAGCGACCCCTATGTACAACAGGCGTAAATCCTGCTCTATCCTGTGCCAATCTCACTGTCTCTAACACAAGTATCCCCATTAACCCAGTCACTGAATCAATCCACCTCATAGAGGGTCTTCCTCTCCTGCATTGTGTCTCCACCCTCCCAAGCATAACATCCTTCTCCAATGACTGGTCTCTCCTTGCAACATGTTCAAAGTATGTCAGATGAAACCTCAGAATTTTGCCTGCAAGGAGCACCCTGGTTTAACCATATCCAGGATGAACCTGTTCATTTTCTTAGCAGTCCATGGTATATTCAATACTCTTCTCCAACACCATAGCACAAGGGTATCAATTCTCTTTCTATCCTCCCTAGTCATTGTTCAATTCTCTGAGGTAAAGCAAGAGATTGCAAAGACCATGGCCTGTATCAGGCACAACTTAGTCTCCAGAGGGACACCATTGCTCTTCAGTTCTTGGAGAGGTCCATAACAGCAGACTTTCTCATGGCAATACATCTTTTATGGTTTCCTGCCTGCTGGTGTCAAGAGTGTTGACCATGGAGCCAAGCAAACTAAAGTTGTTAGCAATCTCAATCTCTTCACCATTAATCCTGATGTTGCCAATTGGCCCAGTGGTGAGAATCTTTGCCTTCTTGATACTGAGTTTCAGGTCCTCCTCAGTTTCAGCAAGCAGGGTTTTGTCATATGCATAACCATATTGTTGATGAATCTTCCTCCAATCCTGATGCAACACTTCTCATACAGTCAACCTACCAGGTAATCTATTCTGCATATAGATTGAAAAGGCATGGAGATAGAACACATCCCTGGCATGCATGCTTCCCAATTTTGAACCATGCAGTGTTTCCTTGCTCTGTTCTGACGACTGCCTTCTGGTTCAAGTATAGGTTTTGCATTAACATGATCAAGTGTTCTGGAATTGCCATTCTTCTCACAGGTAGCCACAATATGTTGTGATCCACACAGTCAAATGCCTTTGCATAATCAATAAAACACAGATAGACATTCCTCTGGGACTCCCTCCTTTCAGCCAAGATCCCTCTACCATTAGCTACAATATCCCTAGTACCACAACACAACCCCTTCTAAACCCAGCCTGCCCTTCTGACAGTTCTCTGTTGGTGTGCTGTTCCAGTGGTTTTTGGATAATCTTCAGCAGAATTATGCTTTCATGTGATATAAAAGATATTGTTTGATAATTTCCACATTCTATTGGATCGTCTTTCTTTGGAATGTGAACAAATATTGATCTCTTCCAGTCAGTTGGCCAAGTGGTTATCCTCCAGATTTCTTGACACAACTTGGTGAGCACATCCAGGGCAACATCTTTTAGTTGAAATAAGTCAATTGGTATACCATTAATTCCTGGACCCTTGTTTTTTGCCAGTTCCTTTTAAAGCAGCTTAAACTTCTTCCTCCATCACCATAGGCTCTTGCTTATATGTTGTTTAATTAAATTCTTCTGTGTCTGCCAATTCCTTTTGGTATAGTGACTCTGTATGCTCTCTCCATATTCTTTTAATACTTCCTGGATAATTTATTATTCTGCCTAAAGCATCCTTGACTATAGGAACTCGAGGTTTGATTTTGTTCTTCAGTTCCTTGAGCTTAAGAAATGCTGAGCTAGTTCAGCCCTTTTGATTTTCTGACTCCAGCTCCTTGCACATTTCATTGTAATATTTTACTTTTTCTTCCCATGCTGCCTTTTGAATTCTTCTGTTTAGCTCTTTAATATCTTGAATTCTTCCCTGTGCTTTGGCTTCTCTGTGCTCTAATTCAATGTTATTGTTGTTGTTATGTTCCATCGAGTCGCTTGTGACTCATAGCGACCCTATGTACAATAACCCTAAACCCAGCTCTATCCTGTGCCAATATCACTGTCTCTGACACACCTACCCCCATTACCCTAGTCACTGAATCAATCCACTTCATGGAGGATCTTCCTCTCCTGTGCTTTCCCTCCTCCCTCCCAAGCATGACATCCTTCTCCAACGACTGGACCCTCCTTGCAACAAGTCCCAAGTGCAATGCTTTTTAAAAAGGGAGGGGGGAAGGGGTGCAGAAGGAAGAACAAATCACTAAGATTATTTCAGCTTGATATAATTGTTCTGTGTTGTTGTTGTTAGCAACTGTATGAATAAAAGATCTGAAACCAGTCCTGTCCTGCACCATCCTCACAATTCCTGACTCACAAGAGCGCATTGCAGCAGTCATCTTGTCAATCCATCTGTTTGAGGGTCTTTCTTTCCTTCACCAATCCTCCACCCTCCCTAACATCATGTCCTTCTCCATGGAATAGCACCTCCTAGCAATATGTCCAAAGTATGTGAGACAAAGACTCATTATTCTTGCCTCCAAAGAGCACTATGGCTGTACCCTTTCCAGGATATATTTATTCATTTTCTTGGCCATCCATGGAATGTTCAGTGCTCTTCTCCAACACTGCAGCTCAAAGGTGTCAATTCCTTTTCCGTCATTCTTATTCATTATCCAGATCTTGAATGTAACCTAGTAATCAGAAAGATTTAATCAGATGCCTGAATCAGATGCATCTAAGCCCTCAAACTGATATCACTACTCCTCAATAATTTGAAAGGTCCCTAACTGTAGATTTTCCCATTGCAATGCATATCCTTATTTCCTCTTTCCATAGAAAGTTATGCTACATAAGCCAAAGGTGGGTGATTTTAATTTGCGGCCCTCAGGCCTGGTTTCAATTGTTTTTGGTCAAACATTCTTCTAAGTGGTATAGCATTGGTCTGTCCATTTGCTGTACAGAGGTAACTTGTAGTTGTTGTGATGTTAAACACTGTGACACTGATGTGTCAAATGTTATAATTGTGGACAGTGTTTGGTGGAGCTCCCCAATTAAAACAGGCTTATAAGCTGGAGTGGCATCCACTTCTGAAAACTCTATGAACTTGGAGAAATGATGAAAGTTATATAAGTGTTCAGGTCCTTCATTCATAGAGTCTCTGTAAGTTGTCTGTGATTCGATGACACTTAACAACATATTATTTTGATGCTTCATGCATCACTTAATATTTTGCCTTTAAAAATCATTCATTATCACAACTGAGGTTTAAGTCTGTTCTTTCATTCTTCCAGTTTGAGAAGGTTGAGAATGTTCTTCCCTTTCTGTTTTCTCACTCTAACTTTATGCACATTTTGTTATAATATATTGATTTGTCTTCTCTAGTTGCCCCTTGAAATCTTCTCTTCAGTTCTCTTTTTCTCTTTCTTTGTTTTGATTCTATTCATTCTAATGAATGTTTCATGGTCTCTTTTGACATCCATTTTGGTATTTTCTTTCTTCTGTTTTGTAATGGCCATTTGCTTTCTTCATCGATGATATACTTGCTGACATCCCACAACTCATCTGATCTTCAATCATTATTGATCAATGCATTAAATCTTGATATGTTGTTCTTGTGTATCATAGAGTCAGAACCAACTCATAACTGACTCTCCAGTGGTTTTTCAGAGGGAGTTTATTGCATGGGAGAAGATTGCCTGTCCTCTAATAGAGCAGCTTTTGGCCTCAAACCATTTGCCTTCAGGATTGTACTGTAGCTTTTTGGCCCTGGGCCATCAGATATAGTTTTTAAATTCAGTTGGAACAGTTTCAAAGTTGCATTTTGGGGCTAATGAACTTGTTTCAATATCACTTTAAATTTTAATTTATATATGAATATTTGATGGTCTGTTCCACAGTAAAACCCTGACCTTGTTTTAACTGCTGATACTCAGCTTTTCCAATGTCTTTTTACAACACAGATGTAGTTAATCTGACCCTTGGGTAGTCCATCAGGTGAGGTCAATATGTTTAGTTGTTGTTTATGTTATTAATAAGAAAAGCTTTTCATTAATAAATCATTGTAAAAATTTCTATCATGCAATCTCCAGCTTCATTTATGTCACCAAAGCAATATTTTCTACCTGCCATTTTTTTCTTTGTTTCAAACTTTTGCATTCTAGTCATAAATTATTATTAAAGCATATTTATTACATGTTTGATCAATTTCAGGCTGCAGGCTAATTGTCAGTAAAAATTGTTTTTGTTCTTCTTGTTGGTACATCACTGTTGCTCTGGTGTGTTTTCTCTCATGAAGCAGCTGGTGTATTATAACTTATGCCTTTGGGTTTGCAATACAACTCTCTCTCTTTAGGCCATTCAAATTTTTATTTACTTATTTTCTTTCACTTTTTAATTGACATTTTAATGAAAGTTTATCAAGACTTAGGATTTCCATTCATTCATTGTTGCACATTTTCCTCCCTGCCTGCCCCTCCCCCAGCTGTTCTTTTCTTAGATTCCCACCAACCCCAATGTTAATCCTCCTTTACAACAGTGGCATTATGCAGTAATTTGTCCTTTTGTGACTGAAATATTTCACTCAGCATAATGTCCTCTAGGGTCATCCATTTTGTATAATATTTCATGAGTTCCTTGTTTTAAAATACAGCATAGTATGCCACTGTGTGAATATATCACAGCTTCTTTAGCCATTCGTTTGTTGATGGGGACTTAGGTTGTTTCCAACTCTTTGCTATTGTGAACAAAGCAGCAATAAACATGGGTGTGCATATATCTGTGGTTTCTTTAAGGTAGAAATTTCTGGGTCAAATGGTATTTCTAATTCACACTGCCTTCTATAGTGGTTGCACCATTTTACACTCCCACCAATAGTGAATAAGGGTTTCAGTTTCTTCACAACCTTGCCAATATTTGTTGTTTGCTGTTCTGATAAATTTTGTTAATCTTACTGAGGTGAGATGATATCTCATAGTTGTTTTTATTTGCATCTCTCTTAGAGCTGAGAATTTGGAACATTTCTTCATGTGTTTGTTCACCATCTGAATGTCTTCTTTGGTGAAATGTTTGTACATATCCTGTGCCCATTTTTCAATTGTGTTATTTACCTTTATCTTGTCGTGGTGCTTGAGTACTCCATAAATTCTAGATATAAGTCACTTATCAGACATGTCATTGTTGTTGTTATGTCATTATCAAATATTTTTTCCCAGTCTGTGGCTTCCCTTTTTACCCTGTTGGAGAATGTTTTGGATGTGCATAGTGATTTTATTGTTAGAAGGTCCAATTCATCTATTTTATCTTCTCCTTGTAGGTTTTTCAGGATGCTTGGAACACTGTTAATGCTGTGGATTAGGACTTCTAGGGGTTTTCCAAACTTTTCTCTAATGAAGTTTATAGCCACCAGAGTTCATTAGTGATAATTGTTGTTGTTACGAGTCATCGAGTCGCTTGTGAATCATAGCAACCCTGTGTATAAGAGCCCTAAATGCCGTTCTGTCCTGTGCCAATCTCGTCGTCTCAGACACACTCATTCCCACCACCCCAATCACAGAACTGATCCATCTCATCAAGGGTCTTCCTTTCCTGCACCATCCCTCCACTCTCCCAAACATGGTGTCCCTCTCCAAGGACCAGTCAGTCCTTGCAACATGCCCAAAGTATGTCAGATGAAGCTTCAGAATCCTTGACTCCAAGGAGCATTCTGGCTTCACCTTCTCCAGGACAAACCTGTTTGTTCTCCTAGCAGTCCATGGTATATTCAGCACTCTTCTCCAGCACCACAGCTCAAAGGCATCAATTCTCTTTCATCCCTATTCACTGTCCAACTCTGATGCATAGCACGTAATGGCGAAGACTATAGCCTGGATCAGGCGCACCTTATTCTCCAGTCTGACGTCGTTGCACTTCAGTACTCTTGAGAGGTCCCTCACAGCTGACTTTCCCAATACAATTCATCTCTTGATTTCCTGGCTGCTGATACCAAGACTGCGGAGCCAAGTAAACTTAAACTGTTAACTATCTCAATCTCTTCACCATCCATACTGATGCCGCCAATTGGACCAGTGGTGAGAATCTTTGTTTTCTTGATGTTGGACTTCGATCCATATTGAAGGTTGCAGTCCTTGATCTTCTGCAGTAAGAGCTTCAGGTCCTTCTCAGTGTCAACAAGCAGGGTGTGTCATCTGCATAACGTAGGTTGTTGATGAATTTTCCACCAACCCTGATGCCACATTTCTCCTCGTACAGACCAGCGTCTCGGATGATCTGTTCCGCATACAGATTAAAATGGTATGGAGACAAAATACATCCCTGATGGACCCCTTTCTTGATTTTGAACCATGTAGTGTCTCCTTGCTCTGTTCTGACGACTGCCTCTTGGTCCAAGTATAGGTTTTGCATTAGCACAATCAAATGTTCTGGGATTCCCGTTCTTTTCAGAGTCAGCCATAGCTGCTTGTGATCCACACAGTCAAAAGCCTTTGCAGTCAATGAAGCACAGATAGACACTCTTCTGGTATTCTCTGCTTTCTGCCAAGATCCATCTAACATTAGCTATAATATCCCTAGTACCACGACCTCGTCTAAATCCAGCCTGCCCATCTGGCAGTTCTCTGTTGACATGTTGCTCCAAAAGTTTTTGGATCATTTTCAGCAGAATCTTTCTTGCATGTGATATTAATGATATTGTTCGATGATTTCTACACTTTGTTGGGTCACCTTTCTTTGGACTAAGAACAAATACTGATCTTTTCCAGTCAGTTGGCCAGCTGGCTCTCCTCCAGATTTCTTGGCAAAACTTAGTGAGCACATCCAGGGCAGCATCTGTTTGTTGAAATAAATCAATTGGTATGCTGTCAACTCCTGGAGCCTTGTTTTTTGCCAATTCCTGAACATTAATGCTCCACTTGTACTTAAATACAGTCACTGTCTTTAAAGTTTAGGAGGTAGATGGTTCGTTATCTTGCATCTCCACTTTTGCTGTCAAGTTGAAACAGACTCATTGCTGTCCCGTCAGTGAGCTTCTAAGGCTACAAATCTCATGGAAGGAGATTTCAAATCTTTTACTCTAGGAGCTGCTGGGTGATTTAAAACTTCAGAGAGGCATGATCTCTGGATTAGCAGTGCAACTGCCTATAAATTATTAATTATTTAATCTTCTTCAGGTCCATAATCAACATTCATGGCATCAGCAGTCAGGAAATTAAAAAAACACACTGCATTTGGAAAATCTGCTGTTAATAACCTCTCCAGAAGGCTAAAAAAACCCCCCAATGATATCAGTATAAAGACTAAGGTGTGCCTGATCCAAGCCATAGTCTTCTTAATTACTTGCAAGGCATCTGAGAGCTGGACAATGAGGAAGGATTACAGGGAAAAAAATGTCTTTGATCTCTGGTGCTGTAGAAGAGTGCTGAAAGTACCATAGCTTGCCAAGAGAACAAACAGTTCTGTCCTGGAGAGGGTGAAACGAGATTGCTCCTTGGAGGCAATGATTTTGAAACCCTGTCATACTTTAGGCATGTCATCAGGAGAGGCCAGTCCTTAGAGAAGGGTGTCATGCTTGAAGGGTAGGAGGTCAATTTGATAGAGGAAAACCCTGGATGAAATGAATTTACAGTGACTGTGGCAATGGAGTCAGGTGTGCCGGAGATGATGTGGTTGACTCAGGATAGGGCAAAGTATAAGCCACTGTTCATAGGGCAAAATATAGGCATTGCTCATAAGATCACTGTGAATTGTAGATGACTTTACAGAACATTATAACACCACAACAACTACCACATGAATAATGATTTTAGATAAAAGTAAAATAAAATAATTTATGATTTCTGTCTTTTTTCTCATCTGTCATGATGTTACCAGTGGTAAGAACCTGAAAGGCAGTTATCTGGTCAACCAATTGGAAAGATCCGTAGTTGTATTCATTTTTATTTTGTTTTATTTTTGTTTTGTGTACCATCAAATCAGACATGACTGGCAAAGGAGCAGGTTGTCCCTCCTTCTCCAGAGGAGCATCTGGTGGATTAGAAAAGTACACTTTCAGGATTTCAGCACAGCTTGTTGCCACTAGACCACCGGAGCTCCCTAGTTGTATTCATTTTTTAAAGGGAATCTAACAGAATGTATCACTGATATCATATACACAAGTAAAATTATGCTAACAGTTATTTAAAAAGGGCTTGAGCAGTACATTGACAGAGAAGTGCCAGAAACTCTAGCTGGATTCAGAAGAGGTGGTAGAACAAATAGTATCATTGCTGATGTCAGACGAATTTTGGCTAAGAGTAGAGAATATCAGAAAGACATTTATTTGTATTTCATTCACTGTTCAAGGCATGTAACTGTGTGGATCATAATATGTATGAATGGCATTGAGAAGAATAAGACTTTCTCAGCATTTAATCGCACTCATAAGTAACTTCTATGTGGAATAAGAAGCATTCATTTGAACAGAACAAGCGGATGCTGTATGACTTAACATCTTGAAGTGAGAGGAGAGAAGTACTCTGGCTGCCAATACATACTGAGACTTGTGCAGGAAAATATTGTGGACTGCACTCCTGAGATAAGGCCTACTCCTGGGGGAAGCAATCCCCTCCTATTAAACAAAAGAAACAGAACAGAGAAGCAGGTCCACAATAGCTGTGCAAAGGAAGAGGCTCCAGTACCCTGCCCTTACAAGGTCAACCAGAGGGAAAGTTTTCCACAGAAAACAGGAAACAGAGCTGCCCATAGCCAACCAACTGGGAATATTGTTACTGGGAAACTGAGTCAGAGATAACACTTAAAGTCTGAAGCACTATCAGTAACATCATAAGGATAACAAATTGCCAACAATGCATGCAGACACAACAGAAACTGCCACACAAGTACAAAAAAGGACTTTATGTAATGTCAAGAAAGCAGTAGCTAGGTTCAAATATTATTAAAAAACAAAACAAGCTTTTTCCTAAAATACAGACCAGACTGTAGACCCAATGAGTAGCCTGTGGACAGAGAGACAGAAGAAATATATCAATGTGGAGTTCCATGAAATGGTACTGAAGAATCTCCAAATGATAGAAGAAAGAGTTGAACCCATAAATAAAGATATACATGAATTAAAATAAATTATCACAAGACAGGAATACAACCACCACAATACTAGAAATAACAGAAATGCATGAAAATACGATCTAGAATATCAGGACTAATACTGTAGAAATTTTCAATATGTTGTAGGGACAAAATAGCAAAATATAAGAGAGAGAAAAGAGAATCAGCAAGCTAGAAGACAAGAACCTCAAGGGCTACGTACTAGAATAAAAATATAGAGAAGATTGAAGGAAAACTAAGGAAACATTAGAATCATGTGGTATAACATCAAACAGCATACATGAGCTTGGAATTCCAGAAACAGCATACATGTGATTGGAATTCCAGAACATGATGGAGAAATAAAAGTACAGAGAAAATTATGGAAGAGGTACCAGAGGAAAACTCAGTAAATTTCACAAAAAAACAATAAAATTAAAATTCAAGACGCTCAATAAACTCCAAGCAGACTTGCTGTTGTTGCTGTTATGTGCCGTCGAGTTGTTTGCGACTCATAGTGACCCTATGTACAACAGCCCTAAACTCTGCTCTACCCTGTGCCAATCACATTGCCTCTGACACACCCATCCCAATTACCCCAGTCACTGAATCAATCCACCCCATAGAGGGTCTTCCCCTCCTGCGCTGTCCCTCCACCCTACCAAGCATGATGTCCCTCTCCAAGGACCTGTC